>NC_083224.1:118579631-118882920 GCF_032191835.1 Heteronotia binoei
TTTATAAACTTGATTTCGGACACTGAATGGCAGTAGCAGGTGGATTACAATAGCAGGTTTGATTGGATTAGGTAGTAGGCATGGCTATGGGTAATATGCAGATGGGTTGTAGGTATGGCTATGGCAAACCATTCCATAAAAAAATCTGCTATGAAAACGTTGTGAAAGCAGCGTCACCTCAGAGTTGGAAATGACTGGTGCTTGCACAGGGGACTATCTTTACCTTTTTTTAAAAGTAGGTATGGAGATACCAGAATTGGTGAAGCAGGAAACCTAGGTCTCAATTCTATCAGTCCTGGAGGATGCAAAGAATCAATGGACATAAGTCTGACATTAGAAACTACAACATTCAGTTGCTGACCTAAGAGTTGCAGTGCTCTTACAAAGGAATTTCAAGGAGAGATTAGGCTGCTAAATTGCAATTGATAATGAAGCTCAAGACAATGCATCCTCCTGGACTGAACTGAGAGCTAGGTTTCCTGTCTCATTACCATTGTGTGCTATTATCATTTGGCATCAGAAATCACTCCACTCCAAGATATAAGAACTACTCCAAGTGTTCTAATTCCTAACCAGGGTCTTTTTGAAAGAAATTTGTTTTATTTATTTATTTATTTATTTATTTTAGGCAATGTATAGTCGGCCCTTTCCCAAGGATGGGCTCAGGGTGGATAACAACATTCCAAAATTAAAATCCAAATAGGAACAGAGAAATCCAGTGTTGTTTTAAAAAAAAAACTTTTCACACTAAGCCAAAATAATTTCCTCAGTGTACATTGTGCTTGTCAGAAGACTCCATCCATCCACTCGCTCTCCCTCCAAAGAAGTATGCTTACACACAAAAAGTTTATACCTGGAATAAAACACTGGTCTAATAGCTGCCATGGGACATCAGCTTTGTTTTCTCTCTCTCTCTTTCTTCTCTCTCCCTTTGTCCCCAAAAGAGGAGGAGCAGCCCCAGAGAAGGAAGCGCTCTCTCTCTCTGTGTTTGTGAGTGAGTGAGAGAGAGAGGAGGGGGTTTGTCTTTGTATCTCTCCCACATGAAGCAGGAAACAGCTCTCACTCTCTCTGTGAGGGGTAGGAAGGGAGGCAAGAGGCAGGAAGCAAAGAGCTGGGAAAAAACAAGCTATGGTGTGACTGCAGCAGCAGTCTTGGAAAGGGAAGCAGGAGAAGGAAGTTGTTCAGAGGGCAGATCCATCCCAGAGGCTATATGTTTGACACTCCTGTCCTAGACATTCTCCTGAGCTCTGCAGAAAATGTATTTCCTGCCTAGAACTTGTATCTTCTAGCTGCTGCTGGATAACCCCCAGTTTATCTCCTTTTGAACTTAGAGCCTGTTGAAATAGGATAAGCAATACATGCGAAAGTGCTCTTACTCACTACATAATCTATATCATTTCCATTCCCCCAAATCTCTGATCACTGGTGGTATTTATTATTATTATTATTATTATTATTATTATTATTATTATTATTATTATTATTATTATTATTATTATTATTATTTTGTTGTTGTTGTTGTTGTTGAATTATCTAATCCCCACAGCTGTGGGGCTCTAGGTAATGTACAGTGCCATAAAAACAATAAGATCAAAATCATAACATATAATACATTTGATTTGGATGCTCCTCCTAAATTGATTTAACTAGTCAAGGCATGTTCCTGGGAAAGCTCTGATGTTGTTGCTGCCTCCTCCCTCTACAATACCCCAAGACTTTCCACCCATAGGACATTCTAAATAAATATTCAAAGCATATATGAAGAATATAAACATCTTTTTATGTTCATAACATGAAGACCAGAATTCTTAGGAAACATCCACAGATATCTGTATTTCTCAAGTTATGTCCTATGAGAAATGACACCAAACTTGTACAATGTTATTGTTGTTGTTGTTGGGCAGGATTGATTGCAGCAACAGGCCTCATCCTGCTACATGTCTGGTTTTCACATGTTGGTTGAACATGTATGCAATGGCCTATGCACATAGGTTACATTGGCGTAATCCCCCCCAGGTACAGATTGCACATTTCCGATTCATGTGGAAAGATCACTATGTACACTGAACAAGGTGGGAAGGTTGGGCATATGGAGAGGCAAGGTTTCTGCTATGATTGCCCTCATACATATACATAAGAAAAGAACATCTGGATCATATGTGATTCTGTTACAGTGAAAGACAAACTAGATGTGATGGCATCCCTAAGTCCTCCATGAGAATACCTTTGCCAATTTAGGGATGAAAATTTCTGTTTATAAAAGCCTTTTTTGTGTGTGGGGGGGGGAGATTCTCATCAGAACTGTGGCTTGAGGGGAGAAGTGGCTTCTCCCCCTGTGCCATTTTCAGAGCTCAAACTCCTGGCCATCTGCTCTCCAACATGGTCCTGATCAGGCTCAGACCCTCATGGTATTTGTAAACAGCTAATTTTAGCCCTAAAATGGCAGTGGCCCCATGGTGGGAAACTGTCATGTCTAGTTTGGTTCTTAGGTGTAGTAATTAGGGTTTGAAAAATGATCTGGCTTTGAGTTCCCATTCTGCCATGGAAGCCCACTGGTGACCTTGAACCAGTCCCTCTCTCTCAACCCAGTTTAACCTCACAGGGTTGTTGTTGTGAGAATAAAATAGAGGAGATAATAATGTTGTAAACCACTTTGGGTCAGAAAAGTGGAATATGAATAACCAGAAATTTTTTTTGTAGAAAAAGCCCAGCACAAACTCATTTGCATATTAGGCCACACCCCCGATGCCACCATTGTCTCACACAGGGCTTTATTGTAGAAAAAGCCCAGCAGGAACTCATTTGCATATTAGGCAAAGAGGTTTTTTTTAAACAGAGGCTAGATGGCCATCTGACAGCAATGAAAGATCCTGTGAATTTAGGGGGAGGCATTTGTGAGTTTCCTGCATTGTGCAGGGGGTTGGATTAGATGACCCTGGAGGTCCTTTCCAACTCTATGATTCTAGGCCACAACCCCTGACACCAAGCCAGCCGGAACGGTGTTCCTGTGCGTTCCTGCTCAAAAAGAGCCCTGTGAATATCTAAGTAAATAATGATATAATAAATATAAATACTATGCCTGTTGACTTCACTGCAACCACTACACCAATTCCTGGTGCTATTGTTTTTGGGTTCACTGGTGTTTGTTTATAAGCAAATGAGCACAGTATTAGTACTATAATCCCATTAAAGTTAGGACTATTACATTTCCTTTTAAAACAAGCAATAATCTTGTTAATGTTTGGAAAGATTCTATTACAAGTTCTCTAACTGCTCAAAACCTTTTGTAAGGGAACTGCTGCTGCTCTAGAGTACAGTAAACAGAGTGACTTATGCTGGTTTTAGGGAGACTAAAGGAATGCTCTACTCTTGTGATTCATACTGTGAACTGTAAAGGCCATCCCGTGGCAGCCCTGTTAGGCAGCCACCCACTGATGAACAGGTATTGGCAGCCAGCATAAGTCACAGGAGCTGAGCAAGGCTGTTTGCTCAAGGCAGTGCCTCTTGCTTTAGAATTCACTTGCTTTGGTCAGTTATGTCATGTTTCACTTTTTCTTTAACTCATCTGGATCCTGAAAGTTTGATTCAGACTTTTCTCTGTTTCCTGTTGGGTTTGTGGCTCTGTTTTTGCTGATGATTAGGCCACACCAGCTGTTCTCCTGATGAAGATGTCCTCAATTAATTCTAGCCTGTCTGGTTTTCCAGGAAGTCTGGTTTTTCCTTTTTCTATCCCTCTCCCCTTCTCTTGTCATCCCTGACTGAAATTTATCAGAGCCACAGCAGGCAGGAAATTCACTTCTTTACAAAAACATACTACACTGCTTCTTATTTTTATTGTTTCAATATTTTCCAGCGGTAGAGCTGAGACACAAACCTGCTTCCTCTTTAGAAAGCTTTGTTAACCTCTCAAATGCTGGTTTTGTGTTTAAGTAGGTATCCCATTGTGTCTAATCACTTTTATTTATTTACTGACTTCATTTATACACTAATTTTCTCCCCAACAGGGACAGCTGAATTTCTTTTCACAGCAATCTAAAATAGTGTTCAAACAAAATAAAAACACAGAGATTTTCATCTTTTGAAAATGGACTTGCATGGATTATTTTCCCTCTTCACGTATCTCCCCTGTAAGTGAGGTCTTGAAATGTCTACATTTTGAATTCAATTGAAGTGCTGCTTTTAATAATTAAATATGTAGGACCCACACATTTTCTGGACCCTCTCTCCTGATATGAGGTCTTGCATCACAATGTGTAGTTTACAGTCCCAATACTGAGGAAGGATGGGATGATTTCAGTTTGCACATTGTTTATTTTTAAAGCAGTATCCAAAATACAAACAAACAAACCCCCGCCCAAAAGCACAATCCATGTAATTAGGGTTGCCAATCCCCAGGTGGGGGGAGGATCCCCCGGTTTGGAGACCCTCCCCCTGCTTCAGGGTCATCAGAAAATGGGGGGGGGGAGGGAAATGTTTGCTGGGAATTCTATTATTCCCTATGGAGATTTATTCCCATAGAAAATCATGGAAAATTGATCTGCGGGTATCTGGGGCTCTGGGGGGGGGGCCTGTTTTTTGGGGTAGAGGCACCAAATTTTTAGTATAGCATCTAGTGCCTCTCCCCAAAATACCCTCCAAGTTTCAAAACGTTTGGACCAGGGGGTCCAATTCTATGAGCCCCAAAAGAAGGTGCCCCTATCCATTATTTCCTATGGAAGGAAGGTATTGAAAAGGTGTGCCGTCCCTTTAAATGTGATGGCCAGAACTCCTTTGGAGTTCATTTATGCTTGTCACACCCTTGCTCCTGGCTCCGCCCCTAATGTCTCCTGGCTCCACCCCCAAAGTCCCCAGATATTTCTTGAATTGGACTTGGCAACCCTACATGTAATACCTTTTTAAAAACTAACCCTAATGACATATAATAGTGTGCACACTTTCAAGTTCACCAGCACTTTTCTTCTGACTGGATATTAGGAAAAAACCTCAAAACATTGAAGAGGGTTCTGGTGAAGAGTGAATGCATTGTGAATTAGATGATGAGCCAATTTAAAGGGGCTCATTACACATTACTCCAAGCAAGAGACAATAATAGGGTTAAATATAATAATTAGAAAATAACGTGTCTCTGAAATCTCTCTAAGCCAGCTAGACTCACAATCCAAAGTAGTAGCCTTAGTTTTTTGCAATGAACTGTCTAGAAAGTGCAGAAAGTGTCACCTCTGGCAATCTCTTGCTGTACCCACAGGAAGGGTTTTCTGCTTTGACTCTCAAACTGCAGCAATTTGGAGCATCTATACAATGTTGGCCTCTTTATCATTTTCCAGCCTTTCCTCATCCTTGGTATACTTTTTCTCATATGTGATTTGATGCAATCCTTCTGGGGAAAATGTGTTCCAACTGTGTTAGCAAGTCATTTGGATAGGACGGTTTGCATTTTAGAAGATCCCACCTACATTAGCACCATATTTCTTAGATCATCCCCCATTACCATTTCCCCTTGTGCCACCAAAGGCATTTTAACAATCAGCAATTGCAATTGTGTTATAGCACAATAACATTATATTGATCTATTACTAGTTCCTCTAAATTCCCAGCTTTTGTTTTTGACAGTTTCATTTTGGAGACATAAGAGAAGAGAGGGGTTAAAAGATGTATGGAGGGCTAAATAATTGCTAAATGTTCAGAAGCAGTATACCTCCAAATACCAATCGCTAGGAGTAACAAACAGACTTGGCTTCCATGCATGACTTGTAGACCTTCTGAAACATCTTCATGGCCCCTATGGGGAAATACATGCTGGATTATACGGATCTTTAAACTGATCCAGTGGGACCTTTCCTGTGTTCTCTTACTATAAACCACGTGTAGGAGGACTTAGAAACACCCTCCCTCCCCAACACCTTTTTGCTTTTAAAACTGCCCGTCTGCTTTATTCATGATTAGAGTGGCCCCGGGTTTAAACTACTGTGACATATAGCTTGAGTCTGTGGTTGGAATAGCTTCTTTTTCCTCTATGGCAAGCCAGGAAAAAAATGTTTTAAGGAGTTTCTTTTCATCTGGGGTGTGCCTGATGAGAAAAAATCTGTACATCTATGTGCTTTTCCACTCAGCTGAAATCTTACCTGGTCTAATCCTGTATATTTGGTTTCTATCATCAACCAAATATTTGCTATGGCGAAGAGAACTATTACACTAATATCCTCTGGAGCTGTTTTGCAATCCTAAAGATTTCCATATGTACTTTCCAAACTGATGGGCTAAGCAGTATTCCTTTTTATTGTTCTCTGGGAACAAAAAAACACAATGTCAATAAAATTTCTAACAAAGACCATTAGTGGTAGAGAAGATAGCAAGAGATAAGACAATAGAAGGAAACCATTAAACTGTTCCCTTCAGCCTCAGCGATGGGACTCCATTGTGCAAGCCAAACCTCCCTCGTGCTGTTCCAAGAGAATACAGTTCAAGGATTGCAGCAACATTGGTAAAGAAACAAGCTTCAACTCAGGCACAAATCAAGAAGAAAAATACTATTTCAACTAATAGAACAAAATAGGAGTCGATTGCACCTTTAAGACCAACTTAGTTTTATTCTGAACGTAAGCTTTCGTGTGCTCTTAAGCACACTCTATCAGATGAGGAATCCGGCACAGTGAGCAGAGCCACACATAGCTGGTAGGCAGTGGCCCCGAATGCAAAATGGTACAGATTTAAGAACGAATGACAGAATATTAAAATTATCTGGTAGGCAGTGGCTTAGAACATAAAATGGTACAAATATAAGATCCAATGACAGAATAGTAAAATTAACAACTTGAGCAAACTTTTGATCTGAGTAGCATGAGCATGCGAAAGCAACAAAACAGTAGTGTGTCAAAATGTGAGAGTGTCTGTCTATTGCTATAAACCTGGGCCAAAAGGAAGGAATTTCTATCTGTTTTCCCATCCAACTAACCCACCTTTAAGCATGCAACATACATGTAGCTTGTCATTAAGAGAAAAATACATTAAAATATAGTGGAAGATGGGTTCAATATATGTAATGGGATAAGCAATCAATATCCCTGTTTGAGTGTGTCAATACAGCTAAAAGAGAAATACATTGGATAGTGATGTTCTTGCCACCTAATGTACTTTTTAACATGTAAACATCATTCTAGTTTGCCACAGGAAAAAAATACAATAAAATATAGTGAAAATGGGTATCAGAATAATTTTTTGTCTTGACGTACTCAAAATAGGAATATTGGCTGTTTATCTAATTACATATACTTTACCCATTTTCACTATGCCTCTCCTCAAAACACCCCCAAGTTTCAAAAAGATTGGACCAAGGGATCCAATTATATGAGCCCCAAAAGAAGGTGCCCCTATCTGGAAAGCCAGTTTGGTGTAGTGGTTAAGTGTGCGGACTCTTAGCAGGGAGAACTGGGTTTGATTCCCCACTCCTCCACTTGCACCTGCTAGCATGGCCTTAGGTCAGCCATTGCTCTGGCAGAGGTTGCCCTTGAAAGGGCAGCTGCTGTGAGAGCCCTCTCCAGCCCCACCCACCTCACAGGGTGTCTGTTGTGGGGGAGGAAGGTAAAGGAGATTGTGAGCCGCTCTGAGACTCTTCAGAGTGGAGGGCGGGATATAAATCCAATATCTTCTTCTTCTTCTTTCATTATTTCCAAATTGTTGGAAGGCATTTAAAAGCCATGTGTCCATTTAAATGTGATGGCCAGAACTCCCTTTGGAGTTCAATCATTTTTGTCACACCCTTGTTCTTGGCTCCACTTCCAAAGTTGTCAGATATTTCTTGAATTGGACCTGGCAATCTTACCTCCACCTCTTCCTTATTTTCCACTCCATGGAAGAAATTCATCCTTCATTCCCAATCACCTGTGTGACTGGTCTATAAACAGACCCTCAGACTCAGGGGGTTCCTACATCTTAGGGCACAACTAGAGAATATGCCATTCCCAGTGACACTCCGGGAGCTCTTGAAAAAAGGCATGTGTGTAGGAAAACAGGAGATCCTCACCCCATGGTCCTGATCAGGATTGGGCCCCTGTGGCATTTTTACACCAACAGAGATCCTGAGGTTAAATGGCTGTTTGTTTATTTATTTTTCGCATTTATATCCCGCCCTCCCCGCCGAAGCAGGCTCAGGGCAGCTTACAACATCATTAAATATCCACAACAAAACAATAAAACCATAAAGCAATAAAAACAATTACAGTAAGATCAATTAAAATTAACAATTACACTTTAAATATTGAACAGATTTTACAAACAGTTTTGGTGCTAAGTTCCACACCATGATGTTAAGCAGCTCTGTACTTTCATTTGTGGGAAGAGCAAACAAAGCTGCTGTGGTCCCATCAAAGAAACAAGTAAAAATACCCCGAAGAGACTAAAATATAGAGATCCAGTGAGGCCGTGAGGCGGGCGCTGCTATAATTGGTGGCAGCGGTGGGATTTCGAAGAAAGACCCCAAAATAAGTGTCACTAAGAGACACAGAAAGTAGAGGGACACTACAGTAAAAGAATTAAGAAATTTTTGTGAAAAATTCCTGTCAGAAATGGCTCCTCCTAAGAGAACTACCACAGCCACGGGGGATGGGCAGACACAAGAAGAGATTCCTGAGGAGAATCCTAGTCAGAGCATAGAGGCTATGAAAATACAGTTGGAATTGGCCAGAATAGAGGCAGAAAAAGAAATTCAACTGGCCAAGATTCAAGCAGAAAGAGAGAAAGAATTGCAAATGGCTAGGCTGGAAACAGAGAGAGAACACAGAGAAAGGGAAGCAGAGAGAGAGAAAGAATTGCAAATGGCTAGGCTGGAATCAGAGAGAGGAGTGGAAATGGCTAGGCTGGAATCAGAGAGAGAAAATAGAGAGAGAGAACATGAGGAAAAAATGTACAGTTTGAAACTCCAGGAGATTCAGGGATGGCCTGAGTTTCAACGTGATACTAGAAGTGAGAGGCGACTCACAGTAGAACAAAAGAAATTCCCCAAGTACCAAAAAGGGGATGATGTAGAAGCTTTTTTGTTTAATTTTGAAAGAACCTGTAAAGATTTAAGAGTTGCTGATGAGGACAGAATGATTTATTTGAGACCTCAGATCTGTGGAGAGTTGAGTGAAATCTACTCTGAACTGAGGGATGAGGAAACTTCTGATTATCAATTGTACAAGGAAAGGGTCAGAGTCCGCTTTGGCTTAACAGCAGAGCAAAGCAGAAAAAAATTTAGAGAAATCAGAAGAAAGCCTGGAGAAACATACTCTCAACTAGGTTGTCGGTTAGACAGAGCCCTGAACAGATGGGTAGAAGGGAGTAAAGTTTGCACTTTAGAAGACCTGAAAAACTTAGTGGGCTTGGAACAGTTTTATAACCAAGTCCCCTCTCAGTATAGGTGGGTTCTGAGAGACAAGAAATTGAAGACAGTAGAAGAAGCAGCTGTGATTCTAGATGAGATTGAATCAGATCTAGGGAGATCAATGTGGACTGCTCCAACTAAAAAACCCCGAGTCTGGAACTCTCCAGAGAAGTCTGGGGCAGGTGACAACAACCCTGCAAAGCGGTACAGTCCACCTCCATACAGAAAGACTCAGGCTGCTTGCTTCCAATGTGGGGGAATAGGGCACTATGCCAGATTTTGCCCAGAAAAAGGAAAAAAGACCCCACCAGCTAAGACAGTTAAAATGGTGCAAGGTCAACAGAAAGAAGTAGAAACAAACCCCTCACTTCCAGAGAACACACCACCAGAAAGACCCAATAGTGTTCTGAAAGTGTGGAAGGTACAGGAAAGCTTGAGTGAGGAATATACTGAGACTGTGACAGTAAATGACGAGGAAGTCAAGGCTTATAGGGACACAGGGGCGCAGGTTTCCCTAATACAGCCAGGATTAGTAAAAAGTCATCAGTATTTGCCTGGGAAAACTTACACCATAAAAGGCATTAAAGGACCTACATTTGAAGTGGCCCTAGCAGAAGTTCCTATCAAGTATAGAGAGTTCCAAGGTGATTGGATTGTGGGAGTCCTGAGTGACATAGGAACATCGCTTTTATTGGGCAATGATTTAGCTGCTGAGTTAAAGAGACAGCAAGCTAATCCTGTAAACATTGTTACAAGAAGCAGGCCAGAAGCAGCACCTGAGGTGTGTGTACAGCAACCAGCAGCAGAAGAGGAAACAATGTTGCAGACCATCCCTGCTGCAGAATTCCTCAGAGAGCAGCAACAAGATGACAGCCTGAAGGAACTATGGCAGAGAACTGGGGAGATGACAGAAGAAGAATGGGAGAGCAGGTTTGGCTCTTTGGAACCCTCTGAGGTGGCCCAACCAGTGAGCAGAGGACACAGCCAAGCAACAGAGCGAGAAATCATCCAGACCAGCAAGCCTCTTCGATCAGAGTCGTCAGTTGGCATGTGTGCACCTTTGTCATCCAATCCCAAGACAACTAATGGAACTGTTGTCCAAGCTAGGAAACCAACCGTACAAGTTTTGTGCAGTATAGCTTCCCCATCCACATACCAGCTATGCATCACCACTTGTGAAACTGAACTGCAGCGGCTCATTCAGCAGAAGCAAGAACAATGCACCGCCGGAAGAATTGCCAAGCAGATGATGGAGACTGCAGACAACATGAGAAGATCGCAACGACGGCAGAAGCAGTGGTACGACTCCAAGTCCAGAGACAGAGAGTTCAAGCCAGGAGACAGAGTACTGGTTTTGAAGCCCAGGAAGAAGAACAAGTTAGATGTGGCCTGGGAGGGACCTTATACCATCGCCCATAAGGTCTCCAACGTGAACTATGTAGTGAACTTAAGTGAAGATGGTGAACAATGTAAAGTGTTCCATGTCAACATGTTAAAACCTTATTTTGACAGGGGTAATTTGGTTTTGATTGCTAAGAAGGGAGAGTGTGCGGGAACTGAATTGTCGGGTTGGGGGAAAATATCCCAGGAAGAGACCATTAATGAGGTTCAGTTCGCCCCTTCTCTTAATGGAGAACAAAGAGGCCAATTACAAACAATATTGGAAAGGTACAAAACAATTTTTTCAGATGTACCAGGTAAGACAAACCTAGCGTGTCACAAGATTGACACAGGGGATTCGAGGCCTGTGGCACTCCAACCATATAGAGTGACCGGCCCGAATGCCAAGTATGTACAGCAGGAGGTAGAAGAAATGTTGAAATTGGGTTTGATTGTACCATCAGAAAGTCCGTGGGCCTCACCTGTAGTCCTAGTACCCAAACCGGACATAACCATGAGGTTTTGTGTGGACTACAGAAGATTGAATAAGGTCACAGTACCAGATGTGTATCCAATGCCTCGCATAGATGAGTTGGTCGAGACAATTGGAGCTGCCAATTTTATTACCACCTTAGATTTGACAAAAGGTTATTGGCAGGTGGCTATGGATCCTAAAGATCAGCAGAAAACAGCCTTTGTAACCAAAGAGGGACTCTTTGAGTTTACTGTATTACCATTTGGGTTAAGGAATGCTCCCTCCACATTCCAAAGAGTAATTGATAAGATGTTAGTGGGACTGAAAGAATTTGCTCTTGCATATATTGACGATATTGCTATTTACAGTGCTACATGGAAGGAACATTTGCAGCATGTGGCCATTGTGTTACAACGAGTGAAAGATGCGGGTCTCACTATCAAAGCATCTAAGTGTCAACTAGCCATGGCCGAGGTTAAGTATTTAGGGCATGTGCTAGGAGGAGGTAAGATCAAAGCAGATTGGGGAAAGGTGCAAGCCATACATGAGTGGCCTAGATCCCAAACCAAGAAACAAATTCGTGCATTTTTGGGCGTAGTAGGATACTACAGGAGGTTTATACCTGCGTTTAGCACGATAGCAGCACCGCTATGTGAGTGCACCAGGAAGAAGAACCCTGATCCAGTAAACTGGAATGCAGAGTGTCAAAAAGCTTATGAACATCTGAAAGTGGTTCTGACCACTGAACCAGTGTTGAGAACTCCAGAGTTTTCAAAGGAGTTTACCCTCTTTACTGATGCATCTAATGTTGGGGTAGGTGCAACATTAAGTCAGCAAGGAGAGGAAGGACTGTATCATCCAGTTCTGTATCTGAGTAGAAAGTTATTGGACCGAGAGCAACACCTCTCAGTAATTGAAAAAGAGTGTTTAGCGATTGTGTGGGCAATAGGTAAATTGAAACCATACCTATGGGGAAGGAAGTTTACACTGTGTACAGATCATTCTCCCCTGAAATGGTTGAACCAGGTAAAAGATACAAACAGCAAACTGATAAGATGGAGTTTACAGCTCCAAGATTACAACTTTGACATCCAGCATATCCCTGGGAAGCAAAATGTGATAGCAGATGCACTATCAAGAAGAATGTAAAATTTTAAAAAGAAAAGTCTGTTTGTATAGTAATGTTAAAGAGTATTAGACTGTATAATTGAGGAAGAATGTATATAATTTTGAAGTTGGTGTTATGACAAAAGTGTTATAACGTAGTGTAACCCAAGCAAGTGTGCCCATGTCCCATTGCTCAGCAAAAGGCTGAGACCTTTCGCCTTGCGCAATGTCTTAAAAGGGGGAGGGACATGTGACGGAAAGCAATGGGTTAACCATAAACTGAAGACGCACAGGGCTGCGTCAGGTGACCTGAGGGTGGGGGCAAAGTGCTCTGAGCTCTCAGGGAGGAAAAAGTTAGTGGGAGGAGAGAAACTGCTGAGGCAGGAGTTCAGTCAGTTGATGTCTGACAGAGTGGAGGCCTGTCAGAGAAGTCTGTCAGTGGGGACCTGACAGGGACTGAGAGGGTCAGTTAGTGCCGGCCAGAAGGGCTGAGAGGACAGCTGATCCTGTGAAGAAGCTGGAGACAGAGACGGGGAAGTCTTCCAGAGACTGCCAGCTGGACCAAACCAGCCAAGAGGGCTGTGTGTGTGTGAGTCAGTTAAGACCTGAATGGTCACAGACACCGGAGACAACACTAAAGATCTAGTGAGGAGGTTGAGGGAGTGGATGTGGGTCTGAGACACCAAGAAGGGCTGAGAGGAGAGACTCCAGTCGAGGGGTGAGACTAGACACATCAATCCCAAGAGGCCAGACCTTGGCTAGAGGTGGAGAGTGAGTGAAAGGTGAACTGTGTAACTGTGAAAGACGCAAAACAAAAGAAAAAGTGATTGTAAGTTTGAAACAACTGAACAACATATAAGCCTGTGTAAATATCTCCCATATCCCCAGTTTAAGACTTTTTGTTACAATAAATCTGTGGTTTAAGTTAAAGTTCTTGTGAGCCTATACTTTGTGGGAAGAGCAAACAAAGCTGCTGTGGTCCCATCAAAGAAACAAGTAAAAATACCCCGAAGAGACTAAAATATAGAGATCCAGTGAGGCCGTGAGGCGGGCGCTGCTATAAAGGCCATTCGAAAAAGTGTTGTTTTACAAGCCTTTTACAAACTGTTAATCCCTTGGTACCTGTTGCATTAACCATCACCAGTGGTCTGACCTAGCCTCAGATCGCAAAGCATGGAGGCACACCATCCACCAGGCTGTCTCTTCCTTTGAGAACGCACGCATAGCTGGTCTTGAGGACAAAAGGAGATTGAGGAAGAATCGTACTGCTACAGCACCAACCCCAAATCAGACTTTTCCCTGCAGCCACTGTGGCCAGACCTACCTGTCCTGCATTGGTCTTGTCAGCCACCAGTGAGCCTGCAGCAGACGTGGACTACTGCACCTTTCTTAAATCTTAGTTCGCGAAGTCAAGCCTGCATTCCCAGGTTGTGAATGGGCAGGGCCGTAGCCAGGATTTGGAAGGTCAGGGGGCATTTACATTTTTCAGGGGGCACTGATGCCCCCAAGCACCCCACATGACCTTCCCTCTAGTTGCTCTCCTCTCGGCTGCCCTCCCCCCCACACCAAATTGCTTCCAGCCAGGGGCAGAAGCAGTCCGGGCAACCCATCAGAGTTTAAAGGCTCGCTGATCAGCTGTTTTGCAGGCCCTTTAACTTGCATGGGAAGCTGGGGGCTGCTTTTGCAGAAAGCTGGGAGGTTCCATTAAATGTTAGGAGGTTCCAAGTCAAACATCCTCCTGAAATTGAGACAGCAGTTTCCAGATGCAGATAGCTGCAGAAAGGAAGATGATGCATCCTGGGCACTTAATATTCCAAGAAAATAGAGAAAAATTATCTTTGGCTTTGCTTTGAGCAAGAGAGGCAGAAGGAAGTCAGTGGGTACAGTTGCCTATGGTCAGCACATTAGGGCTCACTGTACCAGATGATCCTCACATAGGAAAAAAAATAATCTCATATGAATTTGGCCCTTGGAGAGTATACAGAGTAACACCCATACCACTTCTTAATCACAACATCTGCTACTTTTTTCTCTCTAGCATAGTAACAAATGAAGATGCCCTGTACTGAATTAGACCACTGGTCCATCAACTCCCTGTGGTGCAGAGTGGTAAAGCTGCAGTACTGCAGTCGGAACCCTCTGCTCACGACCTGAGTTCGATTCCATCGGAAGCTGGTTCAGGTAGCCAGCTCGAGCTTGACTCAGCCTTCCATCCTTCTGAGGTCGGTAAAATGAGCACCCAGCTTGCTGGGGGGAAAGTGTAATGATCAGGGAGGGCAATGGCAAACCACCGCATAAAAAAAGGTCTGCCGTGAAAACGTTGTGAAAGCAGTATCACCCCAGAGTTGGAAACGACTGGTGCTTGCACAGGGGACCTTTCCTTTTAAGGAGCCCCATGTCACAGAATGCTAAAGCTGCAGTACTGCAGTCTGAGTCTTTTACTCACAACCTGAGTTCGATCCCAGCTTCGCCCAGTTCAGGTAGCCAGCTCCAGGTTGACTCAGCCTTCCATCCTTCTGAGGGTGGTAAAATGACTACCCAGCTTGCTGGGGGAAAAGTGTAGATAACTGGGAAAGGCAATGGCAAACCACCTCATGAAAAAAGTCTGCCGTAAAAACATGATGCGATGTCACCCCAGAGTCCAAAACGACTGGTGCTTGCACAGGAGACCTTTCCTTTTCCTTTCCATCAACTCTTACTGGCAGCAGCAGAGATCTGGCTATGGGACTGTGAATGGGCAAGACTGATCTTTCTACAAATCTGAAAAGGGCTCCAAGATTGCAGGAAAGTGTGAAATGTAACAAGAAATGCACTGAGAAGTTTTAAAAATCTGAAAATGATCAAAGGAGTGCTTGTAACGGATTCTCTAAAAATGGATTCCCAGTGGCTGCTGCTAGGCAACTACAGTATTTCAGATTGGGTTTTTGTTTGTAAAAAGGCAGGGCCCTTTTAGGGTTGCCAAGTCTTACCTGGCTCTGGGCAGGGGATTATATTGGCAGGTGCTTTGCACATGCAGTGCAATGATATCACCTGGAAGTGATGTTATTGTGCCAGGCATGTCGCGTGTGCAATGCTCTAGCAATCAGGTAAAAACTCTATGGTGCCATAGAGTTTTTAACTTGATTGCTATAGCATCATGTGCAGCACGCCCAGTGCAATAATGTCACTTCCAGGTGACGTCATTGTGCCAGGCATGGTGTGGCGTGCCGGAGGTCTTTGATGGTGGGGATCCCCCACCAGCCTGTTATGGGGCAGTGGGTTGGAGGCCCTATAATTAGGGGAACCCCTGCCCTGGGAAGGAACTTGGCAAGCCTAGGCCCTTTCCAGGCCAAATTTCTAGATTCTGTGGTGAATTCTGGAAAAAAGGGAGACATCAGCATGGTATAATGCCACAGACTCTACCCCCCAAAGCAACCATTTTTTCCAGTGAGACAGTTATCTACTGTCTGAAGTTCAGTTGTAATTCTGGGATATTTCCAGGTCCCGCCTGGAGGGTGGCAGCTCTAGACCTAGAAAACCTCTGGGTGACCCAATACCACCCAACTTGCATGATTGAACTAGACCTGGCTGCATGTTACTGTTCAACAGCAGCCACCCTATGAAAGCTGATGTGGTGTAGCAGTTTAGAGTTTCAAAGCAGGGTCTGTTAGACCCAGGTTCAAATCCCCATCTTGCTATGAAAGCTCACTGGGAGAATTTGGATCAGTCACATACTTTCAGCCTAACCTGCCTCACAGGGTTGTTGTGTGGATAGAGAGGAGAAGAAAATAATGTAAGCTGCTTTGGTTCACACTGTTGGGAAAGACCATCGTTTTCCTAGGAAAAGGCTGCAGGTAGGGAGGTGATGGAAACCTGAAGACAGAGGGCCCATAAAGATAACCTGGCTGTTGGGTGAGAAAGAGATAATGTTGCCAACTCCAGGTTGGGAAATTCCTGCAAATTTGAAGGGTAGAGCCTGGAGAGGGTGGGATTTGAGGAAGGGAGGGACCTTAGACAGATATAATATCATAGACTCCAGCCTTCCCCAGTTGGCCAAAGGAGACCCCTCAGGAAGTTTGTTATGTTTTGTGAAAATAAGCTACTCACAATTAACTATCAAAACCCCCCAAAATTGTAGCCTTTGAGAGCAGATCAAAATCTAGGAACTGGCCAATAAATGGCCAACAGATTGAACAAGTTGATAGTTTAAATACTTGGGCTTAGACATACAATCCTCTGGTTCTAGGGTTTAGCAAGTAAATATGTTGCCAATGAACAGACTTTGGAGGATGGTAGAACATAAGAACATAAGAGAAGCCATGTTGGATCAGGCCAATGGCCCATCCAGTCCAACACTCTGTGTCACACAGTGGCAAAAAAAATATATATATACAGACACACAAACATATATATACACACACTGTGGCTAATAGCCACTGATGGACCTCTGCTCCATATTTTTATCTAACCCCCTCTTGAAGCTGGCTATGCTTGTAGCTGCCGCCACCTCCTGTGGCAGTGAATTCCAAATGTTAATCACCCTTTGGGTGAAGAAATACTTCCTTTTATCCGTTTTAACCGGACTGCTCAGCAATTTCATCGAATGCCCACGAGTTCTTGTACTGTGAGAAAGGGAGAAAAGTACTTCTTTCTCTACTTTCTCCATCCCATGCATAATCTTGTAAACCTCTGTCATGTCACCCCGCAGTCGACGTTTCTCCAAGCTAAAGAGCCCCAAGCGTTTCAACCTTTCTTCATAGTGAAAGTGTTCCAGCCCTTTAATCATTCTAGTTGCCCTTTTCTGGACTTTCTCCAATGCTATAATATCCTTTTTAAGGTGCGGCGACCAGAACTGCACACAGTACTCCAAATGAGACCGCACCATCGATTTATACAGGGGCATTATGATACTGGCTGATTTGTTTTCAATTCCCTTCCTAATAATTCCCAGCATGGTGTTGGCCTTTTTTATTGCAAATGCACACTGTTTTGACATTTTCAGTGAGTTATCTACCACGACCCCAAGATCTCTCTCTTGGTCAGTCTCTGCCAGTTCACACCCCATCAACTTGTATTTGTAGCTGGGATTTTTGGCCCCAATGTGCATTTCTTTGCACTTGGCCACATTGAACCTCATCTGCCACGTTGACTCCCATTCACCCAGCCTCAACAAATCCCTTTGGAGTGCCTCACAATTCTCTCTGGTTCTCACCACCCTGAACAATTTAGTGTCGTCTGCAAACTTGGCCACTTCACTGCTTACTCCCAACTCCAAATCATTTATGAACAAGTTAAAGAGCCTGGGACCCAGTACTGAGCCCTGCGGCACCCCACTGCTTACCGTCCTCCACTGTGAAGACTACCTATTTATACTCACTCTCTGCTTCCTATTAATTAGCCAGTTTTTGATCCACAAGAGGACCTGTCCTTTTACTCCATGACTCTAGAGCTTACTAAGGAGCCTTTGATAAGGAACTTTATCAAAAGCTTTCTGGAAGTAAAGGTAAACAACATCTATTGGATCTCCTTTGTCCACATGTTTGTTCACCCCCTCAAACAAGTGTAACAGGTTAGTGAGGCAAGATCTTCCATTACAGAACCCATGCTGAGTCTTCCTCAATAACTCGTGTTCATCAATATGCCTACTCATTCTGTCCTTGATAATGGTTTCTACCAACTTTCCCGGTATTGAAGGCAGACTGAGTTGCCTGTAATTTCCCGGATCTCCTCTGGAACCCTTTTTAAAGATGGGGGTGACATTTGCTACCTTCCAGTCCTCAAGAATGGAGACAGATTTCAATGAAAAATAACATATTTTTGTCAGGAGATCCACAAGTTCAACTTTGAGTTCTTTCAGAACTCTTGGATGTATGCCATCCGGACCTGGTGACTTATTAGTTTTTAATTTATCCATCAGTTGTAGGATATCCTCTCTTGTCACCTCAATCTGCCTCAGGTCTTTCAACACCCCTTCCAAAATTAGTGGTTCTGGAGCGGACAAACACTTCTCATCTTTCACAGTGAAGACGAAGGTAAAAAATGCATTCAGCTTCTCAGCCATTTCCCTATCCTCCTTCAGTAATCCTTTTACCCCTTGGTCATCCAAGGGCCCCACTGCCTCTCTGCCTGGTTTCCTACTTCTAATATATTTGAAGAATTTTTTATTGTTGGTCTTTGTGTTTTTTGCCATATGCTTCTCATAGTCCCTTTTTGCCTGCCTGATCACAGTCTTGCATTTGATTTGCCACAGCCTGTGTTCCCTTTTATAATCTCACTTGGACTAGCTTTCCACCGCTTAAAGGAGTCCTTTTTACCTTTTACAGCTTCCATTACTTTGTTTGTTAACCATGCAGGCCTTTTCTTATGCCTGTTTGTGCCTTTCCTAACTTGTGGTATAAATTTTATCTGAGCTTCTAGGATTGTAGTTTTAAATAGCCTCCAAGCTTCCGCAAGGGTTTGGACTGTATTTACTTTTCCTTTCAGCTTCTTCTTCACATGCCTCCTCATCTCAGAGAATTTACCCCTTTTAAAGTTAAACGTGGTTGTGCTGGTCTTTTGGGGCAACTCTCTATTTATACAAATGGTGAAATCAATAACGTTATGGTCACTGCTCCCAAGAGGTGCAATCACTTTTACATCTCTCACCAAGTCTTGGGCATTACATAGGACCAAATCCAGGATTGCCCCCACCCCTGGTAGGTTCTGTTACCATCTGCTCCATAGCACAGTAATTGAGAGCATCTAGAAACTCAATCTCTTTCTCTCGACCTGAACACATATTGACCCAATCAATCTGCGGGTAGTTAAAATCACCTATTACGACACAGTTTTTACGTTTAGCCACTATCTTTAATCCTTCCATCATATTATAATCGTCCTCTATCTTAAAAGACAGGACGGCCTGATGTGACTTTGTCCATGGGGTCGCAAACAGTTGGACTCGACTGCGCAACTGAACAACAACAACATGTTGCCAATCAAGGGGAAAGAACAACAAATGCCATACTGAAATTTTTTTGCACTCATGGTGGGCATTTAGTTTCTGCAGCCTTAAAATTATATAAGCCAAATCATTGGCACAGCTGCTTTTGGAATGTTTTTAGGACCGCCTTCCTCATGCTTTGCCCTGCAAGAAAGAGTTCAGTCTAAATTTTAAGAGTTGTTTTGCAAATCCCAAACTGTGTACCTAATGCCTGGATATGATTGGAATCTTGTAATCTTAGGACTGAAGCTAGGGTATACATTCCATCCATTTATATGTGGAAGATATTTCATTTTAATTCACAAGCCTTGTTTCCCTTGATTCTCCAAGATGATTTCCAATCTAGTTGTTTTAAGGGTGTTTATAGCCGTATTAATAGAGTCGGCTTCTTTCCTCAGGTAATTTTATCCTATGGAGCTGAACAAGCAAAAGGGTTAAACAAATAATTAAGGATATAGAGTGTCAATTTGACATCTCTAGCGTATCAAAACTTGGGGCCCTGCTAAATGCCAGAAGCACTATTGAGCTGGCAGCTTATTTGGCCTCTGTGGAAGCCAATAGTTTTAGAAAGGTGTTTACTCCGGCTAGGTATTCTGCTCTTCCATCAGCAGTTATTGAAGGTATAAATGTAATAAAATCCCCTACTCAGAAAGGTTATTCTCCTGCCCTTTAGGGGAGATTGAGTCTGTAGAGCATATGTTCTTTAGTTGTGTTTTTAATAGGGAGGTTCATCTTAGAATTATTACTCTGTTACTTGAGATGATCCCTGGTCACATAAACACAAACAAAGCATGGCTTCATTGGTTTTTAACTGATAAATATTCTAAGATCACATGTCAAGTTGCTAAATTATGTGCATTAATTCTTTAATTACAGGAATCACATTTTAAAAGTTCTTAAATTCAAACTTCTATTACTGTATTTAATGTGATCGAACTGTATGCTGGTCTTAAGACACTAACAAACGAATGAATAAATGAATTAATTAATTAATCCAGCCTTCAAAATAGCCATTTTCTACAGTGGAATTAGTGTTGCCAACCTCCAGGTGAAGGCTGGAGATCACCTGCAATTATAACTTTCAGCTGAGGTAGAGGTCATCACTTGTTACTGGCCTCCCCCCTTCATTCCATCCCACTGCTGTAAGACCTGCTGGACCTGGACAATAGGCCATGTTTGTGAGGCAGAATTTGTCCATTTTAGTACCTATTGTTATTCTGTAATTTTAGATTTTATATATTTTAAATTGGTTTTTTACTGTTGATTGTTTTTATGATGTAACCCACCTTGAGCCTGTTCTACGGGAAGGGCAGCTAAAAATCAAATTAAATAAATGACTAAAATAAATAAACTGCTCTCCAGATGATAGAGATCAGTTACCCTGGAGAAAATGGTTGCTTTGGTGGGTGGAGCCTATGGCAATAGCCCCTATTGAGGTCATTTCACTCTCCAAACCTCCCTAAGCTCCACTGCCAAATCTCCACAAATTTCCCAACTTGGAGCAGGCAATCCTAACGGGAACTGATCTCTGCAGCTAGGATATCTGTTGTGGTTTCTGGAGATCCACCACAAGCACTGCCACTGGGAGGGGGAGAAGAGAAAGAGTGATGGGTGTGAGGGCAGAAAGAGAGAGGAAGTAACAGGCCAGGCATGGAGTAAGAGAACAGGTGGTGGGATGGAGAAAGAGTGAAAGACAGAGAAGTAGGGGGAGAGGGGAGGGATAGCTACTCCTGCAAGTTTCTTGTGGGACCCCACTAGTATCATCTAATTGTGTCCTTAGAACACTGCTAAGTAAGTAATAAACAGACTGTGCCATTCTCATTCCATGCTATTGCACATTTTCTGTTATTTAGATGAGTCATTATTGGTGCCCTTCACATGTGGCCACAGTCACCATGCATGGCAGAAGAAGCACATGAATGAGATATGCTACTGTCAAGCCCTCCTGGTGCCATGTTAGCACAGCAGCAGTATTATCTATACTGCCAGTGTATATTTGGGTAGCATCAAGGTCATGTCATAGGTGAAGCATGGTTTTGTTGATTCCCTAACCCCTTCAAAGATCGGCACAGAATAGTGCTTCTAGTCCATCATTTATACACCCCAGATGTCAGCATAACATTAAACCAGCAATACCTAGCATGACTTTCAACATCCCCACAATACGAAGGTTAAAAAGACATTTCCTTCTTTCCCCTCAGCCATTTCCCAGAGCTGCATAGTATACCAACTAAGTGTGAAGCCAATCACAGGCCATCAAAGCCCCATATAAAATGCAGTCAGAACACCTATATTTCAGAGGACAGGATGTTTATCATGACCAAGAAACCCCCACTTCCTGCTACTACTCTGTTGGCTTGTAATAAGAACTTAATTTAAAAATCATCTGTTGGTGTGATGGTGTTAGTCACTTTCAAGGAAAACCCATAAGTGGTGTCATGCTGTTGTAGGACTTGCCAGAAGTTCTATGATAATTTCTAGAGCAGTGTAATGTCACTTCTGGTTTCCCCCTGGAAGTGACAGAATACCGTAATGGTGCCCCCTCCCAAGTCCTTGCTCCCACAGACTCCTGCTGGTTGCCAGCCACTGGAAATTTGAGGGCAGAGTTTAGGGAGGAAGCTCAGCAGGGATGTGATGCCACAAAGTTCAGTCTCTGAAGGTATTTTTTTTTCTCTAGGGAACTGATCTCTGTAGTCTGGTGATCAGTTGTAATTCTGGGAGAACTTCAGGACTCACTTGGAGTTTGGCAACCCTACACAGCCCCTAATGAATCGAATAGCATCCTGGTCAATGTTTCATCAGTATGAGAACACAGCATTAGCTAATATTTGTTCTCTCCCTTAGTTCTCCCTGTGCACCTCTCCCTGTTGTACCACATGCCCTTTCTATGGGGTTCTCATCACCAAAAGTCCCTTCATGTGTGATCTAAACATGGAACCAGAGAGATATAGCCTGCATTTAGGGTAGTCAGCCAACTATGCCAGCTTACACGAATACCAGCGGTGTCAAACTCATTTGTTATGAGGGCCGGATCTGACATAAATGAGACCTTGTTGGGTCAGGCCATGCCATGTGTGTACCTGTCCCGGCCGTGACCCGACGGGACTGCCGCTGGTCCCAGCCGCACCCTGCCAAACTGCTGTGGGTCCGCGCACCCCCCCCCGAACCACTGCGGTACCGCCACTCAGCAGGCGCACCCCTTGGGCCCACCCAGCCCCGAAGACCAAGAACCCCCAGGAGGGAGGGGGAGGCAGCCGGAACAGGGCAGCCTGAGCTGTGGCAGGCCCTGCAAGCCCCAGGGAAGGGCAGGAACTGTTGGGCGTCTGCCCTTAAGTCAGGGGGTGGGGCCTGCGGTGCCCACCAATCAACAAAGGAGCAGGAGAGAGGAGGGGGAATAAAAGGAGGTCAGGGCGGCCCAGGGGAGGTCTGTGATGGCCTGAGAATGGAGTTGGAGCCAGAGCAAGAGAGCTATGCAGTAACTGAGAGAGAGAGAGCGCTTGAAAGGCAGAAACCAGCGAGAGGGGCGACAGGGTGAGATAACCTGGTCCACCACCCCACTCAGACCTCCTGGCCACCCTGGGATTGCCAGGCGATGGCGGCATGAGGGGCGGGGCCCATGGACCAGGCAGGGCACATCAGTACCTATTTAAGATTAGATAAGATATATATAAAGTTTTCCAAAGAAATGAGACGTTTGTTGGCACATTTCAATACAGCAGCCAGGATTCTCTTGGCGCAGAGATGGAAATCTCAGGAAATCCCCATGAGAATGGACTTGGTGGGAAAAATTCTGGAAACAGCAGAGCTGGACTTTTTATCCCAGCTGTTGGCTGGGAAATCTAAGGAAGAAGCAAGGAAATATTGGTTGAAATTTTATGCCTGACTAGATACTCAAGACTCTTAAGATTCTCTGGTGTGAACTTATATCTCCTTTTCCCTGTATTCTGTATTACAAGATTGCTTTTATTGGAAATGTGAAATTTAACAGATATTTTAACAAAAAGATTTAAAATACAAAATATCAAAATGTTGATGATGCACAGTTTAGAGATAACAATTTGTGACAATCTATGTATTTTAAGAAAGTATTGCAGATGTAAAAAAAAAAGAGATATATAAAGTTTTTAAAGGACACAGAAAAACATGACTAAAGATTTTTTTTTAAAAAAAAACCCCTTAAAACATGCTTAGAGCATTAGCACTTGTTTGTCTTAAAGGTGCTTTCTTTGTATTTCTCCCATGGGATCCAGGGAAGTGGGCAAAGGAAGCGCTGGCTCTTTCTCTCCCTCTACAGGGGGCCAGGAGGAGGCAGAACCTCAACCAATGGAGAAAATCAAGGTTTTGCTCTGTAGCTCCTGTGCAATTGAGCAAGCCTTGCAAAGCAAGTTGAGATGCAGAGGGAAACAAGAGAGAGGGAGAAGGAAGCAGACAAGAGCCAGTTCCTCAGGGGCCTGATAGGAGCCCTCCAGGGGCCTGATTTGGCCCCTGGGCTGCATGTTTGACACCCCGCCAGCAACAATGATTATCAGACAATGAGCACAACCACAGGTCATTTTCCAGATGCCTTTTAAAAATAATTCTGCCTCCCCACCCCGAAGGCTGTATCTTAACAGCAGCAGTTCTCCAGGTAGCTCTCCTTCCTGCTGAAAATGCAGAAAGCATTTGCACAACTTATGGAGTGTCCACACTGGAGTTCTGTGCATGCTTTCCTCCATCAGTTGCCATTTTACCTTTTTTTCTTCTCTACCACCACAGAAGATTTTGGTACAACCTCCTAGTTCCTCTGAATTCCTAGTTCTCAAGCTTTTTGGGGTTTTTTAAACTAAGCCTCTAGTCCTTTTTTGGAACTATGAGGGGAAAATGTCATTGGGAAACATTCCCTTCTCTTCAATGAAAAGAGCTAAATATTTACTTTTTTAAAAAAGAAAAGAAGTAAGGAAGTCAGAGGAACTAGTGAACTGTGGCAATACTACACTATGGTAATAATTGCTATATACAATAGTAATTATCAATTTTAAAAAGCCCTCTGGTGATGCAATGGGGAAAAATGTAGGGAACTGACAGGGGGGGAAAGTGCACATAGGCCCTGTGGACACTCCATTGCCAGTGTTTGACTTTTAAAAACCTTAATAAATTTATCATTTGCATTTTAAAAACCATTAGTTAACAGCAGAAATACCTGCTCCTGACATTGGTCTTTACAAAGTAACATATGAAAGGGAGATCTCTCCAAGCATACAGTAAACATGTGCCATGACGCTACAGTTTAATAAGGATAAGTACAGTTCCAACCAATACCAAATTGGTTTTTTGGAACTGCCAGTAAGGAAGGATAGGGTAAGGCTGAGTCCAATATGGCACCGTCTAGTTTAGGATTAGAACTATCCACCAGTGTTGCATTTGCGCAACTCATGGGTTTCTCCTGAACTTTCTCTGATCTTTTGCAAACCTGCTTTGCTGAGAAATTTGGGGAATGATTGTAGCAAAGCCTGGATGACTGACTGCTCTGTAAGCAGGGAAGTTTGGATTTTCTTGGTCCCACTCCCAGGGCAGCCTTTTTTCCTGCCCCAGTCCCCACCACAGGGGCAATTTCCACCCACTACTGAATGGGTTTTTTTGTTTTTGATTGGAAACGGAATGTGTCATTCTAATGTTATAACAATGTGTCTATCAGGTTCTGTGAACTGCCAGCTATCATTTTAAAAATATAAGTTTCTAGCCCTTTTATGCCAGAGATATGCTTTCCCCCTTATATCTCTGCCATGAAAGAGGCTCAAGACTTAACTTTAAAAAAATGAAACTTATATCTCCTTTTTCCTGAAAGACCTCAATGCATGCATTTAACATTATAATAGTATTCAGCTCTTGTTTTGTTTTGAATGAAAAGACCCATTGGTACTGTGTGTGTGTGTGTGTGTGTGTGGCTGCTGCTTGGAGACTGGGGCAAAGAAAATGTGGGGAAACGCACCATGTGGAAGGCACATTGGAACTGTGCTGAATAAGCAATGGTGAAGCCACAGAAGCCTGCCCTCATGTGGAAAACACTCACCCATTTGGGCCATTATTTTCATTCCATGAAAACCAGTGGTTAATAAAACAACCCCCTTCTTACACTGATTAACAAAAATACTTCAGCTAAGCACCATTGAGGATGCCAGTACCTTCTGGTAAGGCTGATATAGATTAAGCAGGTTGTTGAATTTTATCTCTGGGGAAAAAATCTGATTATAGCACACATATAGCCACAAAGCCCATTGCCACATGGGACTCCTCTACCAGAGAGGATGTAACAGCCATCCGATTTGCTGGCTTTGTTAAAAGATTTAGGGGCAGGGAAAATTATTAGAGTTACTTTGACAGAAAAGTATTAAAGCTCCCTTCAATTCCCACTCCAGTTGGAATAAGCAAACAGCAATTCAGCTAAATTCATAACGTTTATTTGTTTGTTTAGATAAAAATAGTTATTTTACATATTTTAACTAGGGAGTATTGTAACATGCAAATCCACATTGTTAATTCTTGCATATTTCAAAGGCTTTGGTAGGAATATGAGAATATCCCACTCTCACACACACTTTTAAAAAAATCTAATTATCCCGCAGGCAAATCCATGCACGGAAAGAAGCTTTTTATTTAGGATTTCAAATATCCAGCCTTTGATTTCACATTGGTTTCCAAAGGAATGATTTGGATCAAATTATCCATTTTCCAATCAGTATTTCTCACCATCTTTATGTCCTTCTGTACTCTTTGATAAAATTAAAGCCTGAAAGAAGTTAAAAAGCACTATAACCTCAACTGAGTTTTCTGTTGTTTTGTTCATATTTAGTGGATTTAGGCTGATTCCGCACTCACCTTTCTCTGGGGCAGGCGTTCGTTTCTGGGCAGAGCAAACTGGCGATTTTGCACCAGTTGCTCCATGCTAGCATTTTGCACCGGGCAAACCATGGGTTTACACTGCGGCAGGGCAAACCCTCGATTTGGCCCGCACAAAATGCCGGCGTGGAGCAACCAGTGCAAAATCGCCAGTTTGCTCTGCCCAGAAACAGACGCCTGCCCTGGAGAAAGCTGAGTGTGGAATCAGCCTTAGTCTGACATTTCCTGTTATTTTAAGGACCCCTGAAGAAGCAAAGTTAAACACAGTTGTTTGCTACTTCCTGATATGAACAACACTGAATGCTTCAATATGGGTTTCAGTGTGATAGTGCAAAGCATGGTAAGGTTGTTAAGAAGACATCTATCCCAGAGCAAACATGAATGTTTTTGGTCTTCTCCCAGTTGTGAGGCTGACTTTTATCTATTTACTAGCAATAAAGACCCATTGTGGGGAGAAATGCAACAGGCATTGGAAATTTGCTGTGAGTGTCATGGCCTTGGCGGGGGGTGGGGGCTGGGGAGGGAAGGGAAGGGAAAGATAGAAGGAGGCAAGATAGTTGAGAAGGCAGCTATTGGGAAGGGAAATTGAGAAAGTGGGGAAATGTGGGGTACGTTATCAGAGGAGGGGGTTAGATTGAGAAAGAAAGGATGGGGGCAAAAAGATGGAGGCAGATTGCTTTCCATCTTCCTCCTGCAGCCTCTGCCTAGGAAAAGGACAGCCTTTCTCCACAGTGGGGACCAAAGCAGCTTTCATCATTCTCCTCTCCCTCTTTTGATCTTCACAACAACCCCGTAAGGCAGGTTAGGCTGAAAGCCTGTGACTGGTCCAAAATTACCTAGTTAGCTTCCATAGCAAGAAGCTGGGTCCAGCTGACCCTGGTCTGAAGTGCCAACTATGATGTCACACTGGCTGTCATAGGGGGGCGACCTCAGCAGGGTGCAATGACTCAGAGTCTACCACCTTCTCCAGGGGAACCGATATGTGCCCATCTGGAGAGCAGTTGTACTTCTGAGTGATCTCCAGGCCTCACACAGAGATTGGCAACAATGGCTCCCCAAGAGGAAATGATTGGTTTGGAGGGTGGAGTCTATGGCATTGTAGCTGTCTGAATTCCCACTCCTCCTCAACCCCCCCTCCAGGCTCCATGCCTCAAATCTCCAGGAATTTCCCAACCTTGAGTTGGCAACCCTCTCTCCTTCCCAGCCAACCATCAAACTATCTTTATCTGCCTCTCTGACTTTAGCTTTCCATCTCCTCCCCCCTCCCTGCAGCTTCTAACTAGGACAGTCTTTATCTGCAGTGGGGACCAAAGCAGTTTACATTATTTACCTCTCCCCCTTTTGATCTGCACAACAACCCTGTGAGGTAGGTTAGGCTGAAAGTATGTGGGTTTTCCAAAATCATCCAATCAGCTTCCACTGTGGGAATCTGGGTTTGGCAGACCCTGCTCTGAAGCGCTGGCTGCCATGTCCCAGTGGCTGTCATAGGAGAGCTACTGCTGAACAGGAGCAAGCAGGCCTAGTTAAGTCATGCCAGTCAGGTGGCATCAAGTTACCCAGAGGGTGCTGCCAGGCCTAGGGGAGGAAACCTCCAGGTGGAGATTGAAGATCTCCTAGAATCACAACTAAACTCCAAACAACAGATCTCTCTCCTCCAGAAGAAAATAACTGCTTTGGAGGGTGGGCTGTATGGCCTCTCTTCTCTCCAAAGTCTGGCTTCTGTAGACTCCACCACAAAATCTCCAAGAATTCCCCAACCTGGAACTGGCAACCTTAATCAGGACTCGAAATGGCTCCAATGAGTTTTCCTTCAAAGGCCAAAATAGGCCTGGGAAGGGCCTTCCCCCCCATCTCTTATTGACAAAACCAAAGCTTGATTGGCTAGCAATAGGCACTGAGGGGAAAGTGAAGGAAGCTTCTCCAGTGGTCAATCTTAAACATAGGACTCCATATTCTCTTTCTTTCTATCTCTCCCCCCCCCACCACCCTGTACCTAGAATAAAACACCATTGTTCTGCTGCTAAGGAATACCAATCTTTTTGTCTGTGTTTCTTTAGATGTTTGGTTTCTCAGAGGAGGAGGGGGAGGAACTGTCAGCCAATTGAGGGAAGGCTTTCTGTGGCTGTTTCCCTCCTCCTCCCTCCCTCAGCCAATCAAGCGAAGGCTTTCTTTATGTCCTCTGCAAAGCAGTGCTTCAGTCCTCAGCCAATGGAACACAACAGACCTTGAGTGGTGGTTGACGGGCCAATGGTTTATGCAGTGCCCCCAGCAGCCAGTAGGACAGCTCCATTTTACTAATACCACTTCACTTTTATTATAGAAAGGCTTTAATTTCTATCCCATCCTCCTTGCAGACAGGTTCAAGGCAGGTCACAGCATAAAACCATAACAATAGTAAGATTAAAACTTTAAAACCATTACATCCAATCAGAAAGGCAAGAAGGCAATTTAAAGCTCATGCTGTACCAGCTCTATTTTAGAGTTTGTTCCTGGCCACTAATGACAAAGGTTAAAACCAACACCTTGAAATGGATCTGGAACTCTATCAGCAATCAGTGCAGCTTGCACAGCAGTGACTGAATGTGCACCCCCGGAGACATCGCAGACAACAGACATGCTTCTGCATTCTGCACCAGCAGCAGCTTCTGGATCAAGTACAAGAGCAGGCCCACATAGACTGAGTTACAATAGTCTAATCTGGAAATAACCGTTACATGGATCACTGTAGCCAAGTCATGAGTAACAAGGTATGGGACTAGCTGTTAAACCTGCCGAAGATGAAAAAAGGCTGATTTGTCAACCACTGTGACCTGGGGTGCGTCCAGACGGAACATTAACTGCAATTCATCCACGCCCCCCATATGGATTTAAATGGGACGTCCAGACATCCACATCTGTCAAGCCATGTGAAGGTGTCATCATCCCGACTTGTGCCGCATTTATATTAGTATAGTTTGACAGTTTCGGAAGAGCCGCAACAAGTTCGGGTTTTCACAGTGTGGATGTTCAGTGCGGGATACAGGCACAATGGAACACCACCCTTGCCCCAGTGCTCACGGTTGTAATTTGTGTATTTGTGTAATTTGTGTATTCTTCCACTCACTGAACCGAAAGGCATATCCCTCAAATTAATAGAAATTTAAATGCCAAGGCATTAAAAGGAAGGAAATGTAACCTTTTCCCGGATGTAAGCATATAAGAAATGCGTTTATCTTTTTTTACAAATCGCCTGCACAATGAAGTAGTCCCCCGCTGAAACTTGATTTGAAATCCACTAGCTGGTTGACGGAACTACTTATTTTCCCACCTATCGTTCAAAACACTTTTGTCCACCTTGCAGAAAACATTCAGAACTCCGCGCTGGACAACATGGCTGGAGTTTGTGGCTTATCGTGGAGGAGAGAGGAGGTTTTGGACTTGCTTGTACTCTGGGGGGAAAGTAGGGTGCAGAGAGCACTCAAGCAATCTCACAGAAATATAGATATTTACGAGGAGATTGCGAAGGGGATGGTGGCAAGGGGCCACAAGAGGACGGCATTAGAGTGCCGCACCAAGACCAAGGCACTTTGTTCTGAGTACCAAAAAGTTATTGCAGCTAACGCAAAATCGGGATCCAACAAGAAAAGCTGCCCATACTTTGAGGAACTTGATGCCATTCTACATAGAGAGGTGGACATTCGTCCGAACCGCATGACGCAGACCACTAGATGCCAGAGCTCTTGCTCCGGGTTGGAGGGGGGCAGGGAGGTGAGCCTCCAGACTTTGTTCTTCTGTTTTCCCAGGAGGAAAGCGCTACCAGACAGATGCAGAGTGAGGCTGCAAGAGAAGCTGTCATGTCAGGTAACAATCATAACTGTCCCATCTACTTGTAAGCGTCCCCATGTTGTTGGGTTGGGTTTTTTTTGTCAAAACAGGGTTGGTGGCAGTGAGATTGGGATGGAAAGCCACGCTTTATTTTCCCAAGGCTTGGGTGCTGTGGGATATGGGGAATGGGCTTCACATTTACTCGGGGGAGGGGTGCTTCCCATTCAGCGGTGCGACCAACTCTGGTGGTGAAATAGAGTGACTTCCTGTGACCGCATTGCTGCTGTGTCCCACAGGGTCTGCGGTAGACCGCTTTTGCTCCCCCTCCTTTCTCTGAACGCTCAAAGGTCTAAAACAAGAGCTCTGGCACTGGTTGGAATGTCTCACCATCCCTTACTCTTTGAGTGATGCAATGACTCGGTTACTTGACTATCAGAAATTTCTTTGGATTTTCCTGCTCGCATTTCGTCTTGCTTAACCAGACACTGCCTCCTTCACCTATTTTCCTTACTCGCTTCCTCCCGTAGTTCCTCCCATCCTTCCATTGTTCAAAATATTTATTTATTTTAATAAACACTTGTAAAACCTGGGGATTGAGACAAGTAAGCATTGGTGTTCCTTCAAAGTGAACCTTACCCAAGGACAAGGAGTGGCATCCTTTTATTGAGATTTGAAAAACAACTTGCCCCGCATTCCTCCCATTGTGTTGATCGTGGGGGACACTGTAGCCGAAACAATGCTGAATCACCAGCAGCCTATAGGGGAAGGACCACAACACCAAAGAAAAACTCCAAACCTAGGTTAAAATGATGTTGGGACCCAGGGTGGCACAGCACATCTGTAAGTGTTCAGTGTCAACTCCATGAAGCCACGATGCATGATGTATTGCAAGGCATGTCAAGCTGCACACTTACGCATGCACTGAAAGTGTGCGGTTAGCACTGCATGGACGGCACGACCCATCTCCAGTGCCGTTCATCCACATGATCATCCACTCCCTCTTCTTCATCATCCTGAACTACCGCTGGAGGGGTGTCTTCTAGGAGCATCATGGCCTCATGGCCTCCTGCATCACAGAGGTTGTGTAAGATGATGCAGGAGGCCACTATAGCGTTGACTTTGCTAATGTCCACGGGGAGCTCCGAGTTCAGGCAACGCCATCGTGCCTTCAACCTTCCGAAGGCACGTTCCACGACATTTCTACACTTGTTATGCGCCATGTTGTACCTAGCCTGCTCTGGTGCCAGGTGCCCAGTGTAAGGCATCATTACCCAACCTCTCAGCAGGTAGGCTGCATCAGCCAGGATCAGAGGAAGAATCTGCACATTCTGGATAGTAACCGTGGGATTTCTGGGAACCCAATCCCTGGAATCCATCAGGTCTATCAGGTTGGAGCAGCGTAGAATGTAGGCATCATGGCACTTGCCACTGTAACCTATTACCACATCCATGAAGCGACTGGTGTGGTCCATTGAGCCCTGAAGAAGAATGGAGTAGAAATGCTTCCAGTTGATGTAGTTGTCTGTGAGGTATATGACACCCATCCATGGCTCCCATGCAATGCGGGAAACCCATCCTCATGAAAGCTTGCATAATCTGTGGACAAAGAAATAGTGAGCCACCAGAGGCCGCCCAACACCCAAACCCTTCCCCGTCATCAAAAAGAGATCCATTTCTCATTGATCAGGAGGAAATAACTCTCCCCCAAGCTCAATGTAAATATAAGGTTTGACGATGCCACAAATTGCACATAGCCACCAAGATGGGAAGGCTCAAGCATGTGTTTTTGGAAGCTCACTTTGATAGGTGGTTGACCCAAGAAAGACAACTGTGGACCAATTTTTACAAGAAACGGACCTGCATTAGCATCACTCCACGAAAACCATGAGGGCTGCAAAACTTGTCCTGTCATGGTTTCAGCATTTCGGCCAACCCTCATTATGATACTCTGTGTGTTTTGCACCATCTCCCTAATCACCCTTCCCAACATCTCCCAAGCACCACATCCCACAGCGCACCCGATCGTGAGAACCAAAGTAGACTGCATGGTCAAGCAGATCCTCCTCCATAGCCTGTGTAACCTCCAGCACTATGCTTTCCACTGTTGAGTGTGCCAGGCTGAATTGGTTCCCCACCAGTCAGTAGTTGGTGGTGTTGGACAGCCACCAGATCACAATCGCGACCCTCTCTTCAACAGGGACTGGCTGCCACATGCACGTTGTCTGCCGCTCCAATCTTGGTCTCAGGCAGCGAACCAGCCATGCAAATGTTCCCCTGCAAACAACACAAGGCATTTAGTTTCTGCAGGTTCACCAGTGAGCATGTTCGAATGGGTCTCTGGCCCATTCAAGCATTGTGAAACGCAATCCCTCATGATGGCATCTCGCCGCTCCCCTCACCCCAATCATTAAACATGTTGTGGTGATCTACCTTCCCCCATACAGATGCAATTCTTTTTCAAAACTTCACCATCATATGTTGCCTCCCAATTAGCGCTGTCAACCTCGAGGTCAGGGCAGGGAATCCCCAATGCGTGAGAGCCCCCCCTTTATAAAGCGGGTGGGAGGAATGTCTGATGGCCAGCACATCATTCCCCATGAAGAAAGACTCCCAGGGTTTACACTGGATAAATCATCCTTGGGAATCTGTGTGGGGGAGAAATGAACTGGGGGCAACTGATCTTTTGCATGGCAGGAATTGACTCCTCTAAGACTATTCACAAAGTTTAAAGGACATTGGCTTCTGGCATAAATCTGTAGGTTCCCCGAAAGAAAGAACCCACATCCATCATTTTCACAACTGGAGGGAAGATTTGAAAAAGGAATGCGGTGCCTTCAAATGTGATGGCCAGAGGTTCCGTGGAAGATCATTCATACCTGCAATAACCAGCACTGATGCTCCCTAGCATCTCGCCTTTACCTTGAAGGACTTTCCAAGTAGCACATAGACCTGTATGCCATGACATCAGTGGGTCATAGTGGCTCCTCCATAGCCCACCCTTGCACAAATGATCTTAAATTCTTTGGCGCACCCCAGCGTGAATCGCTGTGTTGAGCGCTCCCTGGTTTCTCTGCAGCTGCGCAGTGCTGCGGAGATGTATCACTTTCATTGGACGTCAGGGTGAAGCTGAGCGTGAGCACTCATGATTCCACCGGGATGGGGTGGGACATTGGGAGGAGAGACTGACCCTGGGGTGGTGGAGTAATTCTTTAATGCACGCAGCATCATGATGCTCCAAGACAGTGGGGACGGGGATCATAACCATGGGGACCAAAGGGAAGGGTGCTGATAGCAGCGCGTGTCAATCTCGAGTGGTCACCTGTGAGTGCACACATTTACCTGGACATCCTAAAGTGGAGTATCCATTGTTCATCCTCCCACACATGTGTGGCAAAAACACGCCACCACTCCATGAACCGTGGGTAGGACTACCATCTCCAGTGAGATGTCAACACTACGAGTTGGCACACATTTAGAATGTTGGCCCTACGATGTTGGGCGACCTGCCTAAGCCATCCATGCCGCCTTCATAGGCAGCCACAGGCAGTCGATAACCTCCCTCTCCTGGCAATTGCTGCCTCATCCAGACCATTGGGTAGAGCCAGCAGTAGACTGCATATCACAGACAATGTCTCGGCCAACAGACCGAGCACAGCGGCCAAGATTTCCAACTCCATCTTTCAAATTGAGGCGGGAAGCCTTGATAGCTATGTGGAGCATGAGGGAGAAAACACGAACCAGTGGAGTGATCTAGAGAGTTGGAAGTTCAACCAATCAAGTAGATGACTCAACTGTGTTGAGACCAGACGTCTTCCGCTGTGGTTAGCATCGCTATCACTCCCCACCAAAATTCCAAGGTTCACACATCCTATCTTGTTAGTCAGTTGTGCTTTCATTACTTGTCTGATCGCACAATGCCAAGATACTGATCAGTATCCCACTGCTGCGCAATCACCTGAGCAACTGCCATCATGAATGACCGCTCGCAAGCATTGTCCAGGGAAGCCCCATGGAGGAGTAAAAATTTGGGGAGGGTGGGGCACATCATTTGACCTATTGGTTGTGGGGCTACTGCCACATCGCATTGCCAATGTTAGGCTACTCAGCATTTCCCGCGCTCTGGATCCACTATTAATTAGTCACAAGTTTAATAATCAGGGAACAAACCAAAACTTGGAACAACGACTGCCCATAGACTTACACGACTGCCCATAGAGAAAGCCACCTGCTCATGAGGACTTCATTTCACCATAGGGAAAAGGGAAATCAAGCTTCCCCTAAGCACAGCGCCTATCCATAGACTATACATGCCTACCCATAGAGAAAGCACACCTGCCCATAGGGAATAATGGGGACCATATCTTACCTTAGTGAAAAAGAGAAATTAAGCCTCGCCTATACACAGCGCATACCCATAGACTATACACGCCTGCTCATAGGGAATAATCGTGAGTCTTGGTCTCCCTTTTCCCCTATGGTGAAATGTAGTACCCATTATTCCCTATGGGCAGGTGCACTTTCTCTATGGGCAGGCGTGTACAGTCTATGGGCAGGCGATGTCCTTAGATGAAGAATAATTTCCCCATTTCCCTTTGGTGAAATGTGGTCTCCATTGCTCCTTATAGGCAGATACGCTTCCTATATGGGCAAGCGTTCATAGTCCATAGGTAAGTGCTAGTCCAAGTTCTTGATTGGACATTCCCTTCCTTTGGCGCACATCGCTAACAAGGTGGGTCAGCCTGACATCTGCGACCAACACATCCCACATGCACGGCAGCACGCGGCTCCCACCCCCCTGCCAACAGTTATTAAAACACTATCCACTCCTGATTCATTCAGAGGTGTTTTGCCATTGCCTGTTAATGACCGCGGGTCCTCCCATAACAGCAACATCTACCTCACTAAACATATTTGGGATTGAAACATTGGGTTTCAGGTTTCCTCGAGGTGTGAATTCGTATTCCTGCCATTTTAAACCATTTAAGTTAATGTGGCCTTCTGCAAAGCTTTTTGCCCCCCCCCCTGCTTCCCACACTTTGAGGATCCAACATGGCACACACGGTGTGATTGGAAATACTGGATAAGTATTTTCATTTGCTTGCCCTGACATCCGAACATCTGAGCTTGCAGGACACGAGTTCTCTGCAATTTTGCACACATGTTCCTTCCGTGTAGGGCTTAACGTGTCTTGTGCATATACAGTTATCATATCTTCTAAAAATGTTTTTAAAACTCATTTGAACTTAAATGTTTATAACTCAGAGTTCATGGAGGAGCTTAGGGCTGGCAGGGTGGGGGACCGAACCTGCAAGGAGTCAATGCGTGGTTTCATGCAGGCTGCCATGAGAACCCTGGAAGACATCTCTATGTCCCTGGTTCCTCTAGTGCAGGTCATCACAGCTAGACACCCATATTTCTCGGTGAGCAGCCAGGGACCAGCCCCAACTGCAGATGTAGTTGATACGGGTGACATTCCATCCAATGATATGGGTGGGCCCTCAAAGATTTCACAAGGTGGAGGGAAGGTCTACCAACGTTGAAAGTATGCCCCCAAGAAGAATGCGCCTTACTGGCCCCTCGAATGCCACCTCTTGAATTTACTTTTCACATGAAGGGTGTCTCAACATGGTTCATGTCCCCTGACCCCCATTTCTCTTGGCCAGTGTTGATGTGCAAGTTTGTTAAAACAGCACGAGGTTCTTGACCGTTACAAAAGTGTGCTTGAAAATGTTTCCCCTATGAGTTATAAGGCACAGAAGAAAGCTCTATATTTCGGAATGCTGCACAATTGCACCATGAATGTTACAAATAAACAACTTTGACACTGTGACGGAACCGGCCCGATTCTGCCTTCAGACCCGGTCCCGTCAGCTCCCTATGGAGTCGCCAACTCCTGGAGGGAGCTATTTCTCCTCCTGCCCCTTGGGCTCGCTGCCACCACCTGCTCAGTCTAGGGGTTCAGATTGAGAGGAACAGGACTCCCAATCCCCCTCTCCAGCTATGAGGCTAGGCCACCCTGCACTTGGGTTTCACAGAGACCTCAGCACTTCTTTGGGGCACCCCTGGAGGATTGGCACCTTATCCAACTGCATGCCTTCCCCCTTCCCTGGGGCCCCCTTCTCAACACAGCGTGGTCTAGAGCGGTTGGGGATCTAGGTGGTACAGAGATTGACTGCCAGCATTCAAACAGTAAAAATATATTTATTTAAAAGAGAAAAAGAAAAGAAAAGAAGAACAAAACAAAAACAGTTGCCTTTAAAAAGTTAGCACAGCACAGCACCCGTACAGCAAACAGCATGACAAACAAAATGTGGTTTTAAACGCATCCTGTTGTCCCTGGCCTAAACTTGCCCTGCCTATGATAATGACTTACTTGGTCTGACTGCCTGGAGGCCTCATTTTCCTGAGCAGGCCTCCCCCCACAGGCAGGAGCTCACAGGCAAGCAACCTCTCTTCCAGAGCGCCAGCTGCAAACTGAAAAACTCTTCCTGCTTAACTCACATGCAAAGAACAAAAGCACTTCCTGCCTCTCTAGGAGACTTTCCCCCTAGAGTTGTTGGTTTGGCTCTGGAAGGGAGGGGGAGAGTGAGGGGAAGGCTAGGCCGAAGCCTGCTTTGCAGTTTGATGATCTCCCTCCCTATGAAGCACCAACATTGAATAAAATGGCGTTTCTCCACAGACACATTCAAAGTTAAGCAACTATTTATTGCAAATACAAATCAACAGTGCCAGGATAGGCATTGGCGCTTACACTCCCTTTTAACATAGTGCAGACAAAAACAAAAACGGTGGCAGTCAAGCCTATAACTCAGTGCTTGGGGTCTACAATTTAACATGTGGGAGGGTCCAGGTTCCTAGTGGGTGGTTTGGCCTTCCTCTAAACTCTCCCCATGCCTGGTGACCACCTTGCCTTCCTCCCCCCAATGGTGCGCGGTGCACTTCGCCAGCGTCCAAAGTCACCTCCTCCCTTTCTTCATCCTCCCTTACCTCCTCTTCCTCCTCCTCATCCCTCTCCTCCAGCCAATCCTCCTCCTCCTCTCCCCTTGCATCCCCCTCTCCCTGCCTCTTCACAACTCTGCCACAATTTTCCAACTTCCCCCCGAACTCCAGACGCTGCTGACGCAGAGACACATCCATTTGCCTCCTCAGATCTCTTTGGTGCAGACGTTGCATCCCATGCTGCATGAAATTCAGCCGGCACTCATGGCATCTCGCTATAAGATAAACAGATAGGGGGGTGTTGGGCAATGCTGACAGACAAGTAGCATGACAGCTAGTTTCCAGCAATGGAACAGTGGATGGAGGAGGAAGTCAGCTTATCTTACAGTCATTAGGTCAGCTCAACCATCAACCAGCCGCAAAGTGTAGCCTAGCTTCTAGTTTTGCACACTCCATGTTCTGGCATGGCCATCTGCTAGAGTCTGCCAGGGACTTACATCTGCTCTCCACATCTCTCATGCGTATCTCCATTTGTGCGAGCCGCTCTGTGAGATCCTCCAGCACTCCTCCATTGTCCCGTCTTCTGGTGCAGCCATCCACAGCTCCTTTTCCTGCAAATCACATCATTTCTCTGACTTGATGATCAATTACAGTTTTTCCGATTTCTTCTCCCATTGGTTTGCTCTGATTTCCCTGCCCTACTCAATCCCTTCCTACCTTCCAACGTGCCTTCCCGCCTCCCTTTCTTCCTCCCTTCCCTCCTCCTCCTTCCACTCCTCCCTCATTCCTCCCCCCATTCCCTCCTTCATCCCTCCTTCCTCCCTCCCTTTTTCTTCCTTCCTCCCCTCCTTCCTCTCCTCTTCCTTTTTTTCTCAGCGACCCATTTTTGCCTCTCAACGGCTCTGAGACATCCCGGTCACAACCCCCCTCTCTGCCATGCTCTCCCATCATGCCTCAAGGCAGACTCACAAGCCAGCAACCACAAGGGACTATCATGAGTAATGCCCGCCATACCTCATGATGCAGCCATGCTCCTAAAAAGGGGCATGCTATAGCCATGTTGCACATTGACTATCCATTTTAATCAAGGGTCAAGTTGCCCTTTTTTTTTAGGAATGATGTCCACAGTGGTCCCGACCACTGGTGGAGGCCAGCCCTAATCTTCTTTTAAAACAATTTTATTAGTTTGCAATATATTGTTATAGTATTCTTTAAGAAAAATTTAAAAAAATAATACAAATTGAAAACAATACATCACACTTTCCCCCCTTTTCCTCACTTCCCCTTTTCTTGACCCCTGCTGGTGTTTACTTAAAATTGTGAAAAAAACAAGGTAACAACAAATCAAGAATCTTCATTTTAAAACTTTATAACAATAAAGAAGAAATAAATACAAGAAAATAAGAAAAATTAACTCTATAAGTTCATCTTCATTTTTCTCCTTTCACCTTAAACGCAAAGAAAGAAAAAATGTTTCCTGTATAGACTTTAGTCCATTATTCCACCACACCTCAACCATTATCAAAAATCACTAAATGTCCCTTTACTTTCCATTGTTTTTCAACATAATTTTGAAATTTCTCCCATTCCTTTCTGAACTTCTCCAAATCATAGTCTTTTAAGATTCTTGTAAGTTTGTCCATTTCACTCCATGACATAACTTTTAAAATCCAATCTAATTTTTCTGGTATTTTATCTTTCTTCCATAACTGCGCATATAATGTCCTTGCAGCTGAAAGCAGATACCACACCATTGTTCTATCTTGTTTCGAAAAGCTTTCCATTTGTAATCCCAACAAAAAAGAGTCTGGAGACCTCTTAATGTCATAACCTAAAATTTTTGACATTTCTTTCTGAATCATTTGCCAAAATTGTTTTGCTTTTTCACAAGTCCACCACATATGGTAGAAAGATCCTTCATGTTTTTTACATTTCCAACATCTGTGTGACACCTGACTGTTCATTTTTGCCAGTTTCTTAGGTGTCATGTACCATCTATACAGCATTTTAAAACAATTTTCTTTAATGTTGTAACATGTCGATATCTTCATAGAGTTCTTCCATAAATACTCCCAAGAATCCATTTGTATTTCTTTGTTAAAATTGATTGCCCATTTTATCATTTGAGATTTAACTACTTCATCTTCCGTAGACCACTTCAATAGCGATTTATAAATCCTTGAAATCAACTTTTCATTATCGCCCAATAGCATTCTTTCCAATTCTGTTTGCTCCTGTCTTATACCTTCATTTTTAATGTCCTGTTCCACCAAGCTCTTAATTTGTTGTAGTTGAAACCAATTATATTTGTACTGTAATTCTTCAGCTGATTTTAGTTCCACCTTTCTTCCATGTATCTTTAATAACTGATTATACGTTAACTACATCCCTTCATCTGTTTCTGAGGATAATTTTATTACTTCAGTTGGCACAAACCATAGCAGCTTTCTCTCATCACCATATTTTTTATATTTTAACCAAGTACTTAGCAAATTTCTTCTTATATAATGGTGTGAGAAAAAACCATCCATCTTTTGAGGCCAGCCCTAATCTTCATGGTGCACCGAGAAATATTAATGCCCTCTTGGGAGGCGTTAAGCTAAGAAGGAAAAGTGGCGCATATCCAATGTTATCCACAGCACTAGGACTCAGCAGGGCTAGTGTTTAATGTGAAGGGGTCCTCACCTGAAGCCTCCTCACCATGACTGCTTGGCCCCTCCTCACGTGATGCCTGTTCTGCCAGGTAGGTGGAGCGTTTCTTCACTCTCTTGAATCCTTGGAAAAATATAGAGAGAGGTGGTGAGAGATGAGAGTTGTTGTGGAGTGCTGGCCATTCTACATTGTGTTAGTGTGTAACCATAGCATGCAAGCCTTAGGGAGCTGAGAGGGTTTTCACAGCAGCAGCAATTTGGAGGACAACCCCTGCCAGGCCATGGCTTACCATGGGCCTTTCCAGCAGGTGAGAGTGTGGGATTTGGAACTCAAACCTGGGTCACCTTGATAGGAGGTCACACGCTTAACTACTGCATCGATGTGGCTCTCGCAAAGGAAGCATGCATACGCCAGGGAACTTGAAAAATTGGTGTAAGGTGCTTTCTTTGGGGGGGGGCGGTTTGAATAAAGGAGGGCAGGAATTACTGTGGGTTGGCTATGGGATGGATGTTCAAGGCTACTTTGGAAGGATTACACAGAAAACCATTACCTCGGGGGCCTACTCACTTGGTGGAAATTGCTCATGCCAGCCCGGCTTTTCACCCTGCTTCCACAGTTTGTGCAGGAGATCGAAGAATGGGGGCCTTCCCTCCATTGATGGGATGCATTCCCAGTCCTCCAGCGCATCATAAGATGAGGCCTTCAGTCTTTTAAATTTGGCCTTCACTTGGTCGACTGTCCTCCTGTGTCCCTTCTCATTCAAAGTGTCTGCCACCTTTTGGAACACTGAAAGTGACTCCAGATCGGTGGAGGGCATCACTCTCTCCCCAGCATTGAGCCTGTAAAGGGCATCTTCTGGACCTCCTGCTCCTGCCAATAAACCCCCTTTTTTTGGTCACCATTTCTTCCTCGTTGCGCTTCAGTCAATGAGCTATGCACATGCGTGAGTGACCTCGTGACGATCACTAAAACCAGCATGTTACTAGCTTGCCATCAAAGTTGGGGAATGTGAACTAATTAGGACAACCTCGGTCTGGAGCTTGGGACTTGTGGGCGGGGTGGAAAAACTATCCAGTCTGGCCTCGACAGGATGTTCAAAAACTTAGATAAGCACCTGCCCATAGACTATAAACGCCTGGCTCTAGAGAAATATGAACATGCCCAAATGGGAAAATGGGGACCACATTTGACCATTGGGAAAAAAGGATATCGAATTCTGACTAAGTACAGCGCCTGCCCTTAGACAACACACACGTGCCCATAGGGAAAAGTGGGGGCAGAAATCTGCAGCTCGGGAGATAAGAGCGCGCTGTCTCAGGCACTGGCTCCTACGAGACATATAGCTATTGTTTATGGCACTCTTCCTTTTCCTTCTCCCAACATTCTCCTGCCGATGTAGAGAAAAGACCACCAAACTAGTTGACATTAGTGCAGTGGCATCTAACACAAGACCGATAATCACGTCAAGCATTCAAAGCACACAGCCATCTCCACATTCAACCTTTGAGCAGGGAAATTTCTGACAGTGTTTCAAGGCGGGCCCATTCAACCAATCAGATCTCTGCATGAGGCGGAAGGGCACAGCATGAAGTCGAATTGTGGTCCCGAAAAGGCATTTTGAGTGAGATCAGTGCTCATCTTAGTGAGCAGTTCATCCGCGACGTTACTTCTGGGGGATGATTCATGCGCATGCTCGGAAGGAAAACCCAACACATGATCCAACGTGTGATTGCTGAAAAGGGGGACACTGTTGGGATGCAATCTAATCCAACGGTGTGCGCACACAACCCCTACAACACTGATGTGCAGTAAAGCTTTTTGTGTGATTGATCAACTGCTTTTCACTAGCGGGACCAGCCCTTAACACGATTGTTTGTGTGAACGCTGCCACGTTGGATTTTTCTGCTCTGGTCCAGAGAAAGGCTCTACCGTCTGACTTTAAGTGGTACATCTGACCACACCCCTGGGCTTCCATCAATAGGGAGGCATCCAGTATCATCCACAGGCTTCAAACCTGTGGCAATAGCATCAATGACACCCCACCCAGGGCTAGGAGTCTGATTCCCATATCCAGTCCCCCACAGCTTAGGTACAAGATCTCTGATGCATTCAACATCAGCCAACTCTGCTGCAACCAACCATGCACAGCTCTCAGCTTGCAGTCCAAAATATCTGTGGCTGAGTCAGGCTGGTCTTCCATTAACAGATACAACTGGGTGTCATCAGCATATTGGTGGCACCCAAGCCCAAACCCCCAGATCAGCTGGGCAAGGGGGTGCATATAGATGTTAATATTGGGGATAGAATTACTTTCTGAGGAACCTCACAATCCGGTGAGAATAACTGGGAGACCCTCTATCCTAGCGCCACTATCTGTCTCCAACCTTGGAGAAAGGAGGAGAGCTACTGCAGTACAATCCCCTGAATTCCCATGTTGATGAGGCGGTGGGTCAAAAGGTTGTGGTCGACTGTGTTGAATACTGCTGTCAGATCAAGAAGCAACAGCAGCATCAACCTGCCTAGATCCAGCTGCCTCCAGAGGTTGTCTGTGAGGGCGACTAGCGCCATCTCAGTCCCATGGCCTGGGCAAAAGCCAGACTGGAAGGCATCCAGGACAGTGGCATCATCCAGAAAAACCTGCAGCTGCTTGGCCACCACTTTCTCAACAACCTTACCCATGAATGGAAGGTTCAATACTGGGCAGTAGTTGGCCAGGACTGTCAAGTCCGAAGATAGTTTCTTTAAGAGTGGATGCACCACTGCCTCCTTCAAGCCCCCTGAGAAAACCCTTGATGTCAGGGATAAGTTAACAGCCTCACACAGGGGGGATCTGAATTCCATCCCCACAGGCCTTAACCAGCCAGGATGGGCACAGATCAAGGGGCCAGGTGGTGGGCCTCACAACTGCAAGAATCTTCCTGGGAGAATTCATCCATAACAGGACCAGAAGATGGCCAAGGGGCTTCCAGATCTGCTATCATACCAACTGTGACAGAGTGACAAGACTTTATCAGTGAAATGGCATACAAAAGCCTCACAGCTAATACCTGGAAATTTTGAGGCTGGAGCCTGGGGAGGACAAGGTTTGGAGAAGGGAGGGACATCAACAGGTACAGTGCCATAGAGTCCACCCTCCAAAGCAGCCATCTTCTCCAAAGAACTCATGTCTATTGTCTGGGAATAAGTTGTAATAGAGGTCTGCAAACCTAGTTGCGATACCTTTATACAAGTCCTTCTTTAGATTGCTGTGATCTTATGCAAATATCATTTGGGGAGCTGTTTGCAGGCCTTTTAAACAAACAGTAACTATTTATGCCAAGAATGCAATTGTTTGAAATGTGTGGAAAAGAAAGGCAAAATCCAGGGTGCCTTCAGCCAGGTGGCTACTTATATCAGAGCATAATCTGCTGTCGTCCATCACATTCCCATAGAACTTTACTTTTATTGCTCTTCTGGGGCTACCTGGATGTGAGAAACTGGAATAAATACTCCAAGAGGATGTCTTTAGCTGGTATTTTCAGCCAAATTGATATGAATCCAAGATTTAATACTTCCTCTCTTTCTACTAACCACATGTTATTATGAATAACATGTTCTCAGGAAATAAGAAACCACTACAAATATGTCACACTTTGCAATAGTACATCACCTTTAATGTGAAAATCAAAAAGCACATGAAACTTCATAACAGCCAGTGTGATTTCAAGGATTATCGCCGCTTTACAAGGAGAAAAACTGAAGTGCAGAAATACTAAATGACCATGCATTTGTCTTTTGTTCTTCATAGCATTGCTATGGGACTCTTTGGATAAAACCCAGCTGCAATTTTCTATCATTCCTCTGGAATTATTGCTTGACTATGGGTTTTATGAAAAGATTCTTAATTTGATTATGTTTTTTACAGTGTGCTATCTTCATATTAAAAGGAGCCCCGTGGCGCAGAGTGGTATGCTGAAATACTTCAGTCCAAGCTCTAATCACGACCTGAGTTCGATCCCAGAGGAAGTTGGGTTTAGGTGTCCGGCTCATGGTTGATTTAGTCTTCCATCCTTCCGAGGTCGGTAAAATGAGTACCTAGCTTGCTGGGGGGAAAGTGTAAATGACTGGAGAAGGCAATGGCAAACCACCCCATAAAAAGGTCTGCCATGAAAACGTGAAAGCAATGTCACCCCAGAATCAAGAATGACTGGTGCTTGCACAAGGGATTTCCTTTTACCTTTACCTTTATATTAATATGTTTAACAGTAGAAAGTATCTAAATGGAAAATGTAATTGATAAGGCAGAAAAAAATCTTGAAGAGCTGGAAACCTGGGGCATCGTTGGTAGAGCTTACAGCTTCTTTAGGTCTATGGCCTGGGTTCAGATGTAATGCCACACTATGGTTTGGCACCACATGATTCTGGCTGTGTACTCTCTCCTCCTCCTCCTCTCTCCCATTTTCTTTCACATGTCATTATCACATGAGGAATCTTGACCAAAGCTAAGTCGGCCGCATCATGATCTTAGCTGACTCTCTTCAGTGATATCTCCTGAGCCACTATGTCCCACATAGCTATTTTTTGGGGGGAGGTGCCACAGCTCCACCTCTCAAGTGTCCTCTAGGCATTGGTGTTCTGGCCCCTGCCATAAAAATGTCCCCATTTTATCCCATTGTATCGCAGATGTTTGCACTGGGATGCAGTAGGGAATTTTTTTGTTGCATCCTGGAGGGGTTGCATTTGGAAGGTGGTGTTCTGAACATTGCTAAGCAGGGACATAGCAGAAGTTTTCCAGATTGGGGTAGGTGGGGGTGGGAGGGTTCAGAATGCTGCCCCTCTCTTAGCTGAAAGGCAGGGAAGGGGAAGCAATGATGGCTGCCAGGGCTGTGGGCTGTATGGCATACCCTTCACAGGCTGTAAACAAGCTGCAAGCTATATGTTGCACATACAATATCTAATTAGTTGGTGTATATCAAGCATCAGCATACTATGGTTTGTGCTTGTCCTGCAAATTGGATTGATGAACCAATATCTAACCATCAGGGCTTTTTTTTTTTTTTTGCAGTAATGCACTGGAATGCAGTTTTGGCTGGCTTGGCATCAGGGGGTGTAGCCTGATATGCAAATAAATCCCTGATGGCTTTTTCTGTTAAAAAGTCCTGTGTGAAATGATGATGGCATCAGGGGCATGGCCTAATATACAAATAAGTTCTTGCTGAGCTTTTTCTACAAAAGAAAAAAAGCCCTGCTAACAATAGTGCCAAATCATAGGCAGCACCCTCATGGTGAGGATTCTCTATTTTGAATTCATTGTCCCTGCTGATGCAGAGGCATGTGTACTTGCAATGGAGCTTTTACACAGGACTTTTCTGCACACTTTCCTACATGAGCTGCCATTTTCTCCCTGCCACACTACCAGAGAAATTCTGAGTTTTAATAAAATGTAATTATTATAGCTCTATAGCAATTACCAAAAAGCCTTTCCCCCAGGCCATCTGGTGGCACAGCAGGTTAAAGTGTCTGCAATGGGGCATGTAAGGAAAATGGTACTGATGCGGGTGCAACCTTTGAAAACACATGCTGTTCAATCTAGATTGTGTGATAATGTGCTTGGACTGCACAGAATTGCTACAAAACATATCAGAGAATAGCGGTTTTGGAAATTGCAGCACAATTAGACCCTGATGTTGTGTGGATACTTAAAAACACACACACAAGTACACAGTACTCTGGTTTGGTACCTGAAATAGAGAACAGTCTTTGCGTGGAATCTGCTGTGGCATGGGATTGTCTGAACCAAGTTTTTGGCTGGCCAACTAAAAGGTGGCTATGAAGCTGGCATGGATGTGGCAGAGATTTTGAAAAGTCACAAGGCAGATGCATGATTGAACAATAACTATAATGTTATTCTGAATGAATTGGTTCAACAGACTGGAAGAGCTCAAATGTGCATATGCATGTGTTATTCAAAATGGAAGAAAAGTGGAATCAGCAAGCTGATCAACAGATCATCAAACTCAAGCTTCCATAGTATTATTATACACCCTATGAGGCTCATCAAGAAGCAGGCATTGCAACACCTGGGATTTTTATCCTTTTCTGAGTATTTATGGCCCCCTATAAAAATGTCCAAACATGTCTGCTGCATTTTGAAATTGTTATTTTAAATGCCAAACCCAGAAGTTTTGCTTGTATAGTATGTAAACAGAGTGTCTGCATATGTTACAGTCCTCAGGCATCTGAAACAATTTTACTGTACATATAGAGAGCTGTTCTTTTTTGGTTTTTAAAAACAAAATTTTCACCTGTGCAAAAGGAGCTGTAATATGTCTGCAAATAAATGCATGTTCATAACCTAAAATAAACTTAAATTTGCCTGTTCCTCAAGATCAAATTCCAGATCTGGGAAAAGATGTGTTTGCTGAAGAGGTGTCAAACCACTACACCAGTTTGGTGTTGTGATTAGGAGCGTGGATGTTAATCTGGGAGAACTGGGCTTGATTCCCCACTCCTCCATATTGCAGCTTCTGGTGTGACCTTGGGTCAGCCACAAGTTCAAAGTTCTCTGAGAGCTCTCTCAGCCCATCTACCTCGCAGGGTGTTTGTTGTAGGGAGAGGAAGGGAAGGGGATTGTAAACTGCTCTAAGACTCTAAGTGAAAGGTGGGGTATAGATCCAATCTCTTCTCTTCTTCATTTGTTACAAGGGCTAGATCTGACATAAATGTCACTTGGTCCATGTGTGCCATAAAATGTAACACAAGGTACCAAAGATATAAACTTTATAAATGTGATTTCAGATGTTGAATAACAATAGCAGGTGAATGGCAATAGCAGGCTTGATTGGATTAGGTGTGATATGCAGAGTGGTAGTAGGCATGGAGATACCAGAGTTGGTAATAGGAAACCTAGATCTCAATTCCATCCAGGAAGATTCAGTTCAGGAGAATGCAAAGAATCAATGGACGTAAGTTTAACATTAGAACCCACAACATTCAGTTGCTGACCTAAGAATAATAGTGCTCTTACAAAGGAATTTCAAAGGGAGATAAGAAAGAGACTGCTGAATTGCAAATGATAGAAACTCAAGGCAATGCATCCTCCTAGATTGAATTGAGAGCTAGGTTTCCTGTCTTAGCACTGTGTGCTTTTATCATTTGGCATCTGAAATCACTCCACTCTCCAAGATATAATACAAGTATTCTAAGTTTAATCAGGGTCTTTTTGAAAGAAAATAATTCCAGATAGGAACAGAGAAATCCACTTTTTAAAACAACTTATCAGAATAAAATAATTTCCTCAATATACATCATGCTTGTCAGAAGAACCCTCCCTTCCTCCCTCCCAAGAAGAAATGTACTTGAACACAGCAGCTTATACCTGGAATAAAACATGGTTGGTCTTAAAGCTGTGATGGGACTCCAACCTTTTTATCTCATTCTTTCCTCCACAAAAGAGGAGGAGCAGCCCTAGAGAAGGAAGCGGAAGATGTGTGTGAGAGAGGCTTGTCTTTGTATTTCTCCTACATGAAGCAGGAAGCAGCCATGGAGCTCTCTGTGTGCCTGTGTGTGTTTGTGCACGCGCGCTCACACATGTATGTGTGTTTGAGAGGGAGGGAAGAGGCAGGGAGCAAAGAGCCACTGAGGGAGCTGGGGGAAAAGCAAGCTATGGTGTGGCTGCAGTAGCAGCCCTGGGAAAGGAAGCAGGAGAAGGAAGTTGCTCAGGGGGCAGATTTGAGCCCTGTGCAGGCCAGATCCAGTGCACAGATCCAGCCCACAGGGCACATGTTTGGTTTACAGCATTTCCACATCAATTTTTAACATAAATGATGCCAAGATGGATTTCATAAAATTAAACATTGTATAAATTTCATACATAACAGAGAATTTAAATTTAACAGTACAAGTACAGAAATAACCCTCCAGTTAAATCCTTCTTGCCTTGACAAATAAAACCATCTTCACTTATCTTTGAAAGAAGACTAGAGACAGGCTTTTTGAGGGAATGAATTTTGCAGCTACGATAAGAGCTTTGTTCTTAGTAAGAACTTACCTGAGCTCCTGGAAAGATGCCCCTTTGACCAAAGACTTGCCAGAAAATCTTAGGACCTTGGGGCATATGGGAGAAAGAAATGTCTGTGATACTCAGAGCACTGGTCATGAAGGACTTTAAAGGTCAAAAGAGAACTTTGAGCTGAACTTGGAAATAAACTGATAACCAGAGAAGGTGTTTCAAAACCTGTGTGACATATTTTACCAGTTCATATTGGCCAATGGGTGGTGGCATTAAGTTTCCAAAGTATTTTCAAAATACCTCAACTAAAACATATTACAGTAATCCAGCATGCAGATCACCTAGATATATTAAGTAGTCCGGAAATGAGCTCTAAAAATGGGAATTGATTATTTAATTAAATCTTGCCCTTTTTCTCATATGAATATGCCTGAGCCCAAGCAACTGAGCTACTCCCTAACTCCCAGATGATAACACAATGGAGCTAAAGGTCAACTGTAAACAAAATTTCTTTTTTTGAATGGGGTGGGGGGAGAACCAGAACAGGCACATTAACAAGTCTGAATTTAGAATAAAGTAGGACTCAAATGCACCTTTAAGACCAACAAAATTTTATTCAGAATGTAAGCTTTTGTATGCATGCATACTTCTTCAGATGAGGGGACAGGGTACAGTGGGCTGAAATACATGTAGTTGGTGGGTTAAGAGTGTAAACTGATAGGATCAAATTAAAAGTTAGGATCAAATGGCAAAATAGTGTAATAAATTGGAAGACCATTTGTTCTGGATAGCAATATAAGGTAATAAAAGTTGCCTGTTAATTGCTGTTGTTAAAAGTCTAGCTAAAACAAAAGGACATGTATTTCCTAGTTCCAGTTTGTTAGACTATTATTACACTATTTTGCCATTTGATCCTAACTCTTAACCCACCAACTACATGTATTTCAGCCCACTATACCTATCCCTTCGTCTGAAGAGGTATGCATGCATACGAAAGCTGACATTCCGAATAAAACTTTGTCAGTCTTAAAGGTGCGACAACTCCTACTTTTTTCTACTGCTTCAGACTAATATGGCTGCCCACTTTAATCAGTAAGCAGAGTACTCAGTGGCCGTTTTCGCACTAGCGTTTGCTCCGTCGTAGCGCCCCATTTACCTCCGGATCTTCTCTTGGATTTCGCACATGTTGCTCCGGCGCTGCGGTTTGCTCCGGCGCTACAGGGATTTTACGCCGGAGTATGTTTTCCAGCATGTTGCCGGAGTTTCCGAAAACCTCCGGATCCACTCCGGATCCACTCAGCGGAGTTTGCTGTGGGAAATCCATCCACGCCGGATCGACTGCTTTGTGGGCGTCACCCTCCCCCTTTTCCGTCCTCCCACCCCATCCACCCTCTTGGCCAATCATCAGCCTTTCGCGGCGCTTCCCCGAAGTGCCGGCGCGGCCATTTTTTTTTAAAAGCATCTCAGTTTTGCGTAATAGCGATATTTCGAAATAACAACCCCTCCCGGAATAGCCTCAATTGCAGTTTTTTTTTGCAATGTTACGCTGTCTCTCCGCTGTTACACCATTTCAAAGGTGGATGCATTAATGTTTTTTTATTTTTTTTTTACTTCACTAAACCGAAGGGTCATTCCGAGTGATGTTTCGTTACTTCGTAGTTGCGTTACACATAACACATTTCGGCGGATACATGATTATTGATAATATGCATTATTATTGGTTGGGTGTTAGGTTTGCGAGACTCTGATGGGTGCTATGGCGAGGGTCTCGCGAGAATTGCGGCCGATACATTATAGTTGAGGGTGTTGGGTCTCGCGAGAATTGCAACTGCCGAGCTAGAATCAGGGAATCGCCCACATCATGCTGCCGATGCTAGTGGCCAATCATGAGGCGAGAAGCAGCTGTCGTCACAATTTGCAGGAGCCGAACAGAACACTGGGAGGAAGAAGGGACAGATATTGCTGGCCGCCATTGAGCATCTTACTCCCGCCACCGCACAGCAGGTACGTGCAAGAGAAGCTTGACGGCGCGGTATTACAAGGCAAATAAGGAAAGCATCCCGATTCAAGGATCAGATAGCATCTCTTCAGCTGACCTCCAAACAATCAACGCTGCTGATCTCCTGACGCACACCACTGAATCACCTCCTGGTGAGTATCCCGGCGATGCAGTGCCCCTAAGCTGTGTAATTTTTATGGTTCCAGGTAAAGGGTTCCTTAGTTTTTTCAAACTTTTATCGCAATAGCGATACTTCGTACTAACGAAACTACAAAACGTGCTGTGGGTTGGCCGGTGATAGGGAGCCATGGGGAAAACCTTAATGAAACCGCCCCTAGATGAAGGGAGACGTGGATGTTTGGCACTTATTATACCCGCGACACTCATCCGCCTTCTGCCTCCCTCCCCCCCCCCCCGCTAGCGTGGCACTGTTGATTTCTCTGCATTGCTATAGGTTCAAGCGGCGTGAACCCAAGCAATGCGTTGCAGGAACAGGAACACAGCCAGGTTTTTACTGATGGACATCCAGGCGAGGAGTCATTTCGGGGTAAGTGCGGCCTGCAGTGCTTCTGATAAGTCTTATGTGGAATGTGAAAGCTTTCAGTGGAACTTAGATGCATTGCCCAGCTTACAATTGCTGAGCCATTGACCCTGCGTTTCCTGCTTCATGTATGAGCAGAACTGCTCCTGAAGACATGTTATAGTACAGATTTTTAAGGTAAGCATGGGCTTTGCAGCACTAACCATGGAGAGGAATGAGTGTGGTGTCAATTTCAATTCCAGGTGACTTTGAGGAGGAAGAAGGGTGCTTTATCCAGAGGGGAGGACCTGGAAAGCCGTCTGGATCATGAAGACGCGATGGAGCGCTTTGACCGAATGCTAGCTTCTGAAGAACGCAGGTTCACTTTGCAGGGAGAGCGTGACACAGGCTTGGTAAAGAATTTCGAACAGGCCACAAGGGAGACTGTGGATGTTATGAGGGCAGCTGTTGATATGCTAGGCAGCATTGCCCAAATTTTTAGGGAAGCTAGGGCACAGGGAAGGGTGGGTGAGGTACCAGCCACTGCAACATCTCCACCATATGCAGCATCTCCACCATCTGTCACACATAGGCAGCTTCACCTAAACTGTGACTGCAGCGAAACTCATGGGCCACTGCCTTCAGATATAGCTTGCCCGGTTTTGGCAGAGCCTGCTGTCTCCTGCACCCTGCTCAAGTGGCAGTGTGGCGGCTTCCCGTAGGGGCAAGATGATGTTATTTCATTGATTACATGTTGTGCATGTTGTTATTGATGATGTTATTTCAGTGCTTATACCTGCACGGGCAGGCTGTTCCTACCTTAGAGATTATTACGCAGCAGCTGTGTACAGCTGATGTTGTGTTCTTGTCAGGTTAACGCACTTTTAATAAAGTTATGTTTTGCAAAGGTCCCAGTTCGGTGTTTAGGTAAAGAAAAACGATATCTTCAGGTTTCAACATTAACAATAATTTATTACAACTGACAAACATATATACACCTTTAAACATATATACACCTTTATTCTCCCAACCCCCCACCCCTGGCCCGCTCCAGCCTCCGGAACTGCCGCTCCAGGGCGTCAATCCGGCGTGTGAAGGCGCTCACTGCAATTTAGAAAAGAAGCAAGTAAGTGCAACGCCCTCAGTAATGTACGCACAGCAGTCAATCACTCACAAGAACCACCCATCATGCAAAATAGTGAGCACTCACACGCTGAGCGGCAGAGGGCCTCCAGCCGGGCAATGGCCTCCAGCGGTGCCTCCGGTGCTGGGCGCCGCTCGAGGGCCTCGATTCTTTGGCTGAGGGCCTCCAGCCTGGCATTGGCCTCCATTTCCGCCGGTGCTGGGCGCCGCTCGAGGGCCTCGATCCGGCGCATCAGGGCCTCGAGACGGGCAATGGTGTCCTGTGCTTGCTGCACCGGCTCCTCCACCACTGAAATGCAAGCACACCATGCATGCACATTAGAAAATTATAGGCATGTGTGCATTGTATAGCACATACAATGCACACATAGCATGTGTGCATTGTATAGGCATGTGTCCATTGTATAGCAACATTAGTTCGCAGTGCCCTGAGAGGCAGCTCAGCAAACCCACCTGCCTCTCTGGCCGGATCACCGCCCTCCTCCCGCGGGACTTCTGGGCTCCCACCGCCTAAGATTTGCAAAAGTAATCATTAATTTTTTTTTCTGAACGCCCTGCGCACATGGCTTTTTAATGCCTCTAATGTGCAGTAACCCAGAGGTGGCTGCTTTGTCAGGTAATGTACCTTCTTGCTCCTCAGTACCCTGCTGCTCATCCTCCTCTCCCCCCAAGGGTGAGCCTGGCCGCTCTGCCTCGCCTCGTGGCCCTAGAGGCAGGTAGTTAGTGCACTCCTGTAATCATCTGACAGGGCGGCTGACATGCATGCCATGCCTATTGATTTCTATCTGCGGCTCAGCTCAGCGAACTCACCTGCCTCCTCAGCGCCTCCTGCCTCCTCAGCGCCTCCCGCCTCCTCAGCGCCTCCCGCCTCCTCAGCGCCTCCCGCCTCCTCAGCGCCTCCTGCCTGCTGGGCTGCTGGGCTCACACCGCCTAAGATTTGCAAAAGTAATCATTATATTATTATCTTGAACCCCCTGCGCACATGGCTTATTAATGCGTTTACTGCGCAGTAACCAAGAGGCGGCCGCTTTGTCAGGTAATGTACCTTCTTGCTCCTCCGCACCCTGCTCCTCCTCTCCCTCCGAGGGTGGGCCTGGCCGCTCCGCCATGCCTCGTGGACAGGTGTCAACTAGAAAAAAAACCAAACAATGAAACTCATACATGCAAGTGGTGTGAATGAAAGCACACAGCATATGTGAAAAATGCACTGTAACCTGCAGGTAATATGTACTGGACCAGGAAGGCACATCAGGAAATAGAATGGGGTGGGGGCTGGGGGTTGGATCCAATTAATGAGGTTTCTGTGATCATGCATGCCCCCCCCATTCCACCAGGAAGGCTCAGCAGAGCATAGGAAGGTTTGGGGGCTGGGATCCAATTAATGAGGTTCCTGTTTCTGTGATCATCCATGCCCCCCCCCATTCCACCAGGAAGGCTCAGCAGAGCATAGGAAGGTTTGGGGGTTGGATCCAATTAATGAGGTTCCTGTGATCATCCATGCCCCCCCCCATTCCACCAGGAAGGCTCAGCAGAGCATAGGAAGGTTTGGGGGCTGGGATCCAATTAATGAGGTTCCTGTTTCTGTGATCATCCATGCCCCCCCCCCATTCCACCAGGAAGGCTCAGCAGTGCATAGGAAGGTTTGGGGGTTGGATCCAATTAATGAGGTTCCTGTGATCATCCATGCCCCCCCATTCCACCAGGAAGGCTCAGCAGAGCATAGGAAGGTTTGGGGGTTGGATCCAATTAATGAGGTTCCTGTGATCATCCATGCCCCCCCATTCCACCAGGAAGGCTCAGCAGAGCATAGGAAGGTTTGGGGGTTGGATCCAATTAATGAGGTTCCTGTGATCATCCATGCCCCCCCCCATTCCACCAGGAAGGCTCAGCAGAGCATAGGAAGGTTTGGGGGCTGGGATCCAATTAATGAGGTTTCTGTTTCTGTGATCATCAATGCCCCCCCCCCCATTACAGTAATAAGGCAGTAATAAAGAAGGGAGGGGTGTGTGTGGCGTTTGTGTGTTGTGTGTGTGTGTGGTGTTACTCACAATCATGATGACGGTCCTCCCAACGGGGCCGCCCCGCCAACTCCCAAAGACGCACCATGGCGTCATGGTACGGCGTCCTGCCTGACGCCCTGGGGATACCGCCCCACGCTTGCAGGCTAGCCATGAAGCTGCAGCGGAGGCGTTTGATTTTTGACCGGCACTGCGCGGCAGTCCGGTCAAACCCCCTCCGCTGCAGCCTCCGGGCTATCGCCGCATAGATGTGGCTTGTGGTGAGGTGGGTGCTCGACATTACTTCGCGAGCGTGCCCGCTCCTCTCAACAATATCTAGCATAGCCAGCACCTCCTCCCGCTGCCAGAACGTCCCTCTCCTTCCCCTGGCAGCCATTTCGAACTAACGCTCTTTCGATGTTGCGAAATAGCAGCCTCCCCTTTCTGATTTGATTTATCCAATCATGTGGAAGGCATATCCTGATTGACAAGGCAAAAACAGACCCAGGCCAGAAACACGTGTCAGAACCCCTGGTGCACCAAAAAATTACCCCCCCCCCCCACAACCACCACCAAAGTAAATGAACGCAGTGCAGTTTATAATGCTCAAAACTTTATTCGCTGTAACGGGAAGCAGCCTAAAGAAACGCAGGCATAATGATAAGAAATATGTAGTATTACTGGGTGGAAGTATCCACTCCGGAACCACTAAGCGGAGTTTGCTGTGGGAAATACATGCACGCCGGATCGACTGCTTTGTGGGCGGCACCCTCTCCCTTTCCGTCCTTCCACCCCATCCACCCGCTTGGCCAATCATCAGCCTTCCGCGGCGCTTCCCCGGAGTGCCGGCGCGACCATTTTTTTTTTTTTTAAACTTCACAGTTTTGCGTAATAGCGATATTTCAAAATTAACAAGGGAAAAAAAAAACCCCTCCTGGAATAGTTCCCCCCCCCTTCTCCAGTATACATTATACATTATGGTTGATACATTATGGTTGATAGGATGTTTGGTCTCGCGAGAAATTCATGGGTGTTGTGGCGAGGGTCTCGCGAGAATTGTGACCGCTGAATGAGGATCAGGGAATCGCCCAAATCACTGTTAATTAGCCAATGCTTGGAGGCTGCAAATGCTAGTGGCCAATCATGAGGCGAGTAGCAGCTATCGTCACAGCTTGTATGAGCCGAACAGGACACTGGGAGGAAGAAGGGACAGATTTGGCTGGCCGGCATTGATCAGCTTACTGCCTCCACCGCACAGCAGCTACGTGCAATGGCGTCCAGCGGCAGGGCAATGGGGGCTCGTGGAGTTTCGTGGCGGGAGGCAGAAACAGAAGCCTTGTTGTCCATTTGGGTTGAGGATAAGATCCAGAATGCGCTGGCCTCTAACCGCAAAAACACCTATGTCTACGAGGCTATATCTAAGGCCATGCATGCCATGGGACACAAGCGGTCGGCGCTTGAGTGCCGAACAAAGACCAAGGGCTTGCGTGCGGACTACAGGAGATGCGTTAGCCACAATGCAAAGACTGGAGTATCCCCATTTTACTGCGCTCACTTTGATGTGCTGCACCGCATCCTTAAGGATGATAAGTCCGCGCGTCCCCCCGACATGAGGAGAAGCTGGACGGCGAAGTATTACAAGGCAAACAAGGAAAACCTGCCGCTTCAGGGATCAGATAACATCTTTTCCGCTGACCTCCAAACAATCAACGCTGCTGATCTCCGGACGCACACCACTGTGTCACCTCCAGGTGAGTATCCAGGCGATGCAGTGCCCCTGAGCCCTGTACTTTTATTTGTATGGGGTCCCTTCTCGCCCATAAGGAAACCCACGCGAAGGATTCCTCAGTATATATGTTTTTTTAACCATTATTTCCCTGCGTAATATCGATACTTTGAACTAACGAAATTACCAAAAAGGCGTGGGTCGCTGTGGTTTCGCCGGTGATTGGGAGCCATGGGGGAAACCTTAATGAAACTTCCCCTAGATGAAGGGAGACGTGGATGCTTGCCTCACTGTACTGTGCACTTATTAGACTCGCAAAACTTCTCTGCCTTCTGCGTTAACACTGCTGATTTTCCTGCATTCCTATAGGCTCAAGCATCATGACCCCAAGCGATGCGTCGCAGGAGCAGGAACAGAGCCAGGAATTTACTGCTCAACATCCAGCAGAGGAGTCCTTGCGGGGGGGTAAGTGCCTCTGATTAGTCTTATGTTGAATGTGAAAGCTTTCAGTGGGACTCAGAATTACTGCCCAGCTTACAATTGCTGACACTGATGCTGCTCCTGAACACATGTTATAGTGAAGAACTTTAAGGTAGGCAGGGCTTTTCAGCACTTTGCACGTTAAGGAATGAGTGTTGTATCAATTTCAGGTTGCTTTGAGGAGGAAGAAGGGTGCAGTATCCAAACTGGAGAATCTGGAGATGCTGTCCTCTCGGAGCAGGAAGCAGAGGAAGGAGGTGTGTTTCAGGGATTTCTGCGTAACCTGCAGCAGCGGTGCCAATGCCTGCAGCACAGTAATGCAGCTTGTACCATAGCTAAAACAATGGGTGCACTGCCAGAGTTCTCCAGGTAATGTACTCTTTCCATCCTTCTTCTCTCAGATGCTTCAGGAGATCATCTGCCGGTGTCATCAGCACAGCAAAGAAAGGAGGAGAGTGCGCAGAACGAAGCTCAACGTCAGTGAAGGGTTGCCTTGCTGAATGATGTGGCTAAGGAGATGATGATTCAAAGCCGTCAGGATCATGAAGACACAATGGAGCGGTTTGACCGTATGCTTGAATCTGAAGAACGCAGGTTCTCAGTGCAGGGGGAGCGTGATACACAAAACAGGGAGGCTTTGGTAAAGGCTTTTGAAAAGGCATCAAGGGAGACTGTGGATGTTATGAAGGCAGCTGTTGATATGCTAGGCAGCATTGCCCAAATTTTTAGGGAAGGTCGGGCACAGGGAAGGGTGGGCGAGATACCAGCCACTGCAACATCCCCACCATATGCAGCATCTACACCATCCGTCACACGTAGGAAGCTGCACCTGGATTGTGACTGCAGCTATAATCGGGGCACTCTGCCGTCAGATATAGAGTACCCAGTTTTGGCAGAGGAATCTATGCCTGAGAGTCAGCCACTCATCTCTGTGCCTGAGAGTCACACCCCCCCGTCTGTGCCTGATACTCAGACCCTCCCGTCTGTGCCTGAAAGTCAGAGCGTCCTGCCTCCTGCTCCCTGCTCCAGTGGCAGTGTGGCGGCCTCACGTAGGGGCAAGAAATGATCCTGCACAGGGAAGCAGAGGGTGTATTTTGAGCCCTAAAAGCACTCCCTTTGGAAGATCTGATGATAACTCCATTGGATTATTGTTAGGCTGCCTCTAACGTGCACTGCTGTCTATGACAGATGCTTCTTATTTTGCTGTTTTCCAGCAATGTCCCCTTCATGGGTACCAGAACCAATGCCCATCAAGGGAAGGTGTGAGTTGCAGGCATTGTTTACATGTTGTGCATGTTGTTATTCATGATGTTTTTTCATTGGTTATACCTGTTTATATGATGTTATCTCATTGTTCACATGTTGTGCATGTTGTTATTTATGATGTTATTTCATTGTTTATGCCTGCACAGGCAGTGTGCTCCTAGCTATTGCTTTGTTCCTCTGATGTTTACGCACTTTTATTAAAGTTATGTTTGCACTTTTCCCTGTTCAGTGCCTAGGTAAAGGAAAACGACACCTTAAGGTTTCAACAGTAACAATAATTTATTTGAACAAACAACACATTTAAGAGAATGAAACTTTATTTCCCAACACCCCCACCCCTCCCAGCACCCCCACCCAAGTAAGTGCAACATCCTCCTTAATGCACGCACACCTCTCAACCATTCACTCACAAGAACTATCCCTCATGCAAAATACTGAGCACTCACATGTGGAGCGGCAGAGGGCGTCTAGCCGTGCTATTGCTTCCAGCTGGGGCTCCTGTGCTGGGCCCACACGCCCCGCTGCCGCTGCCCCTCCAGGCGGCCCTGAAATGCAAGCACACAATGCATGTTACAAGAATTTAGGCATGGGTGCATTGTGTAGCAACATCACTGAACACTGGCCAGAGAGGACCATTAGTATTGCATTACAACCCACCTGCTCCTTCTGCGGCCTCTTGCTCTCCTGCAGGCTCTGCTATTGCAGGGGCAGGCTCACCACCACCTAAGATGTGTAGAAATAATCATTAAGTGCTGGAGAAAGATCAACACACATCTGCATGACGCTATATGCATTCCTGCTTTTCGTCCTCTCGTGCTAAATTCCCGCCTCCATATGCAAGCTCCGTGGCTGCCACCCTTCTGACACTCCCTCCCTCCCTCCCTCAAACATCACTTAATCCCTTCCTCACCCCCTCACCAACCCTGACGAGCATGATAAGCACCATTTGCAGCAATTCTGCACCGGCTTGCTAACACCCATATTATTATGTTCTCGGACATGGCTTCTTAGTGCCTTTACCGTGCAGCAACCCACAAGTGGCTGCTTTGTCAGGCAATGCACCTTCTTGCTCCTGGGCAACCAGCTGAGGACCCTCATCATCCTCTTCCACCAGGGGTGGGCCTGGCTGCTCTACTGCGCCTCGTGGACGGTTGTGGACTGCGGTTGGATAGAAAAGAAAAAAGTAATTAGACTCATGTGAATGAAAGCACACAGCAGATGTGAGAAATGCACTGGAATCTGCAGTGCCACTTATTGGACCAGTAATATCATAACAGGGGAGGGTGGCTGGTGGGGGGATCCGAAGGAACACCATGCATTGTAGCTCTTTTCTTAGCATTAGCAATAGCATAAGAAAATGTAATTTTCTTGAGTCTTCTCCTTTATGGTTGTAGGATTGCACATTACATCTAATAGGGGAGGGCTGCCACCACACCTGGATCCATAGTGCTTTTATTACAAACTGCCCAGGATCTGTGCGTGTGAGAAAGAAGATATTATATGATCTGCCTGAAGTAGCACCATTGTTGTTTATCTGATTGTTTTATTGTTTAAATTTTGTCTGTTTACTGTCTATTTTATGCTGTTAGCTGCCTTGAGTCTGTATGGAATGGGCAGGATATAAATATAATGTAAATAAATAAATACAACTTTAAATTTTACTTGATTTAAAATATTTATAAAATACTTTCCCAGTAGCTAGAATGTTCAAAAGCAAATTAAAATACAAACAATAATAATGAAAATATAAATAAAACACAAAAAAGCCATAGAACATTTTAAGTGATTTATTTATTTATTATCCAAATAGTTCCTGATAAGAATGGTTTTACACCAGTAAGGCTTATCAGAACAGGGAAGGGTGGGTGGGGGTGGTAGTCTGTGCACAGACCTGGTGCCTCCCCCTGGCACACATTCCACCAGTAAGGCATATCAGAAACTAGAAGGGTGAGGGTGGGTGGGGAAATTGTACTGTACTGCCATCAAGCATTAATAAAGAAGGAAGGGGTCGTTTGTGTGCTGTGTCTTGTGTGTGCGGCGGTACTCACAATCATGATGGCGGTCCTCCCAACGGGGCCTCCCCGCCAACTCCCACAAGCGCACCATGGCCTCGTGGTAGGGCGTCCTGCCTGACGCCCTGGGGATACCGCCCCATGCCTGAAGGCTAGCCATGAAGCTGCAGCGGAGGCGTTTCATCTTTGAACGGCACTGCGCTGCAGTCCGTTCAAACCCCCTCCGCTGCAGCCTCCTTGCTATCGCTTCATAAACGTGGCTGGTGCAGAGGTGGGTGCTGGACATCACTTCAGGAGCGTGGCCGCCCCTCTCAGCAATGTCCAGCATTGCCAGCACCTCCTCTCGCTGCCAGAAAGTGCCTCTTCTCCCTCCTCTCCCTCTGGCCGCCATTTCGAAATAACGCTCCTTCGATGTGGCGAAATAGCAAAATCAAAATTCATCCATCCAGTCATGGGGAAGGCATTTTATGATCGACAAGGCAAAAACAGAGCAAGCCCAGGAGCACGTGTAGGACCACCGGTGCACCGAAATATTGCCCCCCCCCCAACCTTAACCAAAGTAAATGAAAACTATGCAGTTTATAATGCCCAAAGCTTTATTCGCTAAAACGGGAAGCAGTCTAAACAAACGCAGACATAACGTTAAGGCGGTTATACATAGAATGATTGAAACAGCGTAACTTCGCAGCACCGAAAAAGCAGTCTTTCATTCAAGGGCAGCGGCAGCGAGAGGCATGGGGGACGGAAAGCCGAAGAATCATCTCCTTTGATAAATATATTCTGCGACAGCATCCCGCACAATCCTCCCACTCTCTAACTGCCTCCTGTTTATAACCCTGAAGTCTGGTTCTTCTGGGTCTGGGAGGAGCGTTATCTCCTTATCTGGACTGTCCAGCGGGACCGCATGTCCCTTTCCCTCACAGATATTGTGCAGAGTCACAGATGCAGTCACGATGGAGAAAATACTCCGGTACTGTGCGTTCATTCGCGTTAGCAGGACACGCCAGCGAGCCTTAAGCCTCCCGAAAGCACGCTCCACCACGTTCCTGGCCCTGGCGTGTTTCTTGTTAAAGTGCTTCTGCACGGGCCCGACGGGTGTCCTGTACGGGGACATCAGCCACGGTCTAAGGGGGTACGCTCCGTCGCCCAATACAAGCGCAGGTATGGTTACATTTCCCAAAGTCACCCTGGGGTTCCCCGGAACCCAGAGCCCTGCATCATTGCCAGAGCAGAGATGGCTGTTCGCGAAAACAAAGGCATCGTTGGTCTTTCCGCTGTGGCCAAACTCTGCATCCACGAAGCGTCCTGTGTGATCAACCGTGCCTTGGAGGATCACGGAGCAGAACATCTTCCGGTTGCAGAACTCCTCCGATCTGCCCCCAGGCGCCCGTATCGGGATATGCGATCCATCCACAGCAGCCACCGTATGCGGCATACCGAGTTTACCGAAACCATCCATAATCTGTAGAGAAATGGAGTACAATGGATCAGGGATATTTCAACTTCCACTGTATTAGCAATAGAGAATCACATCAGGGTCCGATATATCGATGTTACGTTATAACGCAAAACTAAGGAAAAAAGAAAAAAATATATACACACCGTTCCGATGTCGTCACCTAGGCACACGACCTTTGAGAACAAACGTTTCTCGATGGCTTCGCAGACCTCCATCACAATCCCATGGACGGTGGTAACGCCGATCCCGAACTGCGTACCGACTTCCCGATAGGCGCTTCCGGTAGCGAGGTACCATAGCGCTACCGCGAGCCGCTTCTCAGGGTGGACCGGAGACCTCATCCTTGTGGTTTGCCTTTCCAGCTTGTCCTTCAAAGCGGCATAAATCTCCATAAAGGTCCCTCTGGTCATCCGGAAGTTATCCAGCCATTGCTCGTCGCCCCAGTACACAAGCACAAAGTTCTCCCACCAGCCGAGTTCACGGGGGAACACCCAATACCTGGGCGAGAACCGGATACCGGCAAGGTAGTGCCATCTACGTTGCTGGCGGCGACTGCCACCTCTAATCAGCCGAAGCCGGGCGTCAGACTTCCTAGAGGCGACCAGAGGTTTCCGTGATCCAAGTCCATGAGCGAGGAGTTTTTCTCCGGTGCGGAGGACTTGGCGCCCGGCGTAGATACACAAAATCAGAAGCTGCACTGCTGAATACAGCAGCGCCATAGTCTCGTCATCAGGATTCTCCATTGTGAATGCTTCTGACGATACGAGGCAGTGTGGAGGACGCCGCTGCGGCCAGTATTAAAACAGAGCCGTCACGTGATGGTTTGCCCGCGAAAAAGGGGATTCTCTATTACGTTGTCGCGTTGTTGCGTTGTTACGTAATTACGCAACTAGAATGGCGTTTAAAAAAAAAATGATTGACAGGGCATCGACTCCAGTCGATGCCACTGGGAAAACGCCGGTGGGAAAACGATTTGAGCCGGCGCTTCAGGGAGGGCGACTCCGCAAAGAGTCACTAGTGGGAAAACGAGAAAAATGATCCGGAGATAATTGCGCCGGGGAATAAGGGGAGCAAACGCTAAGTGGGAAAACGGCCAGTGTAATATAACATGCTACTGTGATCTTACTGGGACATAAGATGAAATTATTTGGATGAGCAGTTTCAAAGGTGCTGTCATGTGGCACAGAAAAAAACACTAAACAGGGTGTGCACATTTTAAGAACTAAGAGGTGATATCTAGAATCAGATATCCAGGTCATTTTAAGTCTGACCTAGCAAACCCCTTTTTATTTTTGAAAGAAATGCCTCTGAAGAGCCTGTCAAATCCAAAACTGCCAAGAAGCGGAAGGGCCTTAGAAAGACAGCCATTGGGAGGTACCGTATATCTCTTTTCTGAGGGCTCTTCTTGATGCTTTTCTTCTCTGTCAGGTCTGACTCCATACTGCTTTGGTTTATCCTGATTTCCAGTGCAATTTATTATATCAATTTTAGGGGCCTTTTTAAAAAAAAAGAAAAGGGGGGGAGTACTGTGATGCCACCAATGATGACGGCATTCTCACTTTAATGCCATCATTATTTAAGCAGAAAATAAACTGACTCCACAACTGTGAAAATGCATGGGGAGGACAGATCTGCAGAAGAACCCCTGCTTGTGGATCAAGTCCCAAGAAAACCGAGAGAAAGCTGAGCAAGCGGAAAAGCCCTGAATGACTGCTGTGAATATGGTTGCAGGTTATAAGTATAATCATAACAGCTAACAGGTGCTTCATTGATACCACCTCTCTTGTCAGTTAGCCTAAGCAAGTAGTTTGAAAGGTAGGAAGAAGCAGAATTATGTAAAATTAAATAAGCACTGCAGTACCCCATTAGCTTCTGACCCTTTATATAAAAACTTCAGGGTCATGTGAATTTCCTGGTTTGAGGATTAGAAGACTTAAAGTGCTATTCTATGCAGAGTTATAGCTTTCTTAGCCCATTGACTTCAAGGTATAAGACCTCAGGATGGCCTAGCTATTTATGTTGGATTTGCAGTTGCCAAAAGCTGTATGATTGATATAAGTGCTATCAAAGTGATTTTGAGGTAGGTGGTGGCTACGTTATATTTCATTTTATGTTCCATTGGCATGACTTGGTCCTTTTCCTTTTAAACATTTTGAAGCACCAGGGGGAAAAAATGCATCTGAGTTACTCCACATCTAATGTAACAAACCAGATAAGGAAGAAAGTCCTTATGGTGTGTAAATAGGCAGCTGAGGTTTTTCATGGCATGGAGCCAAATAACATCACAGGAAAATTGCTGCTTCTGAAACTAATATTGAAGGGACAGCTAGAGGATTCACTTTAAAAATTGGCAACCCTTGCCCTAACCTGGATAGCTCAGGCAAGCTTGATCTTGGCAGATCTTGGAAGCTAAGCAGGGTCAACTCTGGCAAGTACTTGGAATACCAGAGCCCTGAGGCAGGGGCAGGCTTTATTCAGCCACCTCTCTGAATATCCTCCATGCTCCCAGAAGGGGTCAGTCACCAAAGGTTGCCATGACTTCCAGGTGCACACTCTCACACACTCGTATACGCACACACATGCACATAAAAATATTTTTTAAAAGTTGGCAACCCTTTCCACAGCAAATTGAAGGAATCATGTCTAGCAACCAAGAGGGGTTGTCAACTTCTAGGTGGGGCCTGAGGTTCTGGTAGGGTTGCCAAGTCCAATTCAAGAAATATCTGGGGACTCTGAAGGTGGAGCCAGGAGACTTTGGGGGTGGAGCCAGGAGTCATTGGGCCAGAGCCAGGAGCAAGGGTGTGACAACCATAATTGAACTTCAAGGGAGTTCTGGCCACCACATTTAAAGGAACCACACATCTTTTAAATGCCTTCCCTCCATAGGAAAGAATGAAGGATAGGGGCACCTTCTTTTGGGGCTCATAGAATTGGACTGCCTGGTCCAATCTTTTTGAAACTTGGGGGGTATTTTGGGGAGAGGTACTGGATGCTATGCTGCAAATCTGGTGCTTCAACCTCAAAAAACAGCCCCCCCGAGCCCCAGATACCCGCGGATCAATTTTCCATTATTTCCTATGAGAATAAGTCTCCATAGGGAATAATAGCGTTCCCTCCCCCCCCCCCCCCCCGGTTTTCTCTCTCTCACTCACACACACGCTTAACTGCCTCTGGTGCAAGTGAGCAGCTATGTTGGTCTGAAGCAGTAGAATGAAGCAGGAGTCTCTGGTGCCTCCATGACCAGGTCTGGAAAGTACAGGGGCTACAGTGCTCTTTTACACACACACTCACTTATCCAAAAGGAAAGCAAAACAAACAGAGGGGCTGCACTCTCACGAGATCTGCTGTTGCTAATCCTTCCCCATGAAGTAGTTCCTGCTCCAATTTAAAGGCACACATACATTTTAAAACCATACCTGTTTGCAGGTCCTGCCCAAGATCTAGCCGGCCAGCTGGCTGGAGAAAGCATGTAAAACCCAGGAATCCCCCGCTGGGACCTGGGGATTGGGAAGCCTAAGAGGAAGGGAAGGGGCAAAGAGAAGCTGCTGCGATGGGGCTGGGTGGGAGGGGAAGGGACGAGGAGACGCTGCTGCGATGGGGCTGGGTGGGAGGGGAAGGGAAGGAGAAGGAGAAGCTGCTGCGATGGGGCTGGGTGGGAAGGGAAGGGGTGAAGAGAAGCTGCTGCGATCGGGGCTGGGTGGGAAAGGAAGGGGCGAGGAGACGCTGCTGCAATGGGGCTGGGTGGGAAGGGAAGGGGCGAGGAGAAGCTGCTGCGATGGGGCTGGGTGGCAAGGGAAGGGAAGGGGCGAGGAGAAGCTGCTGCGATCGGGGCTAGGTGGGAAGGGAAGGGGCGAGGAGAAGCAGCTGCGATGGGGCTGGGTGTGAGGGGAAGGGAAGGGGCGAGGAGAAGCTGCTGCAATGGGGCTGGGTGGCAAGGGAAGGGGCGAGGAGAAGCTGCTGCGATGGTGCTGGGTGGGAAGGGAAGGGGTGAGGAGAAGCTGCTGCGATTGGGGCTGGGTGGGAAGGGAAGGGCCACCATTTTTCCCCCGCTTCCGGATTTTTGGTGAGCGGGGGAGGAGGCTCCAAATCGGGGGGTCCCCCGCCCAAGGCGGGGGTTTGGGAAGCCTAGGTTCTGGAGGAATTGCATGTGATCTTTAGACCACAAAATTCAATCTTCCTGGAGAAAATGGTTGCTCTGAAGTGAGCACGCTATGGTATTGCATCCCCACTGAGCACTCTTCCCTCCCCAAACTCCACCGTCCCCAGATACTGGCCCCAAAGCTCCAAGAATTACCTAAACCAAAGCTGACAACCCTAGGAAAAAATCTTTACTGTCTCACTCAGGCCATTTAAAGATTTAGAGTGCAATCCTAAAGACATTTTCATGGGACTAAGCTTCTGATATTAGGATTGCTGTCATAGGTACCATCTCTAGCTGAGGTCTTGGTAATTATCAATATAAATTCTGTGTTAAAAAGAACAGGAGAGGTCCTCTGGGTCAAGTGGCAATTAACAAACCAGCATTTTTGAAACCTCTGAAAGAGTTAAATTGGGGTGTTGGATTAAATAAATTTGAACTACACCAAGTGTGTTATTCATCTGTGTAGGAGAAAGGAGAATGAATACAGGCTATTGATGGCACATTTTGAAGCTATAACCTATGAAGCATGACTCATGATCAGCACCTTGTATATTTCAATAATTTGGTCTTTTGAAAAATCTACCCATGAATGACTTGCACACTCTCAAGGAAAGAAGGAAAATTACAATCCTGCCAACATATTGCTCAGAAACAGACTTAAGAAGTTACTCCTCATACTGCCTCAGGAACTGTATTGTTTGTGAGTTTGTTACATTGCTACTAAAAAGATACCAAGGTGTTGTGACAGAAAATGCTTGCATTTTGAGATTGAGTTTGGGTCATCTACAAGAGCAGCCAGGGTCAGTTCCAGGCTTTAGATTCAGATTAAGAGTTTTCAATGCCCTCTTTCCCTTCTTCTATCAACCACCAGATCTCCCTACATGCACTCCTTCCTTTCCTGCCACCCACATGCTTCCTGCCTGTCTGTGTGTTCTTCCTGTGTGAGTTCTTCCACTGTTCATAGCTTGAGTTCTAGTTCACTCGGCTTCAAAAATGTTTTTCAGTTACATTCTAAATAGTTACTTTCAGAATGCACATCTGTGTCTTCCTTCTTAACAAAACCTTTTATCTGTGAAGACCCAGGCAGTATAACAACAGCAGATTAATTATAAGTGCTCAAAAAGAAACAAGTGGGTTGTAAAAACTTTTAGGCAACAGTGAATATGGAAAAACAGTGAAGGCTGGTACAAAGAAATAAAAGCTCTGATGTGTCTAACTAGACGTTCCCTTCTTCTAATACCAAGAGACTCACCACCCTTGTGTGAGGGCACCCTCCTGCTGCAACCTATCCAGAGATAACACTCCTCTGCAGGGGTCGTTTTGTAGAAAAATAGGTGGTGGAGCTTATCCAGGGATTGTTATGCAGGTGCACATACTATTAAATGGACAAGGAGGTGGAACTCTTAGGAGGAGGTGGAACTCTCAGAAACATTCAGGAGCTGTGCTCCTGTGAGCTCCCACTGAATCTGAGGCCTGCTTCTCTGTCTGCAGCCTCTCCAGAGACAACACGCTTCCCTCTCTGGCTGGCCTCTTATTGTTTTTCTCTCAGGTCGCACCCCTCTGGGTAAGTTTTTCCTCCAAAACTGCTGCCCACACAATCAGGGGGACAAAAGGTGTTATATACTGGGTTCAACAGTAAGGATGAGGATGCCAAGCATAGTGATCAGCTCCTTTTATTGTGATTCCAGCAAAAACTAATTTGCAACACACAGGCCTCAACCTGGTTATATACACTAAAACTCCACCCACTCCCCAAACTATTGGAAGGTAAGGTTTAAACTGACCCCGGGCACCCTATTGGCTGTTTGTAGCAACCTGTCCAATCATCCAGCAGATTCCACAATCCTAGTGGTCTATTGTTCTAAACTACAAACTCCCACTGGGTTTTGGAGAACAAGTCCAGGCTTGCCCCCCCACCCACCCACCGCAGTCGGTCACTATTCAGGAAGGCAGAAGAAAACAAGCCCAGACATAACAGAAGGAAATACAGACTCTGTAGTTACTCCTACACAGGCTTCCTTGGAGCCTATAGGCCTTTCTAGGGCTGTTTCTACACTGGATAAAAGATCCTTTCTTAGTGCACATTTAAAATGTTCATCTACATTGCATACTTCCATCATTTCCATCTTGCTTTGCATTATCTTAAGTCGTCTACACTAATTTTCTTGAATTGGCACTGAAAGAGGTTTTACCCGATAGTAGCTCCTCACTTTCAAGAGTCCTTTTGAATAGGAGTTTTCTGCAGGCGGATTCAATGCTCATAAAATCAGAGTCAACCCTGAGTGTAGAAACAGCCTAGGCCTAAGACCATGACAGCATCCCAAACTGATATTCAGGTAGTATTAGATTATTTGTTTTGATGTTCTCCATGAAAGTTCAGATGAATTTGTTAAACATATTCAGTGCTTTCAGCATTCAGCCAAATGCCATTTTGCTTTTTGTCCATTTGAATTACAATCTGGAGTGAGGCAGTACGTGCACATATACGTGTGTGTGTTTTCTTGTTACCCAGGAGTAAAAACAAAAGAACAGAAGGGGGCGGAGTTTGTCTCCTAGCAGAGAGCTCTGCATTGAAGGGAAGAGAATAACAATCTTTTGTTTAATATAAAAAATGGAAAAAAGCCCCAACAATACACTTTTGTTTTGCATAAGAAAGACATGATTTTAAGGGTTGGAGCAGAGAAAAATCTATGTGGAGAGATGGATTAAATAGAAGCATAACAATATTTTGGAAGTCAGCTGTAAAACTGAATAATACTCTGCTAAGTAATTAGTTGTTGATGAAACTCCTTTAGGGAAGGAAGGAATTTTCCTTAGAACGCAGGTTTCATGTTGCCAGTGCTTTAGAAATAATTGTGGCAAAGATATTCTGTGACAGTTTGGAGACCAAGACTGATTCCTCATTAGCAGTTGCTCTGCCCCCCAGCTTCTGCTTTCCTGGGCTCAAGCGATCAATTTCCCACCAGTTGTTGCACTGGCACATTTTGATCTGCAGCTGCCTCCAATTCTCCTTGCAGCTTCTGGAACTCTAAAAAACAAGAGCAGCAAGCCATGAGGGCAATTGGAGGGAGTCACAGATCAAAATGCACCCATGCATCAACTGGTGGGGAATTGATCGCTTGAGCCAGGGAAAGCAGAAGCTCTGGGGCGGAGCAATTGCTAGTGAGGAATCGGTTCAAGTGAATGGAAAGGACAAAGCAGATCTGATAAATAGCATATAAATAGACTCTGGGAGGATAACTGGCTTTGCCAATGTGCAGATGCCCAAGAGCCCAGAGGAACAGGAGATGGTGTGAATGAGAGCAGTTTCACAGATCGCTTAGATGAGATAATGTCCAGGATTGTGGTTACACTTCCTGTTTTTGTTTGGTTGTTGCAGTATTTGAAGAGGAACTTGCATGAGGATGATGCAAACACTGAATATAGATAGACCCTGAGTGTTTCCCTTGCACGACTTCCCCTTTGACCATCATACCAGCTATATGAAATGAGGCAGAGCCAATTGTACTTCCTCTTCCCTGTTGCCCTGCAGCAAAGCATATGAAGCTGCTCATTCATTTGTTTGGCATAATGAATTTTTATCCAGTTAATAACAATGGATAAAAATCAAGAGTTGCTTTAAAAGCTACTGGTTCACTCACAGCAGAATGTATTAAGCAACTCAAAATGTGGAAGAAATTATTTAAAACAATATATTTCTACCATTCACATTTACTAACTGAACAAATGAGCACCCAGCCTGGGGTAGGCTTCCAAATCCCCAGGTCCCAGCGGGGGATCCCCCGATTTTACAGGCTTCCCCCCGCCCCCAGCCCCCACAGCCCCCACTTATCTCTAGATCTCCAGCAGGTTTAGGCCGAGGTCAGACGCACATAAACTGACGAGATGGGCATGGATGAAAGCCAGATGCATGTCGGATTTTATGCGGTTGTCCAAACATCAGCATCTGGCAATGGTCGTTGGCTCGTTCGTGTCCCAAACTGCCATGACCGAGACGCAGACTTTTTTGATAGTACATTAAATCCAGAATAAGAATGCTTCTGAAGACTCTCGCGCGTACTTTCTATGTTTGAACGCTCCATTGTAGCTGACTCGTCGCAAGCGCACATCAGCTTCCCTGCGAGAGCCCACTCCAAATGATATCATTGCGCCAGCAATTGTTGACTCAGCCTTCCAATCTTCTGAGGTTGGTAAAATATGTACCCAGCTTGCTGGGGGGGAAAGTGTAATGACCGGGGAAGGCAATGGCAAACCACCCCGTAAAAGGTCTGCTGTGAAAACTTTGTGAAAGCATCATCACTCCAGAGTCGAAAACGACTGGTGCTTGCACAGGGGACCTTTCCTAAATGGAGAGACAGCAAAGAGAGTTGCCGTGCCCCCCCCAATTTAAACACCACGACAGGGAGTTTAAATGGGGGAGGGAGGAAGATCCCCCACCTTTGCTGTTTCCCTGCCAGGCGGAGAGACAGCAAAGAGAGTTGCCATGCTCCCCCCACAATTTAACCACCACGGCGGGGTGTTTAAATGGGGGGCGGAGGAAGATGACCCACCTTTGCTGTCTCCCCACCAGGTGGAGAGACAGCAAAGAGAACTCCTGGGCTTCCCCTTCCTTTCTGGGTGTTTAAATGGGGGGGGGGGCAGATCGCCCACTTTTTCTGGCACCTTTTTTTAAAAGCCAAGCATGATATCCCACGGTACTGTGCTTGCGCGAGTGTGGGATGCCATCTCAAAAAATGAGGTCCGGTTGAGACCTCTGATCAACCAACAACGGGACCAACGCTGCTTAGAACTGAAGGATGGAGGGATGTCTGATCAGGAAATTTGTTGTAAAAAAGCTGCGGGGTATAATAGCGACGGGTTAGGGATGGATTTAATGGTGAGTGTGACCGCAGCCTTAGAAAGGTCCCCTTTCATGCCTGTGTGTGCCTTTAAAGTTGAGCAGGAAGTACTTCATGGGGAAGGGTCAATAGCAGAAGCTCTTCAAAGCACAGCCTCTCCGTTTGTTTTGTTTTCATTTTAGAGCAAGTAAATGGGTGAGTATGGGTTTGTGTGTGAGAGAGCAGCATAGCTAGGGCTGCCAATCCCCAGGTGGGGGCAGGGGATTCCCAGGTTTGGAGGCCCCCCCCTCAGGGTCATCAGAAAGTGTGGGGAGGGAAGGGAAATGTCTGCTGGGAACTCTATTATTCCGTATGGAGTATTAGTCCCATAGGAAATAATGGAGAATTGTTCCACGGGTATCTGGGGCTCTGGGGGGGGCTGTTTTTTGAGGTAGAGGCACCAAATTTTCAGTATAGCATCCAGTGCCTCTCCCCAAAATACCCCACAAGTTTCAAACAGATTTGACCAGGGGGTCCAATTCTATGAGCCCTCAAAAAGGTGTCCCTATCCTTCATTATTTCCTATGGAAGGAAGGCATTTTAAAAGGTGTGATGTGATGGCCAGAACTCCCTTGGAGTTCAATTATGCTTGTCACACTTTTGCTCCTGGCTCCACCCCCAAAGACCTCAGATATTTCTTGAATTGGACTTGGCAACCCTAGCCTGGGGACGGTGAGGTTTAAGGACCTCAGCAGGGTACAATGCCATATAGTCCACCCTCCCAAGCAGTCATTTTCTCCAGGGAAATGCTCTCTGTAGTCTAGACATCATTTGTAATTCTGGGAGATCTGCAGGCCCCATCTGCAGGTTGGCAATCCTAATCTAGTTAAATCCACAATGCAGGGTGCCCCTTGAAGTTTCTCCATTCCTCAATGGAACTTTAAAATTCCTTGTTATCTCAGAACTTGGTAGAAATGCCCGTTTTATAAATCTGCAGAGAAAATGGGCATATTTGTAGCTGTAAGAAAATGAAAAATAATGGCAAAGAGATTGTCATAAGAAAGTGTCTATTATTGCAAAGTGTGCATCTTTGGTCTGTATTCAAGGCTTCATCAAAAAGTTTCAGCTATTGGGTCTGAAGTTCCAAAGGTGCTGTCTCAGAAGGTCCAGCCCCAACCTCCCAGCCCTTTATAATGAGCAGCTGAGGGTTGAGTGACCAGACTTTTCCTTAGAAGATGAATGCTGAGCTTTTTCAATTAACTCTGGATTACTGAATAAAAAGGGGTGGGTGCGGGGGTGGGCTCCCTCCGGGTGTCCTGCCCCCCCAGGGAAAGTACATGCGCAATACATCGCCTATCCTTTCCCGGTGTAGTGAACGCTGCGTGGTCACTGTCTGGCTATGCCTGGCAGATGGTCACTGCAATGGCCTCTCCTACATCACTGCATCTGTGGCAACACCTTCTCGCTGGTCCCCCCCGTTTTCACAGAGTTTGCCACGTCATGGTGCGACCAAATGTCCAGCGGTATAACCGGATGGGCAGATCGGGTTCACCAACCTCGCCAGCCAAGAGAAGGAAAACTCTAACATCAAGCCTGGGCAGACAGAGCTTGTTAATGTAACATCTACCACCTGGAGGACTCGCTGCCGGCGTCCCGGCTTACTGGGCCATGGCAGATGACCCCATGGTGAAAGGGTGGAGCCAGTACTACGCACACTGTGCTTCACCTAAAAATTCCTCTGTGCAGGCCTGAAGGGTATCCACATCCACAACCCACAACATACCAAGTCCTGCAGCGATGGGCAAGGGGCGAAACGGCAGGTGGAAGATGCCACTGGAAGCCACAGTCCCGATCCTGCATGTAGGCGGTTCAGGGTATTGGTCGCTTGATGCTGACCCGGAGACGAAAGCATTTTTTGGCAGCACCCTGAACAACCAAGCAGCCTTATTTAGGGACAGCACTGCTTGCTCCGTATGGAGAGGGGCCTAGAAAAGGTGGCCTAAACAAAGCTCGTCTCCCCCCCCCCCCCCAGTTGGCTAGCCACGATCAACGGGCATACTTACTTGCGGTCGAAAAATAACAACAAAGAAAAGGCATGCACCTGCCTCACAAAGTGTGCAAAGACTAAAGCTTGCATGTTGGAACATCAGAACCATGCTTGCAACAGTAGACAGTGGTCGCCCTGAATGATGCTCTGCTCTAGTTGCCCACGAACTTCTCAGGTTGAATATTGACATAGCAGCTCTCAGTGAGGTCCGTTTCCCTGAGGAAGGTAGTCTTCAAGAACACGGTGCTGGCTATACCCTCTACTGGTCGGATAAATCAAAGGCTGAGAGCCGCCTTTCTGGCGTTGGCTTCATGGTCAGGAACTCCATTGCATCTAAACTCGAAAACCTGCCAACAGGTCACTCAGATCGCATCATGTCTATGCGCCTCCCTCTTCAAAACAAGCAGCATGCAACACTCTTCAGTGTGTATGCCCCAACCCTTCAAGCAGATCCTGCAGAAAAGAACAAGTTCTATGCTGATCTACGTAACCTTGTACGGAAGACCCCTATAGAGGACAAGGCGATCATCCTTGGCGACTTCAATGCCAGAGTAGGTAAAGACTCGGAAGCCTGGAAAGGAGTACTTGGCAAACACGGCATTAGCAACTGCAATGATAACGGGCGCCTCCTGCTAGAATTCTGCACAGAGCATCAGCTCACCATTACCAACACTATCTTCCAGCAGAAGAACAGTCTGAAGACAACCTGGATGCACCCACGATCCAAGCATTGGCACCTTATTGACTACATTCTGGTGCTCCAGAGAGACCTTCAAGATGTAATGCACTCGAGTAATGCCCAGTGCAGAATGTCATACGGATCATCGTCTTGTACGCTGCAATCTCCGTCTTCACTTTAAATCTACACCCAGGAGAGGCGATATTCCCCGGAGGAAGTTTCAGGTTGACAGCCTTCAGTCAGCCGAAGTTAAAGCTGCCTTCCAGGGAAAACTCCAGACAAGAATTGAGGACCCCAGTCGCCTCACAGATCCTTCTCCAGAAGCACTCTGGGAACACCTAAAAACTACCATCCTGTTGACCTCTGAAGATGTCCTCGGGTTCTCCACAAGGAAGAACAAGGACTGGTTTGATGACAACAATCAAGAGATACAAGAATTACTGGCGAAAAAGAGATCTGCCTACCAAGCACATCTTGCTCAGCCCTCCTGTCCCGGGAAAAAAGCAACCTTTCGCGCTGTATGTAGCAACCTTCAGCGCAAGCTTCGAGACATTCAGAACGAGTGGTGGACCAAGCTTGCAGAGAGAACCCAGCTATGTGCAGATACTGGTGATTTAAGAGGGTTCTACGAAGCCCTGAAGGCAGTATATCGTCCATCATATCAGGCTCAGAGTCCCCTGTGTAGTGCATACGGCCAAGTGCTCCTCATAGACAAGGCATCCATACTGAACCGGTGGTCGGAGTATTTTCAGGTTCTCTTCAGTGCCAATCGCGTAGTTCAAGATTCAGCAATCCACCTCACGCCACTTCAACCAGTGAAAACAGAGTTGGATGAGATCCCCACCCTAGAAGAGACTGTTAAAGCCATCAAGCAACTGAAAAGTGGCAAGGCAGAGGGAGTTGATGGAATCCCACCAGAGATCTGGAAGCATGGGGGCATAGTATTACATAGCACACTTCACAAAGTACTTGTCACCTTCTGGGAACAAGGCAAACTACCACAGGACTTTCGCGATGCAATCATCATTACTCTACATAAGAACAAAGGGGAAAAGTCAGACTGCTCCAACTACTGGGGGATAACCCTGCTCTCCATCGCAGGCAAAATCCTTGCTAGAATACTCCTGAATAGACTGGTGCCCACCATTGCAGAAGAACTCCTCCCAGAGAGCCAGTGTGGCTTCAGGGCTAACAGGAGCACCACCGACATGGTATTTGTTCTCAGGCAGCTCCAAGAGAAATGCAGGGAACAGAACAAGGGTCTATATGTGACTTTTGTCGACCTTACCAAAGCTTTCGATACCGTTAGCAGGAACGGCCTGTGGCAAATCTTGGAACGTTTAGGATGTCCCCCAAGGTTCCTCAGTATGGTCATCCAGCTACATGAAGACCAGCGAGGCCAAGTCAGACACTGCAACAATCTCTCGGAGCCCTTCCCAATAGGCACAGGTATAAAGCAAGGCTGTGTTCTCGCGCCAACTCTCTTTACGATCTTCTTTAGCATGATGCTTCAAAGAGCCGCAGTAGATTTAGATGATGACGATGGTGTCTACATCCGCTATCGCACCGATGGCAGCCTGTTCAACCTGAGGCGACTAAAGGCCCACTCCAAGACAATGGAAAAACTTATCCAAGAGCTACTGTTTGCTGATGATGCTGCACTCGTCTCCCACTCGGTATCAGCTCTGCAGCATATGAAGTCCTGCTTTGCAGAGGCTGCCAAGCTATTCAGCCTAGAAGTTAGTCTGAAGAAGACAGAAGTTCTCCACCAGCCTGCACCCCAGGAAGATTATCACCCTCCTTGCATCACTGTGGGTGAATCAGTTTTGAAGACAGTCCAGCAGTTCAGCTACCTGGGGTGCATCATCTCCTCAGACGCCAAGATCGACAAGGAGATTGACAATAGACTGGCAAAGGCAAACCGTGCATTTGGCCGGCTGCATAAAAGAGTGTGAAGCAACAAGCATCTGAAAAAAGGCACAAAGATCAATGTTTGCAAAGTGGTTGTGATGACAACCCTCATCTACGGCTCCGAATCGTGGGTTTTATACCGTCATCACCTGCGACTCCTTGAACGCTTTCATCAGCGCTGCCTTCGCACCATCCTCAACATCCACTGGAGTGACTTTGTGACCAACACTGAAGTCCTCAAGCGGGCGGAGGTTACATGCATCGATGCATTGTTGTTGAAGATGCAGCTGCGCTGGGCAGGGCATATCTCCAGGATGGAAAACCACCGCATTCCCAAAATTGCCCTGTATGGCAAACTTTCCACCGGCCATCGAAATAGAGGGGCACCAAAGAAGAGGTACAAGGACTCCTTGAAGAAATCCCTTGGTACCTGTTGCATTAACCATCACCCGTGGTCTGACCTAGCCTCAGATCGCAAAGCATGGAGGCACACCATCCACCAGGCTGTCTCTTCCTTTGAGAACGCACGCATAGCTGGTCTTGAGGATAAAAGGAGATTGAGGAAAAATCGTACTGCTACAGCACCAATCCCAAATCAGACTTTTCCCTGCAGCCACTGTGGCTGGACCTGCCTGTCCCGCATTGGTCTTGTCAGCCACCAGCGAGCCTGCAGCAGACGTGGACTACTGCACCTTTCTTAAATCTTCGTTCGCGAAGTCAAGCCGAGAGAGACTGAATAAAAATATATGTGTTGAAAAGTCTGGACATGTGGAATAGGATTTGAAGAAACACATATGTACATATTTGGAGGTTGGGAGAAAAATAAATTGCAGTTCTGTAAAGAGGAAAAACAGAAAACCTGTTTAGGACAGTGTGCTTGAGAGACAGGAGGAAAGTGACATAACCATGCTGAACATTGCTGAATATTTTGCTTAATGCTTTTTAAATTGATGACATGATTTGCAGATGTTTCAATAGGAGAAGTGGGTAGAGTTCCCTACTTCACACCATGATGTGGTACCTATACTGCTAATTGTATCTCTAAATGTTAACCATTCTGTTTTGCTAGTGTCTCCTCAGCAGTGTATGATTTAACACTGCAGAAGCTGCAATCATGGCACCCCAAGTAATGTTAAATACTGACTGAATGCTGTAGGGCAAACACTCTCTGTTGGCATTTCTGCACTTGTCAGTTGGGAATTAATTTCAATCATTACCAATAACTTTTGCAACACACTGATCTGTAGTCTAGGGAAGCTGAGTTGTAGCTTTTCCAAACTACTTTCTGCTGCTGTTCCTCTTTCCACATGATTTTTCTGAGTTTAATAATCCAAAAATGGGACTGGCTTATCTGCATCCCCCATTCTTGCTTGCAGAGAGTGGAGGCAATTGGAGGACATGAATCTGTTGTTGTTTTTTAAATTAAGTCCACTAGTGATGCCAGCCTCCAGATGGGACCAGGGGATCCCCTGGAATTACAACTCATCTCCAGATTACAGAGATCAGTTTCCCTGGAAAAAATGGATGCTTAGGAGAGTGGATTCTATGGCATTGTACCCCACTGAGGTCCCTGTCCTCACCAGACTCCATCCTCAAATCTCCAGGAGTTTCCCAACTTGATCTGGCTGCCCTTCCTCCCATCCCTCATTAATGGCTGGGGTGGGGGGACCTGGCAACCATAAGCCCAGTTGCTCTGAGTAAAAAACAATCCAGAACAGAATGGCATATAAACAACTATTCACCCAAGGAGAGAAGGCACAGCAGGGCACAGAATTTCAAACCTTCCACCTGCAGCCAGAAGTAGTAAAATCGCCTCTTCCACCTCAGGGATTCTATAATCCCAGTACAGCTCACTGGTGCTTGAAACGTGAGGTGGACTATACCCAGGGCTTTGTTTGTAGAGAAAGCCCAGCAGAAACAAGCATAGCCACCTTCAAGAGGGGTTTAGATAAAAATATGGAGCAGAGGTCCATCAGTGGCTATTAGCCACAGTGTGTGTGTATATATATAAATTTTTTTGCCACTGTGTGACACAGGGTGTTGGACTGGATGGGCCATCGGCCTGATCCAACATGGCTTCTCTTATGTTCTTATGTTCTAACTCATTTGCATATTAGGCCTCACCCCATGATGTCACCATTGTTTCACAAAGGGCTTTTTTGTAGAAGCCCAGCAGGAACTCATTTGCATATTAGGCCACACCGCTGCTGCCAAGCCAGCCAGAACTGTGTTCCTGTGCATTCCTGCTCAAAAAAAGCCCTGACTATACCACTTCAAACTGCAAATGGACCATCATATTTTCTCTTAATACATCTCTCAATAAAAATTATTCTTTAATGGAGAAAATGGAACATAGCAGGGAGAAGGCAAAACAAGGACATGTCTTCCAGATTTGCTAGACTGAACTGGAGGAAATGTTTAAGGAACCTTCTGGTTAGGTTGCCAACTCTGAGTTGGGAAACACTGGGAAATTTGGGGGTAGAGCCTGGGAAGCCATGTGTCAGTCAGATGCCAAGATAGACCATGGGGTGGGGCCATGGCTCAGTGGTAGAGCATCTGCTTGGCATGCAGATGGTCTAATTTCAATCCCAGTATCTCCAATTAAAGAGATTTGGTTATACGTGATGTGAAAGACCTCTCTCTGAGGACCTTGGAGACTGGCTACCATTCTGCATAAACAATACAGACCTTGATAGAGCAGCTTCATGTGTTCATGTGTTTCATATTTATTGTTAGAGCCTGTCTCTCCCCACCCCCAGTAGCTCATGTTCCACTGGGTCCTAGTTTTCCTTAGTTCTCCTGGATAATTGCCAGCTGCCTGCAGTACCAGAAGATTGCTTCAACACTTTTTGGTAAAGTACTGACTAGCTATAGAATGCCTCCTCCCAATCACCCAAACACACTGATGTCTTCTTGAGAATATCCACCTGCTCTGCTGTGTTTTATTTTCTTTGAAGCACTAATGGCTGCTGAGTATTAATTCTAGGCTAACTAGGTGAATGCATGCCTTCTGGATTCATGTCTCTGTCTCTGTGATGCTTTCTCCACACTAATCTTTTTACGAGCAATTGGAGTGGCATATTGGAAGACAAGCTGCTTGTACTGATTTTGCAGAAAGCCATCGGACAGTGGAGCTATTTTATATTTATAGTGAAGCTGGGCTGAACACATTTGGCAAACAATTTGTCCGCCTACTCAAGGGTGTGGTGGATATTTGCTATCTATATAGCAACTAGCTAGTGCAAATGGGTCAGGTAATTCCAAAGGGCTGGCTTGCACCTCCCTTGGAGGAGACTAGTAAAAGTCTAGCCTTTAAGTAAACACTTCCCTTTCCTGCAGGGTGAGCATTCCCTGTCATGTGATGTCTTGGCCATTTCCTACTTCTGCTGTCCCAGCCAAACATTTTGTTCTATCTTCCTCTACCATTTCACCACTACCTGCTATTGCTGCAATCTCAATCATCAACAGGTTCTGGTGAATTAGAAATTGACCATGCTGAGATCAGTCATGTGTATGAAGCATCAGGATGTCATGTGAATTAGGATTTATTGGCTCAATCCCATAATCTGTTTCAAATGCCTAGCCCTGAAAGACAAAGAAGGAGAGAATAATGTCTTTGTTACTGAGCAACCACATCCTTCCTGGCTGCCTCCAGGATTAGTGAGCAGGACTGTGTAGGGCAGGGGTGTCAAGCTCATTTGTTCTGAGGGCCATATCTGAGATAAATGAGACCTTATAGGGCCAGCCATGTGTATAATAAAATGTAATGCCAGATAGTGGAGATATGAATTTTATAAAGGAAATAGGGTTGCCAAGTCCAAGTCAAGAAATATCTGGGGACTTTCGGGTGGAGCCAGGAGACTTTGAGGTGGAGCCAGTAGCAAGGTTGTGACAAGCATAATTGAACTCCAAAGGAAGTTCTGGCCCTCACATTTAAAGGGACCTCACACCTTTAAAATGCCTTCCCTCAATTGAAAATAATGAAGGATAGGGGCAACTTCTTTGGGGCTCATAGAATTGGACCCCCTGGTCCAATCCTTTTGAAACTTGAAGAGTGCTTTGAAGAGAGGCACTGGATGCTATGCTGCAAATTTGGTGCCTCTACCTCAAAAAACAATTTCCAAGAGCCCCAGATACCCACATATCAATTCACTATTATACCCTATAGGAAATGGTTTCCATAGGGAATAATGGAGTGCCCAGCAGACATTTCCCTTCTCCACTCCTGCTTTCTTAAGACCCTGAAGTGGAAGGAGGGCCTCCAAACCAGGGAATCCCCTGCCCCCACCTGGGAATTGGCAACCCTGTAAAGGAAACAGATAAATACAATTAAAGATTTTTTTAACCCCCCCCCCCCTAAAATATGCTTAAAAATTAGCACTCTTGCAATATTTTGTTTATTTAACAGTTTAATTTAATTTAATTTTTCAATTTATACCCCGCCCTGTCCTGCAAGCAGGCTCAGGGCAGCTATCAGAGACCACTTGCTGGAGACAATGTCTGTGCTGTAGCAATCTTGAGTATGCTGTTCAGGTGTTGTTGAAGTGTGTGTGTAAATTGCAAGCCTACTTTTGATTTATTGAAGGAGTGTAGAAAAACTATAGGATCTTAGCGTACACCTATGTAAATAAAAAAATCCGTTAAGAGACACCATAAATTTTAAGAAGACTGCAGATTTATATCCTGCCCTTCTCTTTGCATTAGAGACTCAAAGCGGCTTACAATCTTCTCCCCCCACAACAGACACCCTTTGAGGTGGGTGGGGCTGAGAGGGCTCTCACAGCAGCTGGCCTTTCAAGGACAACCTCTGCGAGAGCTATGGCTGACCCAAGGCCATTCCAGCAGCTGCAGGTGGAGGAGTGGGTAATCAAACCCGGTTCTCCTAGATAAGAGTCTGCACACATAACCACTTCATCAAACAACAAAACCGTGTAATGTAGAGGTCAGTGGTGTTTTGACAAAGCTTGCACGTAGAACTTCAAATAGACAAGAGCATGTAGCAAAAAGACATTCACAGAAGACAGTTCAAAAACAGTCTTTCCAAGGAGTAACAATATTCCAGTATTTAGTTTGTGGAACTAAAAGAAGCCCTTCCAAAGGCGTCTCTTCTAGATATCAAGATGTTTCATCCGTCTTTCTTCAGTTTGGAGGCTTATTTATCACTGGAAGCCAATCTTTACAATACATTCACAGGAGATCAACAAGGTTCAGAACATGTCTGTTAGATTTCCAGGTTCTCCCCCCCCCCCCATGGCGCCTCCTCCTCCCTCACTTCTTCACAGTTTTAATGCCCAGGAATGGATGGTGAAGTGCCACACTTCCTGGCTCTTTAAAGGCCAACCCCCCCGTCAATCAGCTGTTCGGCGGGAAAAGCTGCTCAGAGGCTGGCAGCTCACACTCATGATCAGCACTGGGGGCAGCAGCGGCAAGCGAGCTGCTGAAAAAGTGGCTCTGCTGTTGTCTCCTCCTCACTTCCTTCCTGGGCAGGGTAGGCCTTTAAAGAGCCCTGGAGTGCGGCGCTTCACCGCCGGTTCTTGGGCATTCAAATTGTGAAGAAGGGAGGGAGGAGGAAGCTGGGGAGGCAAACAGGAATTTGCCTAGGGGGTGGGGGGAAGGCCGAATTTGGCACCCCCATCATGCCGGCACCCTAGGCAAATGCCTAGTTTGCCTAGTGGGCAGGTCAGCCGTGCTTAGAAGGGCACTGAAATTGGCATAAAATGGCGAGAAAGCTAGAGAAAGCTTGCGCATGTGTTATTTTGATTGGCCTTTAAAATGTGGTTTGGGCAGTTATTAAAATCTACCTGTGTTATTTCATCTGTGGCTGGTGATCAGTAATTATGGTGCTATTCATTCATTACTTTCCCTGCGTGATTCTACCTAGAGCCTGAGAGAGCTTACTAAGATTCAGGTGAGTAGGTGTGTTTGACTGAAGCAATAGAACAAAGTTTGAGTCCAGTGGCACATTTAAGACCAACAAAGTTTAATTCTGGGTATAAGCTTTTGTGTGCACACTTCATCAGATGCCACCTTGAGAGCCTACTCAGACATTATAAACTGCAGGATTTCACCACTGGGACTTGCAGCTACACTGTAGCTGCTACTTGCCAGTGGCTACTCATGAGTAAATATGCAGCAGGGCTTGATTCAGGGTAGGGGAGCCCTCCACAGAGAAAATACTCCCCTCCAGCCCTCTGGCTGTATCAGCTAGTGCAAATAGAAAAGAGGAAAAGGCAGGAGCTCCTCCTTCTTCTACACAGTGGTCCGAATCTGAACCAGGCTCTGCTTCATGTTTACTTACAAGTTGCCACCAGGAACTGGCAGCTACACTATAGCTGCAAATCCCTGTGGTGAACTTCTGCCATTTTTAGGTTGTCTAATCTGGGGTGTGTATCAAGCACACGTCTGCTCTGAATGTTTCCTTACAGTGTTCATGGAGAACTTGTGTTCATAATATGTGTGAGATCTAGGGTTGCCAAGTCCAATTCAAGAAATATCTGGGGACTTTGGGGGTGGAGCCAGGAGACATTGGGGCAGAGCCAGGAGCAAGGGTGCGACAAACATAATTGAACTTCAAGCGAGTTCTGGCCATCACATTTAAAGGGACCACACATCTTTTAAATCCCTTCCCTCCATAGGAAATAATGAAGGATAGGGGCACCTTCTTTTGAGGCTCACAAAATTGGACCCCCTGGTCCAATCTTTTAGAATCTTGGGGGGTAATTTGGGGAGAGATACTGGATGCTATGCTGCAAATCTGGTGCCTCTACCTCAAAAAACAGCCCCCCTCAGAGCCTCAGATACCCGCGGATCAATTCTCCAGGGTCTATACTCCTATACTCCTGTGTATAGTTTGCTGTAAGTTGTATCCTGCTATGTAATTTTGCATTATTTATTGGGTGCCATTAACATTTATGCTTTCCTTCAATACTGTTTTTCGGACTCCTGGTTGGTTCTACTATCCAAACTATTTCATAGTTTATTGAGCATACCATCCAATTGATTGCATTGAGTACTATTAAATGGCAGGCTATAATTAATGTACATTTAGGAGGGTAGCTGTATTGGTTTGAAGCGGAAGAACAAAGTCTGAGTCCAGTGGCACCTTTAAGACCATAAAAAGGTTTTATTCAAGGTATAAGCTCCCCTCCTGAATCTATCTTCATGGAACGCACCACATGAAGCTATGAGGAATTAAACTTTATCAGCCTTACAAAGAAACTCACACTGTCGCACAGCTACAGCCTGATATTTCCTTTCTTACAAAATGCAAAAACCTGGACTTTTCTGAAGAAGTGTGCTTGTACCCAAAACGTTATACCTTGAATAAAACTTCATTTGTCTCAAAGGTGCCACTGGAGTCACACTTTGTTCTATAATTATGCAATGAAATAAAACAGACACACCCCGAAAACTGCGGATGGGGGGAGCACTGGCCCAAATGTGTAGTACAGGGGTGGCCAAACTGTGGCTCAGAGCCACATGTGGCTCTTTCATACATATTGTATGGCTCTCAAAGCCCCCCACCCCACCCCACCCCACTGACCAGTCTGAAGAAGGTATTTGTCTCCTTAAATCATTTCTCCAAGCCAGCTGGTCGCTTGAAGAATGCATTTAAAGTTAATGTTGCCTTCTTTCTACCTCTCCCTCCCTCCCTCTCTCCTCCTCCATTTATTTGCTTTCCTCCCAGTCTTGTGGCTTTCAAACATCTGATATTCATGTCTTGCAGCTCTCAAACATCCGACGTTTATTCTCTGTGGGCTCTTACAATGAGCCAGTTTGGCCACTCCTGGTGCAGTACTTTGAATGATTTCTCTCATGTGATCATCCCTGAGACACCATGGTGGCTATTTATTTGATCAAATGTGTATCCTGCTCCTTCCCCCCCTCCCCCCAGAATGGGACTCGAGGTGATTTCCAACATGTAAGAGACACTCGATAGAACGGTACAGACAGAAGATCCAATAAATTGAAAAGAAAATTAAAACAATGAGCAATCTATCCCAGATAATATATTTCCACCCTGCAGGAGGGCTGGATTCAGGGACGCGGGTGGCCTGGAGTCTGGACCCCCACCCCTCCACTCTTTTCCAAACCTCGCAAGCAAGCCCTGCGGACACTCCACTCCCACTCGCCAAGGCAACACAAAGGAAACTCCGACAGAGAAGAACATCACCTTTGCTAGGGATTTAAACACCCCTTCTTCCCCCCACACGTGCTGAGAGCCGGATTTCTCCCTTCTGAGACTGCAAGGACTTACTGGGGAGGGGACCTTCCTGGGATCCGGCTGCAGGGCTCTTCCCACTTTGGCCTGTCTCAAGCCGCCACCTCACCCCCCAGTTCAGTTTCCTCTACGCCGCCCCTCCCCCCCTCGGCCTCTCTACGCCGCCCCTCCCCCCCTCGGCTCTTTTAACCCTTTCGTGGCTGCAGAGCCCAGCAAGAAAAGCCCTCTGCCTTCCCTGTAAAGACTGCCCCCGCTGGACTGAGCTTCGTTCAGCCCAGCTGCGGTCAGCGAAAGCCCTCTAGTGCGGCTCAGTAGGGCTGCTCGTGAGTCAAAGCCATTTCAGAAAAGGGGGGACTAAAACTGGTTCCCAGTTTCTTCCTCCTCCGCCCAATAATAAGGACTGGGAAACTCAATGTGGCAGAGTGGCACCAAAATTGGTGCCGTTCCTTCCCCACCTCCGCTTCCAGATTTTTGGACAGCGGGGGGGGGGGGGAGGCTGCAAATTCGGGGGTCCCCCGCCAGGGCGGGGGAGTTGGGAAGCCTAGTGAGATCTCCCGGTTCAGTCCTGTGATAAACAACAGTGGTGACGAATGAGAAAAGGAGCACATAAGCTGATCCCAATTTACTTTAAATTCTAGGAGATAATAATGAGTAATAGACTCTAGGAGTCCACATGAGCTTCTTAATACAGTGGGCAGTTTCAGGGCAACTTCACAGAGTTGCTAGACTGGTGAGAAGAAAGCACTTTTGGTGTTTGATGTTTCTGTAATATCTATTTATTTACAGATTTAGAGGCTGAACCACGAGGCATAAGCACTATCAGTCTCAAAGAAGCATCAGTCCAGCATTCCAGGTTCCTAATGTAAAACTCATAGTAATCACTTCTTCCAAGCCAAACTCTTTCTCTGGCAGAAATTCAAAGTGCATAACAAACCATTCCTTTCAATCCATAGTCAGGTAGGTGTGACTTCAAGTAACTTTTTCTTTTTAGATAATAGGATACCAGTGAGCATAAACACCTTTTTTTTAACCATCAGTTAGCAGGCTGTAAATCAAAACAGAAAGATGGTTACCTCTTTGTTTGGTAAGGTCTGAACAGTATGCTACTTTTCTGCAGATGAAAATGTTATTTAATGGTTTGCCTCCATGGGAAAAGCCTGTTGTTAGGTAATTCAGTTGTCTTGATCCAGTAATTCTGGTGCGTATATTGGATTTGGGGGGATGGCATTCTGTAAATTTGGAAATGCTTTGAATGCATAACAGAGAACTCATTCTGTTTATATATTGAACTACCAGCCCAACTTTGCACAGGAAGTCATCGTACGCATGCAGACATGGGAATAACATCTCCAAATAAGCATGGGCTGAATCCCCACTAGGCTTGTTCCGCATTGGAGCTCCCCCTCCCCCCCGATGCTTCAATCTGATTTCACACAAGCTGCCACATTGCAGTGACTTGGCCTGCTTCTTTCCTGTGGCAAACAGAAATCTATTTTCAGAGGACCTTGCTTGCCGCAAGAAAGAGGCGGGCCAGGTCGTTGCAGCATGGCAGCTTGTGTGAAATCAGATGAAAGCACTGGGGGGGGGGGCGGGGAGAGCTCCAATGCCAAAACAAGCCTAATGGGGAATCAGAATCTAGGTTGGTTTTATGTCACTTGTAACTGGTGAATAGCAGCATTTCATGGAATATTGACAATAGCTAAGCTTAGATTATATCAGGTTTACAGGAACAGAAAGATTAGAGTCTCAGGTTATTATAGAGAATCAGACACTCCAAAAAGTGATATTCTGATGTGATTCAAAACTGCTTATGTACATGAAATGAGCAGCAGCTATAGATAGCAGTTTATTTTCCTTTCTCCATTTGAAGTTCAAATGCAAACCCTTGCGATTTACTGAAAGATTGTTACTACTTTCCTAAAATTAGTCCCCATTCTTCAGTTCAGTTAAGGCTGTTTATGGCAGGTGTGGATATATTGGCACTGACCTGGTTAGCCCAATCTTGTCAGATCTCAGAGGCTAAGCGGGGTCAGCCCTGGTTAGTCTTTGGATAGGAGACCACCAAGGAATACCAAGGGTGCTACACAGAGGCAGGCAATGGCAAACCACCTCTGAATGCCTCTTGTCTTGAAAACCCCATGAAGGGTCTCCATAAGCCAGCTGCAACTTGATGACATTCAACTGGGCATGTTGATAAGCATTTCCCAAATCCCTGACAAGAGTGCAAGGAGTTTTGTCCTTTAGTTTGAGGAACTTAGGGAACACTTACAGAAAAAGTGAAAATCTGCCTCTCAATGGGGCCCACGTTATCTCCATCTCGTCTCCAGGCTACAGCTGTACCTGTCTAGAAGAGCCTGTGTGGTTTTCCCTGCTTTTAGGCTAGCTCTTCTGTCCCCAGGGATATTTATACCTTGATTTGAATCCAGCCTTTGAATCCTCCCTCTCTCACACACTGGTTCAATTAGGCTTCAAGCTTTTAAAAGAATTTTTGTAAAAAAATCAGTACATTGAGATGTTAATTCAATCAGTGCTCAATTGATGCAGTCAGTTTTTTCCTACTTGAAATACTGTTTCAGACAGGAGAAAGGAGTGGCTTCATGACTATAATGAGATCCAGCCAGTTCGCATTCTACCATGCCAGCTGGCTGGGATGGGAAGGTAGCTTCTTGGTTTTCACAGGGCCATCCTCTCATCAACCAGATTGTACTGGAGCCAGTTTGCTGTAGTGGTTAAGTGCATGGACTCCTATCTGGAAGAACTGGGTTTGATTCCCCACTCCTTCACTTGCACCTGCTGGAATGGCCTTGGGTTAGTCATAGCTCTTGTAGGAGTTCTCCTTGAAAGGGCAGCTTCTGGGAGAGCTCTCTCAGCCCCACGCACCTCACAGGGTGTCTGTTGCTGGGGAGGAGATAAAGGAGATTGTAAGCCTCTCTGAGACTCTGATTCAGAGAGAAGGGCAGGGTATAAATCTGCAGTCTTCTTCTACTACTGGAAACAGGTAAAATTGGCTGTTCCTATGTACAATTCTCAGTGAAAGGGGGGTAGGTTTAACTTAAAATGGCCAAGTGTGGATTCACAGTGGACTCATCATTCAGATTATGCATATCTGTGTGCACTCTGCAGCCTAGTGTGGTAGGTATGAACTCTCATTTGCTGTCCTGAAAACAATATGTGCAGTGGTGGCTGATGCGGCAGTTTGCTGATGGAACACAGAAGAACACTGGAGGAAGGAGAGGATTTCCTTTCTTATAGGCACTGGGAGGAAGTGACGGATGAAGGGTAATTAAGTCAACTTCATTCATATATGTTGTTGCTAACTGATGAAGAGCTTCAGCTAACACTGGTAGCTTGTAGTAGGAACAGCTGATCCCACAAGAATCATGTAGTTGCACTATATATTTGCGTAACACCCCTTCCTCTACTTCTGCCTCCCGTTGCCTATGAGCAAGTCCAGGAATCCCCTCCCATCATCCCAGTTGGTGGTTATTAGTATCTCTTAATGGATTGCTGTGTTAGAAATCACTCTTCTTATCTGCCTTCAAACTTATATGGATACCTGTAATTGGCAGGAAAGACTATGCTGGGGCATTGGGTTCAAGATTTGATAAGGATCCCTCTGTCACATATCAGCACACAAAGACAACGAGTCTGCTGTCTTTCAGGAAACTTTCCAGTGCTCCACTCTGCCCACATAAACTCTGCTTTGTGTTGCCTCAGAAACTGAAACTAGCATGACTCCAATATTGAGAAACCAAAACAAGAAGTTAGCTCCGATTGCCATATATGGGCTGCACAGGGTGTGGAGTAACATGTTAAAACTAAAAATACATGGAACTGCCTTCTGTTTTCAGGTTGGCTTAAGTCCAGATGCGAAGACATTCAAGATTATCCCTCTCTGCTGGCATTCCAACAAGGAAATATTTTCTTTCCCTCCTTTTCAAAGCTTGCATAATAGTAGCTACAGAGTAGGTAAAGAAATATCTTTTATTCATCTGGACCAATTATGACTGGTGTAAGCTTTGGACTGCTAAAACAGAAAGACAGTGGAGACAGCAAAGGAGAACAAATCTCACATTCTTCATATATGCTATTCATCAAATTCTGCTATCTTTAATTTACCTTAATACAGAATTTTGTGAAATGTGAAAATTTGCATACTCCATCAATCTAATCTTGTACAAAGAATTATAATCTTTGTATCCTCTTCTCTGGAATCAACACACTCAGCAACATAACAGACCCTCACACACTAGATAATCAATATAAACTGACTGACAGAGTCACCCTCAGTCACTTAATCAGCCTGTAATTGCCAGCATATCAACTTGGAAAGATTCCTAAACCTGTCCAAGAAACACATGGACACTGCTGATGTGTCTCAGTGTTGGTTGGTTGTGTGAGCAATCAGGTGTGATGAACTGTATAAATAAATATATAGCTTAGCTCTCTCCCATAGTCATCATGTATGCACAGGAAAACTAAATTGGGATCACAGGCAATGCCATGTCTCTGCACCAGCCTTCTCTGCTGCTTGCTAAATTGCTGGGCTTTAATGCCTAACAAAACAGACTGGGCACTACAGAGAAAGCATGAGCAGATGTATGTCCCATTTTGTTCAATGCGGCTTACTTACAATAAAATGTATTTTGGATTATAGTCACAATGGAGAATGCCTTTCCTATGCATGCCCACCAATCACACCTCATATAACATCAGTGCACACAGAAGGCTGTTTCCAGAAGACTTCAAGCTATGAGCAGGTTCACGTGGGTGCAAACAATTCTTCAGGTTAAAACGGATAAAAGGAAGTACTTCTTCACCCAAAGGGTGATTAACATGTGGAATTCACTGCCACAGGAGGTGGTGGCGGCCACAAGCATAGCCACCTTCAAGAAGGGGTTAGATAAAAATATGGAGCAGAGGTCCATCAGTGGCTATTAGCCACAGTGTGTGTGTGTGTGTGTGTGTGTGTGTATATATATATATATATATATATATGTGTGTGTGTGTGTGTGTGTGTGTATAAAATGTGTGTGTGTGTGTATATATATATATATATATATATACTGAGGCAAGGTCTACTGTTTCCAGGGAAAGTTGCAGCTGGTGATTCAGCCAAGGCTGGTAAACGGTGCTCTTTGCTACCTCCACTACCTCAATTTCAAGAAGATCCAATTATATCCCCAGGTACAAATCTGTTCCTTCGTAGGGTATTCTCCCTTCTTCATAGTAGACTGTAACTCTCCTCCTAGTTGGTTCCTCTCATCTTTTCTGAATATATCCTTTAATTTTCAGCTGGTTATGTCTATTGCTGCCTTTTACTGTTATGGTGAAAAGCAGTGTTATTGGTTTGGCCTAAAGGAACTCAGAAACTGGACAAAATAATATTAATGTTATAGAAGCTTCCTCATTGGGGGTGAATTTTTAGATGTTTCACAAAAGTCTCAATTAAAGCACTCATTAGAGCTTGGAGGAGGTGATGCCCCCCAGTAGACGGGAGAGGATAGGGGAATCTGCATATGAATGAACAGTAGTTTGGAAATTGGTTGTTGTAGATTTTCCAGGCTGTGTGGCTGTGGTCTTGGCATTGTGAGACCTGACATTTTGCTAGCAACTGTGACTGGCATCCTCAGAGGTGTAACCCAGAAAACTGGAGTTCTCTCTGAGTCAAATTGAGAAGAAGTTGGTAGGCAGGTGGGAGCTTCCTGGGCTGTGACATGCTAAAGGAGGAGCTTACCTGAGGGGGTTCTTTTATTTATGGATTAGCTATTGAAATTCTAATCTTATCTGTAGTGCTGTTGTAAACTGTGGAGCATTTTGTGTTTTGCAGGACTGGAAGCCAAGTCCTATTCATTTTTAAACTTTCTTACTTTCTGTTGAAATTGTGTTTATGTTTATGGATTTCAGTGGCTTCCCTGTATAATTTCAGTAATTATACAGTAATTGATATTGAGTAATTGGATGTGTTGTCCAGCATTACAGTTTGGAAATTGTTTTGCAGAAGCAAAGGTTCAGACAGGCGTTGGACCTAGTGTCATCCATGGCGACACTGGGACTCTCCCAGGTTGTTACAACGCCCACTCATCAGGCGGGACACATGTTAGACCTGGTCTTTGTGGCGGGAGTTTTAGTGGACGATATTGCTACTATAGCAGTGCCATGGTCAGATCACTATGCCCTTAAGGCTCGTGTGGATGTATTACCCCAACCCTGTTTAGGCGGAAAGCGTATTTTAGCTCGCCCACGGAGCCTGATGGACCCGGAACGGTTCCTAATGGCTCTACGGGATGTCTGGCCCACTGGCGACTCCCTGGATGACCTGGTAGAGTCCTGGAATGATGGACTCTTTAGGGCCATTGAGGAGGTCGCACCTAGGCGCCCTCTGCGCCCCCGTTCGAAGCCATCACCCTGGTTTAACCAGGGGTTGCGGCAACAAAAACGGGGGCTCAGACGACTAGAGAGACAATGGCGGCGTACTCGAGACGAAGCGACTCGAACATCCTATAGAGAGAGTTTGAAATCCTATGAGATGGCAATCAAAGCCGCAAAGAAAACATACTTTGTGACTAAGATTGCGTCCGCAACTTCGCGCCCGGCACAATTGTTTGATATAATTTGGAACCTTACGACACTGCCACAAGGCAGACCAAATTCTATTGAATTGGAGATTGGCTGTGAGGCTTTTGAGAAATTCTTTGCGGACAAGATCGTGTCACTCCGCCCCGACCCCCCGGCCATATTTGAGACAGTTAGTGAAACCAAGGCTCCGGGCCTGTCTTCAGATTGTGTTCTGGATGGCTTCGGCCCCCTCAGCCTGGAGGAAGTTGACAGGATTCTCTTATCTGCACGCCCAACAACCTGTAATCTGGACCCTTGCCCCTCCTGGCTTATTAAATCTTGCCAGAGGGAGCTTAGATATCCTATACGGGATATCATAAATAGATCCCTGATGGAAGGGCATTTTCCAACGCTGCTCAAAGAGGCAGTGGTCCGCCCCCTCTTAAAAAACCAACTTTAGACCCGACCCAATTGGCGCACTATCGGCCTGTCTCAAACTTGCCCTTTTTGGGCAAGCTTATCGAGAGGGCAGTGGCGATGCAGTTACAGACTTTCCTGGAGGATGCTTCCGTCCTCGACCCACTCCAGTCCTGCTTTCGCCCGGGTCACGGGACGGAGATGGTGTTGGTCGCCCTGGTGGATGACCTCCAACGGCATCTGGATCGGGGTGGCTCGGCGGTGCTGATGTTGTTGGACCTGTCGGCAGCGTTCGACACGGTCAACCATCGGTTACTGACCTGCCGCCTCGCCGACGTGGGGATTCAGGGGTTGGCTTTACAGTGGCTTTCCTCTTTCCTCGAAGGTCGGGGACAAAGGGTCGCGATTGGGGGTGAGCTATCCCAGAGGCGAACGCTTGATTGCGGAGCGCCTCAGGGGGCGGTTCTCTCCCCGATGTTATTCAACATCTATATGCATCCCCTTGCCCAGATTGCTCGAAGGTACGGGCTGGGTTGTAACCAGTATGCTGATGACACCCAGTTCTATCTACTTATGGACGGCCGACCAGTCTCCGCCCCAGAAAATCTAGACCGGGCATTACAGGAAGTGGCTGGGTGGCTCAGACTGAGCGGGCTGAGGCTAAATCCAGCGAAGACAGAGGTCCTTTGCTTGGGTCGTCGGGGCCCAGGGAGGGAAATCCCCCTACCAGCTTTTGAGGGTGCGCCGCTGATAGCGGCGGACAAGGTCAAAAGCCTGGGGGTACTATTGGAGCCCTCCTTAACGATGGAGGCTCAGATAGCAGCCACTGCCAAGTCCGCATTTTTTCACCTTAGGCGGGCAAGGTAGTTGGCCCCCTTCCTGGAACGTGACGATCTAGCAACAGTGATCCATGCCACGGTCACCTCGAGGTTGGACTACTGCAATGCTCTCTACATGGGGCTGCCTTTGTGCCGAACCCGAAAGCTGCAGCTAGTGCAGAATGCTGCGGCCCGGCTGTTGTTAGGGCTCCCAAGAAGGGAGCACATCCGGCCGGGGCTCCGGGACCTGCACTGGCTGCCGATAGCTTACCGAGTCTGGTACAAGGTGCTGGTTATTACCTTTAAAGCCCTATATGGCCTAGGACCTGCCTACCTGAAGGACCGTCTCTCCCCGCATGTTCCCCAGAGAGTACTGAGATCGGGAACTCAAAATCTCCTAGATATCCCCGGGCCAAAGGAAGCCCACTTAAAATCAACAAGGGACCGGGCCTTTTCTATTATGGCCCCCTCCTGGTGGAACCAGCTGCCGGAAGAGGTGAGGGCCCTGCGGGACCTCGCCCAGTTCCGCAGGGCCTGTAAGACAACCCTCTTCCGCCTGGCCTATGACTAGCTGGTACAAGAAACTGAGCGTAGTTATACTGGATGTCTGCTGCCCCCAATGTTTTAAATGTTTTAAATGGTTCAATGTTTTAAATGGTTTAATGTTTAAATTTAATGCTCTATGTTTAACGCCTATTTATGTCAGATTCCTGTGTTGTAAGCCACCCTGAGCCACTTGTTGGGAAGGGTGGGATAGAAGTCATAAAATAAATAAATAAATAAATAAATAAATAAATAAATAAATAAATAAATAAATAAATAAAATAAACTGTGACCTGACTGAAGTATCTTGGGTGTATAGCATCTCTCTTTCTCTTTCTAATTCTGATCTGATATAGGCTAGCAGATCTGCTGCTCTGAGAAGCGTCTCCATCTGTGCTCTTCTTGTGTATTAGTATTAAATCTCTTCCTGAGCTTGTTCCTCCAAAGGGAATGAGCCACTTATAGGTCTACATTCTTCCCAGTGTTGTCTATACCGGGGGGGGGGGGGGAGTGTCCTGGGGAGTGTCCTGCCCCTTTAACAGAGGCAAATGAGATATTGGGTGTTTTTACACTGGCAGTTTGCAACTCTCTATCTCCGCATTGTAAACTCACCTTTTACATTACATAACGTTCTCATAATTGTTTCGCATCCTTGCTTCCCGAGGCATATACATTTGTTTCCGTGAAATGGGTTTCGACGATGTCACAAAAGCGTTTTTTCTCCAGACTAGTTTTGGTCTGGTCTTTTCTCTACGGACGGGCGTTTCAAACTTGTATTGTAAAAGTTTTCCTGCATTTTAAAAGACTCCTCTAAAAGCCACCACAAGGTGCAGTAATTTGCATGAGAACTGACAGCACTTGAAATTTTTACATATCATTGTTTACCTCACCTAGTGATTTAAATTTGTATTGTTTTTGCAGCGTTGACACAGTTTCTAAGCAATCATATACATTTAACTAAGCACTGGTATTCTGGCTGCCCTCTGATCAGAAACACCCCACCCCCCCAAATTGAAACGCTTTAATGTAAAAGGAAAATAATTAAAGTGGAACAGTGGCAGGCGATTTGAAGACTCTAAAACTCTGCAAAGGAAAGGTCCCCTGTACCAGCACCAGTTGTTTTCGACTCTGGGGCGACATTACTTTCACAACGTTTTCATGGCAGACTTTTTTACGGGGTGGTTTGCCATTGCCTTCCCCAGTCATCTACACTTCCCCCCCCCCCCCCCAGCAAGCTGGGTACTCATTTTACCAACCTCGGAAGGATGGAAGGCTGAGTCAACCTCGAGCCAGCTACCTGAAAATCGAGCTTCTGCCGGGGATCGAACTCAGATCGTGAGCAGAGCATAGGACTGCAGTACTGCAGCTTTAACACTCTGCGCCACAGGGCCACACATTAAGGTTCTGTTAAAGGATCAAGAATTTTTCTCCAGACCTGTGGCAACCCTACTCCCACCACTTTTATGTTTCACATTTGAAAACATGGAAATGGAACAAAAGAGAAAAAAAATAACCATTTAAAATATTAATAGAATGAACTGAATAAAGGTTGGAGAGATGTTTCTGGGAAATCCTTCACACAAGTTGAGCAAATCCTGATTGAGCATTCTCTGCCAATCAATGCTGCTATTTAATTTGGTGGATGAACAGCTAAGAAATCAATAACTGGGAAAAGAAGGCTTGAGAAAACAGAATGTATCCAGGCAACTAAGTGTGGGAAAAAAGAATATTGTTGACAAAGGGCGTGGAGCATGCTGGCCAGCTAACCTGTTTTTCTGACTTTCAGAGGAAGACAGCAGCACAGATGTTAATGTTAATATTAACATCAGGATCCCCTTGGCTAGGGGGAAAAAGTGAGCCTCAGTGGATGTCCAAGAAATATACTGCTATCATTATGTCTTTCCAGTTCTATTTAAAGGCACTGCATGAGCCAAGAGAGAAGCTCCACATAAACACCACCAGATCAGGGTAGTACCAGGTGTCAGCTTGCCCTGCAAAGTCACTGAAATGTCAAGGATTGTTTTTCCTCCACTCCCTTGCTTTCCTCTGACTGGGAACTGCCAGTGTTTATTTAAAAGATATCCCTCATATTTGGCAAGGATGCCAGTGGGGCAGACATTAATGGATTATTATTTGGAGCTGGTGGGCTGCCAAGGAGACAAGGATAGCGTAGTTTTTGCTACCCAAAGCCCCTGCCATTAACCACGAGAGTGAAGGACAGAACTGTCGTGCTATGCTGTTTTACAAAGTTAGCTGAAACAAGTGTTTCAGACTAGTGCTCACTAATATGTATTAGATTTACCTATTAAAATGCCTAAAGAGAAGATGACAATGGAGGGGACTCAGCTATGGATTCAGGGCTTCAAAGGAAAAATACCTCTGTTTGGTTGATTAGTTTTAGTTTAAATGGGCAAAAATGCATGGGTTGCTAACTTCCAAGGGGGGTCTGGAGATCTCCTGAAATTATAACAACAGGTCAGCAACAGAGCAACAGATCAGCTTCTCTGGAGAAAATAAAACCTCCAAACACAGAACCATGGTGTGAAGATGAAATACAAATATGACAAAAACACCATGTTGACAGGCTGCACTGCCAGTTCCTGCATCAATGCTGTATGAATAATGATGTTCTCTGTAGAATAATAACACTTAAGTGTTAAGTAAGCAGTAGAACCACCACTGTTAAATTCCCTAGAGAAAACGGCTGGAGAGTGAATTCTTTGGCATTATATTCCACTAATGTTCTGATCCTCCCTAAACCCCTCCCTCCCAGGATCCACCCCCAAAATCTCCAGGTATTTCTCAACCCAGAGTTGGCAACACTAGTGATGGCAGTTAATAGTGGGGGGATGTCTTTCAGATGAAGCCTCATCTGTTACCACTGGAACGATGTGAGATATTTCCTAGTAACTTCAGTCTGTAATCCATTAACCAGCATCTGTGCAGGAGCATGCTTGTGGAATGCACAGGAAAGGCACATCAATCACATGACCATTTGCCATATGGTCAGAAGCTAGCAAATTCATTAGTCCTGTGCATGGCTCAACATGTGTGTGCACAGGTGCTGGAAAAATGTGAGAAAAACAAGTTTCATAAACAATGGTTGAAACATGTTTGACTCACTATCTGGACATGTATCTTAAGGAACTCGCCAGACCAGTTAAAGCATGTGTAAACCAGTGAAAGTCAGATTGTGCTTTGACTTGAGCATTTAAAAAAAAAACCTCCACAACCAATCACCATTAAGTGACCTTGAGGCTATGGTACATGCTCATTCACTTGAATGGTCAAGAAGAAAAATTAGGAGAATCAAAAGATTTTATGGTCTGTTATTTAGAATAAATGTGCATTGATATTACTGATGGTTCTATTCATCATGAACTTCAAATAACAGGATTTCATCTGCACTACAGTCTCAATGACGTGAGGAAAAATCCCTGTCCTTCTAGCACATTCAGTAAAGTTGCCAACAGGCCTGGAGAAAAATGGTCTGTCCCTTTAGTAGAGGCTTAATGGGGTGTTTTAAGCTGTTATTTACAGCCATGCCATGAAAAGCTTCAAGCACGTTAAGTCTTTCTTAAAAGGGCAAAGACCTTTAATGCAAAGGGGAGGTTACATCCATGGAGAATTTCATGGATATCAATGACTTTGCTATTACAGGCTGAGGGTGTCAAACATGCAGTCCGGGGGCCAAATCAGGTCTCCGAGGGCTCTTATCAGGCCTCCAAGCAACTGGCTGCTTTGCCAGGCTTCCTCAGTCACACAGGAACCACAAAGCAAAGCCTCTATTTTCTCCATTGACTGAGGCTTCTCCCCAAGGGAGGGAGGAAGAAGGAGATCTTGCTTTAGCAGGCTTTCTCAGTCACACAGCAAAGCTACTATGCCAAGCTTCTTTTCCTTCTATTGGCTGAGGGTCCTCCCCCTCCTGGTCCCTTGGGGAAGGAAGGAAAGACTCAGAGCTTCCTTTCCCAGTTCCCTGGATCACACAGGAGAGATCCAAAGAAAGCACATTTAAGACCAATGAGTTCTAATGGTTTAAGCATATTTTAATTTTTTTTAAAAAAATCTTTAATTGTGTTTGCCTGTGTGCTTTATAAAGTTTATACATAATAACAGCATTCCAATAACACATTAGACACAGTTTCGATGGACTCACTTGCACAAGGGCAAAGTCTGTTAGCAAAAGGTGTACTGTTAAATCTCCCTATTAAAATTGCTGAAGGGAGGGCATTGAACCTGGCAAGAGAAAAGATTCCGAGTAATGCTGGAGTCTGAAGTTGGTAAAAGTAGCTAACAGGAAGGCCCACAGTGGGCAAGATCCCATGACTAAGAGGGGAGCTTGTCTTATTAGCTGCAATGTACAATTCAGATAGCTCTACCTCAAATAATCTGTCCCTTATTGTTTGCATTGTCTCTAATTCTGAAAAGGAGAGAAGAGATTCAAAGGAAATATTCAGTCTTCTTGGTTTGTTTTCAATATTGACCAGCCATGGGGAAATATTAGATTCTGTCGAGAATTGGGCACAGTAGCTAGAGGGCTCAGATCTATAATGCAATCGAAGCCAAATGTAAAGGTCATAGACCATGCCCTTGTGGTCATAAAATTTTGGCCACATTCCAGGCTGCTCTTCTTATATGCAGTAATGTATTGTAATTTAAATTTGTATTAGACAGATTGACTTTTGAATTATTTTTGTACAGATTTTAGACCCTTTTAGAATGCTCTTTTGTCTTGACTCATGTTGGCATGTTTTATCTATGTTTCATTTATGTCAGATCCAGCCCTCATAACAAATGAGTTCGACACCCCTGCTCTATAAGGTATAACGGAGTGCCCAGTGGACATTCAACTTCACTCCCCCCCCCCCACTTCCTAAGAACCATGAAGCAGGGGGAGGGCCTCCAAACTGAGGATCCCCTGCCCCCAAGTGGAGATTGGCAAGCCTGTTCTTAAAACAGGACAACAGAAGTTGAACACTTTAAAGCACTACGCAAATGAGAAGCCTGTTTATAATTTTGTAGGCTTTTAAAATTCTTCACCTCTTATCTTCTTTTTAAACGTGTATTAACGTTTCTGCCCCTCACAATTGACAAGTGAGAATTTGTTAAAGTTTCCTCAGTAGATAGAAAGAGCCATCTACACATGCTCAGGAGTTTTTTGGTGTTATTTCTACATGTTTTTCAGGCCTGTGTTCTGACTTTGAAAACTGACTATCTGGATTAAGCACTCTGCCTCAGAGTAAATCCTGCCACATTCCACAAGTGCTCTTTAGCAGGGGGATTCTACTAGCAACCCCAGGACTTAAATTTGTTAATGTCAAAAAAGACTGGGCAAATGGAACATAATGTCTGAGATATTTTTAGAGTAACATTGTTTACTACACAGCTTCTCCTCCTGCAAAGCTGTTTCTTTTCCCACAGACTTTTATACAACCACACATACAAAAGGAAAATCCTGCCCACTGGCACTCCAGTTGAGTGTTATATGTTCTTTGGGAGTTAACCTCCTCTCCAGTCCATCAGGATGTGTACTCTATAATTAAGGTGCTTAGAATACAATTTAGCAAAAACTGAGAGCTGCAATGCAATATCGTTTACCGTTGTGATTGAAAGTCTCAAAGGTTGGGTGGAATTTTACTAAGTGGTAATTTTGTCTGCTTAGGGTTGGTGAAGGAGAGAGAAGAAACTTAGAACTAGTTTGATAGGCTGTCTTGTCACTAATGAAATGGAGATAAATAGAATTATTTTACCCGTTGCTTGAGAACAAACATAATAGATATTAGCACTGGCAGAAAAGATCTACTAGATCTTGCATAATTGTGGGGGATTAGTTTAGATTATGTGAAAAGCAAATATTTTCCCTCTTTCTTTACCCAATTCAATTTGACTTGGTTATGTTGGGAGGGCCCTTCTCCTGTAAGAGATCTTATTTGAAAGTATAATTCACCTATCCAGAATGTCCAAGAAAAATAACAGTTCTAAAACAAGTATCTGAAAGGAGCCGATTAAGCCTGTCCAAATGATGAAGCCTCCATCCCAGCTCACGCAAAGATGTACATGGCTGACATGTGATGCTCAGGTGATTGTCTACAGGGAGATTTTTCCAGCTGCTAGAAGTGTTTGTTGAGTGTCTTTCCTATCCTATCAATAGCTTTTCAAATTTACAAGTTTTAGTAACAGCTTGCAGCATGGTATTGAGGGGTGAGATGGAAAGAGGAACAACATGCCTGCCTTTTTGCAGCATGGCCACTTTAGCACTCTTGAGCAACATGTATGCTTCCATCAGATGCAAATTTAGCCATGCTTAAATGACAGTGTACACAAGTGTGGTTTAGTGTCAAGCTCATGATCATGCCTTGCTCCTTCCTCCACATTCCTCCTCACCAAGAACATGATGCAACAAGTGATCAGGAAAGAGGGAGGATCAAGGCATAGATACTAGGATTTGTACATGTGACTGTTTGCCATCTGAAGGCAGCTTTAGAGATCACAGTGCTGAAAAGGAGAAAGAGAAGATCTCTTAAACAACTTACACACAAGAGAACAAAAACATTCCCCCATCATGGCAGCTGCAGCATGGGAATGGGTGGGAACTATGGTTGCCAGCTCAAGTTTGGAAAATATCTGAAGATTTTGGGGTGGGGGGGTTGGAACCTGGGGAGGGCAGGGTTTAGGGAGGTAGGGACCTCAGTAGGGTATAATGTCACAGAGTCCACCCTCCAAGGCAGCCATTTTTTTCCAGGAGAATTGATCTTGGTCATCTGGAGATCAACTATAATAGCGGGAGATCTCCAGGAGACACCAGGAGATTAGCAACCCTAGTGAGAGCATCATTTACACACCCAGCCCCCACACTGCTAATAGCTGCCACTGCTGCATCCCTCTCCTTTTGCATATATCTAAAAGCACAGACATGACAAAAGCTGTAGCACCCCCAGCACAATCACCCCCTTTCCCATTCTAAACTGCACTGTAAAGCTACAGCATGGCTCAATGGGAAAAGAAAAAAGCCTTTAAAGACAGCAGAGCCCATTGGAAGCACATGTTGCTTATGAAGAGGTACATAAATGGCGCACCAGCAGCAACCATGGAACTCAATTCTGGTGTGTGTGTGTGAGTGTGTGAAAGAGCGAGACAGAGAGAGAGAGAGAGAGAGAGAGGATGTAGCTATGCAGCCCGGAAAGGATGTAGCCTAAAAAGGATGTAGCTAAGCATCCAACATCAACATTTATTAATTTTTTTCTTTTCTCCTGCTGCAGCTTGGAGTGGTGGTAGACAATTAGGGGCTGCTGGTGGGAGACCTCTTGCCATAGGCCTGGCAGCCCTACTAAGCCTTGCTAAGATCTCCCCCCTTCCACACACACAAACTTTCTGTTGTAAATATAATGCATATGTACCCTTCAGTTCACTTGTTAAAATGAGCTCTGACTTTTTAGTATTTAATACCATTTTTATTTTGTGTCTGCAGACTATTTCATCTGGAATTATGTTTATAGTTGGTATCTCTAATGGTAGTAAGGCATTTTATTACTAGTAAAGGGCAACCAGCTATTAATATTAGAATTATTACAACAACAACAATAAGATAATAATAAGAACAGCAACAAGTTCTTGGAAAGAGCCCTGGATCAGATCACGTTCTGAATCATAATGATGCTGTAAGCATCCTTTTGAATAAAACTCATAGCATTATTATGATTCAGCAGGACATGATCTGACCCAGAACTCTTCCCAAGAACCTATTATTTTTTCCTAGAAGCCTAAAGTGTTAAAAATGAGTTTCTGAGCATGTACAGAGTATCTTTCTATCATGATTGAATAATTCTAGCCAGGCTTCCTACATCAAGAATTAGGGGTGTTGGAGGGTGGTGTGACCCCCTGGTGCTCTCTTTTACCATTGTTATTAATACTGGATCTGAACAGAAGCAGGGCTATGTTTCTCAGCAACAGGTTTGTTGTTGCAACTTAACTATCACCTTGCAAGAGATATTTGCCTAACATAACTTACTCTAGTGCTTTGAGTGGGTGCAAGAAGCTTGTGCCAATTTCACCCACTGAGCCTGTGTTTCCTGCATTTTTAGTTAATCTTCATTAACTCCTCTCCCAGACTGTTTCCTTCCTGATGTTTAAAGGGCTTTCTTGCTGCCCCACTGGATATTCATTCTCCCACTCTCAGGGATTGTGTTCTTGATACAAATGCCAGGCTGTGATGTTGTTGTCCTTTGTGGAATGAGCAAGAGACTCCCACAATACTGTGATTCTTTTTGTGTTTTTGGCAGAAAGAAGCTACAAAGCAATTGCTTATTGCCAGATCTTTGGGACTTTCCTCTGTGAGGCTACTATTGAGCTTTGTTTTTTAAATCTGAAGTTTTATTAATTTTCAAGACTGCAACAGTGGCCTTTATTCAGGGTCTGCATCTCCTTGCACAAAAAGAAAACTTAAATTTATCTGTAGGTGAATCTTACTGATTCCTGCATAGTGTCTAGGAAGTGTCTCATAATGCCAGCTGTAGATCTAACTACTGCTGCTATGTGTAACTGAGTGTGATGTGTCATGTTATTTCTGCATCACTGAAAAGTGCTTCTGGTGTTACACTTGGTATTTATTATATTTGCATCCTGCCTTTCTTCAATTGAGCTCAAGGTCTCCTGTCCAGGCACTGACCAGACACAGACCTGCTTATCCATAGCAAGGGTACTGTAGCATGTGCTTTTAGCCATAACACGAGAACAATATGCACATATGTGCAACTTGGGAACACTGTAGTACAGGCAGGGCCGGCCCGATGCCCTGGGGTGTTCTAGGCAGACTTGCTACCTGGCGCCCCCCCCCCCCAAGCACGTCCCCACGGCTCCTCCCCTTCGGCTCCACGTCCCCTCCCTCCCTTCCCCACGTACCAATGCTGGAACTGGCTCTAACGCCGCATTCTGGCACCCCGCCCCCTGCTCCCTGCCCCCCCCGGCACTCCACTGGCCTGCCCGATGCGGGTAAAATGGCAGTGCTCTCCTTTCCCCCTGCTCATCACCAGCCAAATGTAAGTTTTGCTGGCTTTGCAGCTTGTGCCTGCGCATTTTAACTTTTACTTTTAGCCGGTGACGAGCAGGGGGAAGTGGGGTGCCGCTGCTTTTAGCCATGTCGGGCAGGCCAGTGGAGCACCGGGGGGGGGCATGGGGGGTGGAATGGAGTGCGGGGGAGTGGGCAGCAGCCCAGAGGGGGCTAGCAGTGGCTGCAGCAGTGGCGGTGGGGAGGGAAGCAAGCTAAGCACTTGCCTGGGGCACCAAAGGGGGGGGGGCGAGAGCCCAATTTGCTGCCCCTCACCTCTCGGCGCCCTAGGCAACCACCTAGTTTGCCTAGTGGAAGGGCCAGCCCTGAGCACAGGTCTGAAATATATGTGTTCTTTGCTATGCATGTAACAGTCCTATCTGGTCATTCTAGTCTCAGTTAAGTGTTAGGGGATTTTCTCCCCATTTTATTTCTGTTTCCATTCAACCATTTTTCAAAGGAAATGCAACCTCTGAGGTAGTCTTAAGTGTTAGTTTTTCCTAAACTGCAGAGCAAGCAGTTTACATATAAATTTTAAAACGAGTTTCCTTAGTGTGAGTTATTTGTGGTAGGATATGTTGAACACCTATAGTAATGAAGACTGAAATTGCATAGCTTAGCCAAACCCAAGCAGTACTGAGCATCTTCCTTTCAGCCACATGACAAGTCTCTTTTGTTAAATGGTATGAAGTAATACCAGTGGTTTGGGTAATTTTTAATTTTTTTTTGTTATTTGCAATAGCCATGCTGCTGTCACTATGAATGTAACTTATTATCATGTGTCTCTTTGTGGGGGAAATGTGCAAAACCGGTCCAGATTCACCCAGGACTTTTTTTAGCCAGTTCTAGTATTATAATCCGTTTTTTATTGCCTGCCTTATGATTGTAAATATTTACAAGAAAGGGGCGGGGGGGTTGAGCAGCACTTTCAAAACTACAGCAAATGCATTGCTATAGGCAGGGCTTTTTTGTAGAAAAAGCCCAGCAGGAACTCATTTGCATATTAGGCCACACCCTCTGACACCAAGCCAGCTGGAACTGCGTTACTGTATGTTTCTGCTCAAAAAAAGCCCTGGCTATAGGATTTGGGGATTCTTTTTTAGAAGGTGTACTAAAATGAATGACAGGCTTGCCTACTGGAAACATTGGGAGAGGCTTGAAGGCCCATTACAGGTAGTGGGAGCCAGGAATACCAACTGACTTAAAATCACAGAAGGGACTTCCAGGGTCCTTTAATCCCCTACACAATGCAGGAAATTCACAAATACCTCTTCCCCCACATCCTCAGTGACCCCTGCTTCATGCCCAGAAGATGGGAAAAACTCCAGGATCCCTTGCCAAACTGGCCTGGAGAAAAATTGCTGACTGACCCCAAAGGGGCAATCAGCATTTCCCTGGGCATGTAAGAAAGGGCCACAAGAACTAAGCACTGATGCAACCAACACTCCCTCTAAACTGTGGAGTCTTGTGAACAAAAAGTCTACTATGTGCAGAGCTGGATTAACAATTAGGCAAACTAGGTGCTTGCCTATGGGCCTCAGGTCTTTGGGGAGCCTGGGCCAGCTCCCCCCTCCCCCCAGTTTTCATAGCCGGGGTGTTCCTGGTGCCTCTTCCTCCAGCCGAGTAGAGCTCCTTGGCGCCCGTGCAACAGCGCCCAGTGGTCTCCTTCCATCCCTGCATGCGTTCCTTTGTGTGAGAGAGGGGGGGAGGGGAGGCGGACTGGGCACTTGTTTGGAAAGGCATAGAGAGACGGAAAGATGTTGGAGGAACACTAGGACCCAGCGACCCACAGCAGGTTCCTTGCATGTGTTGTGGGGAGGAAAAGCCGGTTGCTTTCTCTGTCCTGGACCCCTCCCTCTGCTTCCTTCTCTTCGGCAGCTGCGGGCTCCCTCGCAGCATAAAAAAGGGAAACTTAGGGGAGCCCTTTCTCTCCAGTGGGGATTCAAACTGGCTCACAACGTTGTTCTCCCTTCTTTCATTTTTATCTTCACAACTTGTGAAGGTAGGTTAAGCTGACAGTGACTCTGGGTCTTAAGCAGGTCTACTCAGAATCCTACTCTGGTCTGTTCAATGGGACTTATTCCCAGGAAGTCTGGCACCATCAATGCATATATTCTCCATGGCAGCTGAAAGCATGGCCTTTGTGCATTCTTCCTTCCTTCCTTCCTTTATTTTTATTTACTGCAAGTGCGGAGTAGTGGTTAAGAGTGTCAGACTAGGTACTGGGAGGCCTGGGTTCAAATCTCCGCTCTGCCATGGAAACTTGCTGGGTGACCTTGGCTTGGCCCAGTTACACACACATTCTCAGCCTAACCTACTTCACAGGATTGTTGTAAGGATAAAATGAAGAAGAGAAGAATGTTGTGAGCTGCTTCGGGTCTTTACTGGGGAGAAAGATGGGATAGAACTTAAGTAAATGGATGATACAAAAATGTGTGAGCTTTTGAGGTTCACTGATGAAGAATTCTGGAGAAAACATGAGCAATATTGGGAATCATTTGGGTTGAACCTAATAAAAAGTATAATGTGGCTATTGTTTTTGCATCCTAGATGAGGACTGTCACCTAATTCAAAGGTTCCCTCCTTCCATAGTGGATTTCCTTCCTTTCCTTTCCTTCCTTCCTGTCTTGCAGCTCTCAAACATCTGACATTCATGTCAGTTTGGTGTAGAGGTTAAGTGCGCGGGCTCTTATCTGGGAGAACCCGGTTTGATTCCCCACTCTTCCACTTACAGCTGCTGGAATGGCCTTGGGTTAGCCATAGCTATTGAGAAAGGGCAGTTTCTGTGAGAGCCCTCTCAGCCCCACCTACCTCACAGGATGTCTGTTGTGGGGGGAGAAGATATAAGAGATTGTAAACTGCTCTGAGCCTCTGATTCAGAGAGAAAGGCGGGGTATAAATCTGCAGTCTTCTTCTTCTTCTTCTTCCTCTCAAACATCTGACATTTATCCTATGTGGCTCTCATGTTAAGCAAGTTTGGCCACCCCTGCTTTATAGTCATTAGTAGACCATGTTAAAAGTCTGAAAGACATCAGTCTCTGTGAATCCACATGCCATCAGTGTGCTTCTAAGATCAATATTGGTTAGTGTTGCCTTCCCTGAGAGTGACAGAACTGGCAACCAGACGCTCATGAACTTTTTCTGTAGTGGCTCCACTTCTGTGGAATAAGCTCTCTGTGGAGCTAATAAAGATCATATTGCTGTTGGTCTTCAGAAGGACAAAATTGTTTTGTTTCTGTGGACATTTTAAATGAACTTTTTGTGTGTGTGTTTTGACACCTGACAGGTTTTATGTAATATGTTTAGAAATATGTTACTGATTGCCTTAGGAGGAAAGGTAGGATATAAATGTTTTAAAATACAAATAGAAAGTACCCTGTAGTACATAGAATACTCTCACCTGAATATGAGACATCTTTTACAAGAAATGGGGCACATGTGATTCATACCAATATGAGAACCAATGCTCAGTGCGGTTTTAGAGCACCTCCTTCCTATAGAATATGTATGCATGCTTACCTTTAAATAGGATGCATATCTGTTGAAGGTTATTTCTACTTGCAGTTGCAATCAGGGTAGTTAAAGAGTCACAGAATGGTTGATGCTCCCTCATCCACATTTACTTTCCAGTGCATGCCAGTTATTGTGAATTCTGTTCTGTGTTAGTCACTATGTGCTAACTATTCATCTTCAACATGAAATGTAAGCATATTCTCATATACTGTATGTGGCATATGGTAAATTTTAAAATAACTTTCCCAGTCCTTACCAGCCATAGAGTCATAAGGGGATCTCCAAAGTCATCTAGTCCAACCCACTGTACAATGTAGGAAATTCACAAATCCCTCCCCCTAAATTCACAGGATCCGAATTGCTCTCAGATGGCCATCCAGCTTCTTTTAAAAACCTCCAAGGAAGGAGAGCCCACCACCTCCCAAGGAAGCCTGTTCTACTGAGGAACTGCTCTGTCAGGAAGTTCTTCCTAATGTTGAGCCAGAAACTCTTTTGATTTAATTTCAACCCATTGGTTCTGGTCCTACCTTCTGGGGCCACAGAAAACAATTCTGCACTATCCTCTTTATGACAGCCCTTCAAGTACTTGAAGATGTGATCCTATCATCTCTTAGCCACCACCTCTCCAGGCTAAACATGCCCAGATCCTTCAACCTTTCTTCATAGGACTTTGTCTCCAGACCCCTCACCATCTTCATTGCCCTCCTCTGGATTGTTCCAGCTTGTCTATATCCTTCTTAAATTACGGTGCCCAAAACTGAACACGATATTCCCGGTGAGGTCTTACCAGAGCAGAGGAAAGCGATACCATTACTTCACATGATCTGGACACTATACTTCTGTTGATACAGCCCACTATTGCATTTGCCTTTTTAGCCACCGGTGCCTGCAGGCTGCAGCGGGGGCCACGGGCAGTGGGATGGATGCTCCAACTCTTGAGATAATTTGTGAGGGGGCCCCCAAGATTTCAACTGCCTAGGGGCCTCCACAGGTTTAATCCGGCACTGACTATGTGAGCTACTGGCATTAAAGTTGTGAGTTCCTGCATAAATTAGTTTGCTTGAGGGTCATTTTTCCTGAACTAAGACAAAAATCTGTGAGCTGGAGGCTAAAAAACTATGAGCTAGCTCATACTAACTCAGCTTAGAGGGAACACTGGATGCAACCCTACATGCCCTCCTTGCATGGGCTCTATTGAAATGCATTAAAACACAAGAAAAAGTTGCAAAGTAAATGTGGGGTGGATTTTCCATTAAGATCTCTGGGCCCAGACAGACTACTCTGGAACTGGAATGACAGTCCCCAGGATGGAATGACAGCCACTGAAAGTAGCAGAAGCATTCTGGGACTGGAATGACAGCCTCCAGAAAGGAATGATTTATTTATTTATTTCCATTTATATCCCGCCCTCCTCGCCGAGGCGGGCTCAGGGCGACTTACATGCATGAGTATAAAACATATAAAAACATAAAAGTCATAAAGCCATTTAAGACATAAAAATTTAACATTTTGATGCTATGATCTTAAATTCAAAGTTGTGTTCTCTGTTAACAGATCTTAGGTGTTCCCTTCTGCTGCTGCCTCAGGGCAGCTTGCAAGAGGTGGTCCAGATGTTCCCTGAGAACTGTAGTAGCTGACAATCTAGTTTGCAAATGCCTGGTGGAAAAGTGCCATCTTACAGGCTCTGGACCATGAGGGAGGTAATTGACCATGGTTTAGTATATAGTTACAAGCCACTGCTAACGGACTTGCCAGAACTAAAGCAAATTTTTTGAAGAATTCAGGAGAGAAACCATCAGGACCTAGTGCCTTATTTACCGTAATTGCAAAGATTTGAAAGAATCCATAATTTCCTGATGAGTGACTGGACTTTCCATGAATGCTCTATATTCTGGTGATAATGGTTTGACATAAGAATACTTTGTGAAAAATCGTTCTAATTTGACCGTTGATATTGGTTTTGCACTATACAGTGATAGAATTCTAAGAAGTTTTGAGAGATGTCTTTGGATTTGAAACATGGAACCCTGATTTATCTCTCAGCACAATAATAATTTTGGATTAACTTTTCTGATGGACACGACATGCCAGATTTTTGAGAGCTCTAGGTGAATTATGCTAAAATTTCTGTTTAAAAGGTAGTCCCCTGTGCAAGTACCAGTCATTTCTGACTCTGGGGTGACGTTGTATCACAACGTTTTCATGGCAGACTTTTTTACAGGGTGGTTTGCCATTGCCTTCCCCAGTCATCTTCACTTTACCCCAAACAAGCTGGATACTCATTTTACTGACCTCAGAAGGATGGAAGGCTGAGTCAACCTCAAGCCGGCTACCTGAACCCAACTTCTGCCAGAATTGAACTCAGGTTGTGTCATAGGGTGGCCAGACCGTCCCGGGAGCCCGGGAATATCCCGGTTCTGGCCCCCTATTCCCACCTCCCAGGCTGGCTATACCGGGACCATTTAGAGGTCCCGGTTTAGCCAGCCCCGGAGGCGGTGGGCCGCGGGCCCACCGTTGTGGGGCCCAGGGGGCCGGCGCAGCGGCACGCTGAAGCAGCCTGTCGGTCACTTCCGGGTTCCTGTCCTGCATCTCGACCTGTGTTATTAGTGACAGGCTGCTTCGGCGTGCCGCTGCGCCGGCCCCCTGGGCCCCACAACGATGGGACCGATGCCACAGGGACGGGCTCGAAACACTCTATAACCCCTCAAAAGAACAGCAGTCTAGCTCGCTTCCCCCGAGCCCTGCCGCCATAAGCCTCAAGGGGGCTCATTTTGCGGCATCTCCCGGCGGGAGGGTGGCACCCGCACGGGACACATATCAAATGAAAGAGGGGGCGCAGGGCTATCAGAAACAGCCGGCGGAGGGAGTCGGGAGAGCACCCCACTGGGGGATCCACACCCCGAAAGTGATGAAGGTGGCGCAGATAGAGCCAACAGAGCAAACAGGACAAAATAAATAGGCTGCATTATGCAGCACAGTTGAGAAAGTGCCTTATCCCATATACTGATGAAGTATATACAGGATTTCAGAACAAAATTGTTTCCGGCGGTGATATTTGGGGGATTTTTGGGGATGTCACAGGAAGTGCTGTGAAGTCACTTCCTGTTTCCGGCAGTGGCATTTGGGGGAAATGATGTCATTTGGGGGAAATGATGTCACAGGAAGTGATGTCACTTCCCATTTCCGGCAGGTGACGCGGGGAAATGATGTCACAGGAAGTGATGTCACTTCCTGTTTCCTGTGGTGGCATGACGTCACCGGAAGTGACGTCACTTCCTGTTTCCGGCGGTGCACGCGCTTCGCGCGCGCGCACCCCTACCTTCCCCCCCCACGTGTCCCTGGCTGGCCTTCAGACATTATGGTCACCCTAGGTTGTGAGCAGAGCTTGGACTGCAGTACTGCAGCTTAACACTATGCCATAGGACTCTGTTTAGAAAACAATATATTTTTTGAATCTGTGACATATCCATCAATTCTAATTTCCTTAATTCTTAAGATATTTTTATAGATTTACTTATTGCCAGTTTTTAATAAAGAGATTCCAAAGTTTTCATGCTTTCTAATAATTCTGATCTTGTTTTTTGTTTTTGTTTTTTCAGAAAAGCAGACTTAGATATTATAAAACCACGAGGCACCAGTTTCATTGCATTCTATACTATTCTTCTCCAGAACTCTTAATTGGGCTGCATGTTAACAATAAAAAGTGGCCAGGAGTGGGTGAGGAGAGGATAAACAGTTTTAATACCATGGCCTGAAAATTATCTTCTTCTCCCCTTTTGTTTTTTTGGATTTTGCTTTGGACCAGCATAGCTACTTCCAATTACCTTCTACTAAGCAAACCCTGAAAAACAGAACCATAAAAGCCATTTTTTTAAAGAAGAGAAAGCAACTTTGAATTATTTGTGGCATGTGTGTTCTTTACCCTTTCTTCCTCTATTGCTTCTTCAGAATTGGTGTTGAAAATGTGTTTTGGAATTCTAAAAGGAGAGGAAATGGGAGGCAATTTGAAGCAGGAAAAATGGTGGGTGTGAAAAACATTAAGCATCCCTTTCTCTATTCCAAATCACCCTCAATAGTATGGGATTCAATTTCAACAGTCTTAATCCTTTTAGACATTGAATAATAATAAAAAAGAAATAAATGTCTTCTGCTGCTCAAGATTTGTGAATCAATGAGCTTCTAGGGGTACAAAGGAAAGGGAACTGATCCACCCTTTTTTTCTTTCCCCAGCCATCTTGCTGTGGTGGGGCAGCTGGGGAAGGGAAGACTGATTGATAAGGTATGTATAAATGCTCCCCTTCCCTTGTGCAGGCAGCCCACCATGGCAGGGTGTCTGAGGAAGGGAAGACACATTGGGGAGGTTGTTGCATGTCTTGTTTTCCCTCCAGTCAAATCAAATCCAAATAAGATAGGCTTTTATTCAGGATCATCTTATCAGTAGCCAAATCAGATTAATAAATACCCCCCAAATACTCATAAGATATTTTTTTGGTATTTATTCAGTTTGGCTTATATTGAATGGACACCCAGCCAGAAAGCCAGACTCTCCCCAATAACCTTGACCAGGCCAACACAATCAGGACTGGAGATCTTTGGGGCAGAGAGCACCCTGAAGGAAAAGATTCTCAGATGATTAATACCACGCCTGACAGCTAGTCTGAGACTGATGGAGGACCAAGAAACTTGGGGGGAGGAGCTCTTTCAAGGCAATTGTCTTGCCCTCCCTTACCCAGGTCTTGGTCATGCATGCCAGGTCCACTTCTTGCACTGCAAAATAGTTCTGCAGTGTCATGGTCTTATTATTAATGGACCTTGCATTACACAACATCAGTGTCAGAGAAGGGTTTAGTTTCCTAGCCGCACCACCATCCGTGGTGGTGGGGCAACAGTGGGAGGGCTTTTGGGTTCTAGTCCTGCTGGTGGACCTCCTGATGGCACCTGGGTTTTTGGCTACTGTATGACACAGAGTATTGGACTTACAACAACTTTGTGAGATACTTTAAGCTGAGAGAAAATGGCTGGCCCAGTATTACCCTGTGAACTTTGTGGAAAAGTTGGGAGTGGAATCTGAGGCCAACTTTGCACTCACCTTACGCCGATCTCACATCTGTCTTCTCAGTACGGTGTCCTCCTGATTTCCCACTATTTGCACTGGGGCTGCAGCAAGCATTGCGGTTTTCGCGCAGCAAACGGAAACCACTAAAAACCAGTTTCCGTTTGCTGCATGAAAACCATAATGTTTGCTGCAGCCTCGACACAAATAGTAATGTAATGTAATGTAATGTAAAATTTTATTTATATCCCGCCCTCCCCCGCCGAAGCAGGCTCAGGGCGGCTTACAACATTTAAAATGAACAATACAATAATAAAACATCAAAATCACATTAAAACCAATCAATAATTAAAACATTCCTAAACTAACAGTGGCGGTAAGTATTATTAATCTAGCTGTAAACATTAGTACAATCATTAGTAAACGCCTGTCTGAAGAGGGCGATCTTGCAGGCCCTGTGGAACTGGTCTAAGTTCCGCAGGGCCTGCACCTCCTCTGGGAGCTGGTTCCAGAGTTGTGGGGCTGCGGCAGAAAAGGCCCGAATGCGGGTGCTTTGCAGTTTTACTTCTTTTGGCCCAGGGATATTCAGTCTGTTTTTGCCTACTGACCTCAGTGCTCTCTGGGGCTCATATAGGGAGAGACGGTCCCTCAGGTAGGTCGGTCCTTGGCCATATAGGGCTTTAAAGGTTATAACCAGCACTTTGTACTGGATCCGGTATACAATCGGCAGCCAGTGCAGTCCGCGCAGCCCCGGCCGTATATGCTCCCATCTTGGAAGACCAAGTAACAGCCTGGCTGCCGCATTCTGCACTAGCTGCAGCTCCCGGGTCCGGTACAGAGGCAGCCCCATGTAGAGAGCGTTACAGTAGTCCAGTCTTGAGGTGACCGTCGCATGGATCACCATTGCTAGGTCCTGCCGCTCTAGGAAAGGGGCCAACTGCCTCGCCCGCCTCAGATGAAAGAAAGCTGACTTGGCAGTGGCTGTTATCTGGGCCTCCATTGATAATGAAGGCTCCAGTAAAACACCCAGGCTCTTTACCCGTTGCTCCCTCTTCAGTGGCACCCCGTCAAAGGCCGGGAGAGATATTTCCTTCCCCAGAGTGCCACGACCCACGTGGAGAACCTCTGTCTTCACTGGATTCAACTTCAGCCCGTTCAGTCTGAGCCACGTTGCAACAGCCTGCAAAGCCCGGTCCAGGTTCCCCGGGGAGGAGGCGGGCCGGCCATCCATTAGTAGATAGAGCTGGGTGTCATCTGCATATTGATGGCAACCCAGCCCAAATCTCCGGGCAATCTGGGCGAGGGGGCGCATATAGATGTTAAATAACATCGGGGAGAGAACTGCTCCCTGGGGCACCCCACAGTCTAGTGTGCGCCTCTGGGATCGCTCACCCCCAATCGCCACCCTCTGTCCCCGACCCATGAGGAAGGAGGAAAGCCATTGTAGGGCCAGCCCCTCTACCCCTATGTCGGCGAGGCGGTGAATCAGCAACCGATGGTTGACTGTATCGAATGCAGCCGACAGATCTAATAACATCAGTATTGCCGCACCGCCTTGGTCCAGTTGCCGTTGGAGGTCATCCACCAAGGCGACCAGGACCGTCTCCATCCCGTGGCCCGGCCGGAAGCCAGACTGGCACGGGTCTAAGACAGAAGCGTCATCTAGAAATCTCTGTAGCTGCAACGCCACTGCCCTCTCAATAATTTTACCTAAAAATGGTAAATTAGACACCGGTCGGTAGTTTGCCAATTCGGCCGGGTCTGCTGTAGATTTTTTCAAGAGGGGGCGGACCAAGGCCTCTTTCAGAGGCGTTGGAAAATGCCCCTCTAAGAGGGATCTATTTATGATGTCCCGTAAAGGACATCTAAGCTCCCTCTGGCAGGATTTAATCAGCCAAGAGGGGCAAGGGTCCAGATCACATGTTGTTGGGCGAGCAGCAGAGAGAATTCCATCAACTTCTTCCAGGCTGAGTGGGTCGAAGTGGTCCAGTATTAAATCTGAAGACAGGCGCGGAGCCTCAGGTTCACTTACTGTATCTAATGTGATAGGCAGATCTTGGCGGAGCGACGAGATTTTATCTGCAAAATATTTCGCAAATGCCTCACAGCCTATCTCTAATTCTCTAATATTTGGTTTGCCTTGTGGCAATGTTATAAGATCTCCAATTACTCTAAATAATTGTGCTGGGCGCGATTTTGCAGATGCAATCTTGGCTGCAAAGTATTCTTTCTTTGCAGCCTTGACTGCCATCTCATAAGACCTCATAAGCGTTCTATAGGATGTTCTCGTCGCTTTGTCCCGAGTATGCCTCCACCGTCTCTCTAGTCGTCTGAGCCCTTGTTTCAGCTGGCGTAACTCCAAGGTATACCATGGAGCCAGCCTCTTATGAGGGCGCAGGGGGCGCCGAGGTGCAATTTCATCGATTGCCCTGGATAGCTGGCCCTGCCAGACTTCCACCAGGTCATCGAGGGATTTGCCAGTGGGCCAGGGATCCCTCAGGGCTGTTTGGAACCGTTCCGGGTTCATCAAGCCCCGGGGGCGAGCCAAAATAGGCTCTCTGCCCATACAGGGTTGGGGTGACGTCTCCATACGGGCCTTAAGGGCTAGGTGATCCGAACATGGAACCGCTTCAGCTGCGACATCGTTCACCAGAATCCTGGATGCAAAGATCAGGTCTAATGTGTGCCGGCCTGATGCGTGGGAGTTGTGACAAATTGAGAGAGCCCCAGTGTCGCCATGGAAGACACTAGGTCCATCGCCTGAGTGGAGGCCATGTCATCGGCATGGACATTGAAGTCACCCAGGACCATAAGCCCCGGGAACTCTAATGCCCAGCCCGCCACTGCCTCCAATAGTGATGGTAAGGCGCCGGCTGGTGCGTTGGGCGGGCGGTACACCAGCCAGATCGCCAACCCCTCTCCAACATCCCACGTCAATGCCATCGATCTTTGGTGCCAGGAGAGCCCGAAAGGTGTAACCCTCCCATATGAACAGCGCTACCCCTCCCCCCCGCCTGTTATTCCATGACTGGTGAAAGACCGAGTAACCTGGGGGGGTCATCTGGGAGAGAGCTACTGTCTCTCCGTCCCGCACCCAGGTCTCGGTCACGCAAGCCAGGTCCACATCCTGTTGGAGTAAGAACTCCTTGAGGGTTGAGGTCTTATTGTTGATGGACCTGGCGTTGCATAACACCAGTGACGGAGACGAGCCTTTCCTCTTAGTCCCACTACCTACCACCGTTGGGATGGGAAGTAGACTAGAAGGTGGCCGAGCACCATTTTGTCTCTGTCTCCTAGTGGGAAATCGGGAGGATGCCATGCTGAGAAGATGGACGTGAGAGTGGCATTAGGTGAGCACGAAATCGGCCTGAGTCTCCAGATCTTCTGACTAAGAAGTATAGTATAATAATAATAATAATAATATTTTTAATTTATATCCCACCCTCCCCGCCGAAGCAGGCTCAGGGTGGCTCACGTAGCATAAAATACACACATTACAATAGTACAGTAATAAAACCCCCAAATTACAAACAGTTGTGTTCCTCAATTAAATATACAATTACATTAAAACCATCAATTAGACTAACAGTTTAAAACCACAGTTTAAACCACAATTAATTTGGTGCTACGATCTTAATAACACAGTTATTAATGATGATGGTACAGTAATTCCACATTAAAAAGCCAGCTGGAAAAGGATGGTCTTGCAGGCCCAGTGGAACTGGTCAATGTTCTGCAAGGCCCGTATCTCTTCTGGCAACTGGTTCCACCAGTGGGGAGCTGTAATAGTTTAATTATCCAGTAAGACATTACTCATTACAAAAACAGAGATAAATACATTTTAATCCTATACTTCCTTTAAGGTAGTCAGGGTGATGTGCATGGTTCTCCCTTTCACCATTTTATCCTAATAACAACTCTGTAAAAAATGTTGAAATAGAGCAATTGGCCCACATTTGCCCACCGAGATTTATGGTGCTCTGAAGATCTGAACCTGGCTCTTCCTCAATCTTGTCATCACTCTAACAACTATACCATACTGGCTCTCACCAGTATGTTAAATTGTTTTCTTTTATTTCAAGTTTGATAGAATATGAGCTAAAGATCTTGGAATTCAGCAATAGTGTTATGGCCACATATGGAGGCAACTTTATATCACTGCTTGTAGTGGCTGCTACAATGTGATGAGCTGCAATATCTCCCCTATAATATAATTATCCGAACAGACTGGTCACAGTTCACCTAATATCCCATTGGCTGAGCTGCCTGTCACTCAAGCTCAATGGAAAGCAACCCCCATCCTCCAGCCTCAGGAAAGACAAGGACTGAGCCACTGCTTTGCAGAGGAGGATGATGATGATATTAGATTTATATCCTGCTCTATACTCTGAATCTTAGAGTCTCAGAATGGCTCACAATCTCCTTTACCTTCCTCCCCCACAACAGACACCCTGTGAGGTAAGTGGGGCTGAGAGAGCTCTTACAGAAGTTGCCCTTTCAAGAACAACTCCTATGAGAGCTATGGCTGACCCAAGGCCATTCCAGCAGCTGCAAGTGGAGGAGTAGGGAATCAAACCCGGAGAGAAAGAAACCCTTCTCTTGATTGGCCAAGGGAAGGAGGAGGAGGGAAAAAGCCAGAGAAAGCCTTTCTTCAACTGGTTGAGGGAAGGAGGAGGGAAAGAGCCAGAGAAAGCCCTTCCTTGATTGGATGAGGGCTCCTCCCTTTCCTCCTCTGGAAGGGAAACAGCCAGAGAAAGGAGGGGAAATGGCATCCCATAGCAGCAGACCAGATTCAGAGAGAGAAAGATAGGGAGGGAGGGAAAGCAAGAGAGGGAGAGAGAGATTGAAGTCTTATGCTTAAGACCAGCAACATTATCAGAGGAAGAGTGTTGGTCTGAAAGGTATCACTAAAGGCCTTTGTGGGAGAACTCATTGGAGACAGTGCTGACTAGGGCTGCATGTTCCAGGTTGGTGGGAAATTCCTGGAGATTTTGTGGTGGAGTTTGAGAAGGGCATAAGAATTAGGGCTTCAGAGTGGGATCTGCTAAATCCAGGTTCTTGATGTGAAAGCTGATTGAGTGATTTCAGTCTAGTCACAGACTTTCAGTCTAACCTACCTCACAGGGTTGTTGTGCAGATCAAAGGAGAGAGAGGAGAATTATGTAAGCTGCTTTGGACCCCCCACTGTGGAGAAAGACTGTCCTTTTCCTAAGTAGATGCTACAGGGGGGGGGAAGCAATGGAAAGCTGAAGTCAGAGGGGCAGATAAAGGGAAGGACATAGGGTTGCCAACTCCAGGTTAGGACATTCCTAGAAATTTAAGGGGTGGAGCCTGGAGAGGCTGGGGTTTGAAGAGGGGTGGGACCTTAGGCAGGTACAATGCCATACACTGTACCCTCCAAGCCAGCCACTTTCTCCTGGGGAACCATTATTGCTAATCTCCAGGTGAGGACTGGTGATCACTCAGAATTTCAGCTGCTCTTCAGATGGCAGAGATCAGTTCCTGTGGAGAAAATGGCTGCTTTGCAGACTGGACTCTGTGTCATTATACCATGCTGAGGTTGCTTCCCTCCTGCTTTGCTCCACACTGTGATTTTGGACCAGCCTAACCTACCTCACAGTGTTGTTGTGCAGATCAAAAGGGGAAGAGGAGAATGATGTAAGCTGCTTTGCTCCACACTGTGATTTCAGACCAGTCACAGACTTTAGGTCTAGCCTACTCACATGGTTGTTGTGCAGATCAAAAGCGGAAGAGGAGAATGTAAGCAACTTGTGGAGAAAGACTGTCCTTTTCCTTGGTGGAAGCTACAGGGAGGGGGGAGGAGATGGAAAGCTGAAGTCAGATCAATTCCCCTACAGCAAACTGCAGCCATGGTTGTGTGGGAAAGCAGCAAGGGGGGGGGGCACTCATCCAGATTCTCTTTCTAGAGCCCGTTGTATTTTTCCTCACAATGGGCCTTATTCCTAGTCTCACCATAAAGATTAAAAATGTCTCAGTGTTCTTCCATATCGTCGGAACAGAAAGAGAAAGGAATGATGACTGTTGTGCAACTTCAAGTGTTCAGCAAAAGTACTGCTTATTTATAAAATCTGTTTCAAAGATTGATGGCAAAATTGAAACTGGTACAATCAGTAATGAAACATGCATCTTATTCCTTTGCTTGTACTCAACATCTTTTAGATGAAAAAGCAGTGTGACTACTGCTGTAGAAAAATGCTGTTAAATTGTCATAAAATACACTGCCAAAGATGTGCTACAGTGATGTCATGAAGCAAAGTGCATAGCTGAAACAGGAACTATTGCATATATTAAACCTTCACAGGGTACAATCAAAGTACCCTTTGAATGGTAGCCAGAATGTTTCTTCTGATTCTGAGTTAGATCAGCAGAAAGATTTTCTCCACATAGACATTTCTTTTCTCAAAGAAAAGTCTTTGATTGCCATATCCCAAGATTGCAGTGTGTGTGTGGGGGGGGGGGGGGGGGGAGCTAAATGTAGAGTTAATAAACTGTGATTTATTACCAAGACAGTTTTCTTTTTTGGGGGAAAAAAGACAGTTAGCCAGTCTCAGACTAGCAAATTTTGCCCACGTAACAAGCTACCTTCAGCTCCATCCAACCAGCTTTTCTCTTAGCTGCAGAAATAACATAACATACATTTGCTATTAGTGAAGAAAGGGAAAAATGTGATCTTTGCTATAGCCTAGGGATTAATTTTCCAAAGCTACACAGAAAAAGCCAAAGTGAGCAGTGCTTTTCTTGGCAGTGACCTGCCTGCTTAGCTCACATCAATAATTTTAATGCTTTATCTGTGGTCTGGATTGTAGCAATTGGTGAAAGCATGCAGAGAAAAAAAGTGACAAAATCTACTAAATATCCCCAAATTTCATGAGGTTTTTTTTTTTTAAAATACACCAAAGGTTGAAAAGCCTGAGAAACCATATAAGCTCATAAAGTGGAGCTATAAAAGCCATTTTATTTTAAATTTTCAAATATAACTGAACAACTTTTCATGAGGTTTTAATTAGATGGTTTGGGGAGTTACAATGATAGATTGTTCAGTGTTTTTGGAGTTGACAATATTATGTTGTAACATTATCAAAAACTATAAATTTTATCTCTGTAAAAAATCTATTTAGTGATTATTATGCGCAACTGATTTTTTGAAGTTGGAAGATAAGACTCTTCCCCTCAAATGGCTTGGAAGGCCATTAAAATAATGTTTCACTTGGCACCAGTTGGTGCAAATACTTATCAAAAATAGAGCGAATACAGCATTTTAATCCAGACATTGGCAGAAGCTTGGACACTGCAACAAAAACTGTGAACAAGAGATGGTGAGTCTGAATAACTTCACAAATTTATGAAATGAACTTCCTAGCGATTACAACACCTAGCGAAGGGAACATGCGGCTTCTGGAAGCTATGGAAACTCTTTCAATGGTTTTGAAGGGGAGTCTGGAGAAACATCTGCCAGGAATGAATTAGGTCTATTGAAGTGGAAGGGCAGTACATCTATGTATCTACATGGATGGCAAGAGGAGACAATGGGCTATATTCCACTAAGTATTTCATAAAGTTAGTGTATTCCACTAACCAAAGTTTGAAGCCATCATCCAACTTGTGGTTCCTCCAGTTGAAGAGCCATTTAAAGTTAGGTTTAGGTTAGGTTTATTCATTTTACATCCCGCTCTCCCTGCTGAGGTAGGCTCAGGGCAGCTAGAGAGAGAGTCAGAGAGAGGTTCCCTAGGGTAAGATACTGCCCAATGTAGTCCGTTCCTAATGACATTCCAGTGATTATTTTATCATCTCAAGTTTCCCTCCCATTGCACTTGATGATCACTGACATCATTAGATGGAGAAGGCAATGAGAGAATGCACCAACACATAGAAGTGTTTGACAAGAAGACCACGGCAGAGTTTCAATGACTGTGAGCAACACAGTTTAATCAATGCTTTCAGGATTGATAATCTAATGGAGTGCAGCAAAAGAATGGGAGATTATTAGAATACTGCAGCAGCATCTTACTTTTTAGACAGAGTATAGCTAAATAGTTTGTAGATGAAGAAACAGACAGGAGGAGTCCATAACACAATTTCTGTTTTTAAAAAGCAGCACCTGTCATAGACTCCATAGCTTTCACCCATCATCATAAATTGAGACAGATGGGAAGCCTCAGGTAAAAAATACCTGGCAGGGTACAGCAACCCCTCCCTGAGGTTAATAGAGAGACAGTTCAGGTTATCAGAATATGATTTAAAATAACCTTTGGCCATGACTTTGGAGATGAAAAGAAAACATTGGAAGGCAGTCAGATTGATCACATTTATTTGAGAAACTGCCAGTCCAGAGCAAATAAACTGGAAAGGAATATGGACTTTTACTTTCAAAATGCTTTATTCTCTGACATTCATTCTTTAGAATTTTGACATTATCATTTCATTGCAGGGAAATAAATGATGAACAAATGCATGCTGCAACAATAATAATGTTGTCTTCTTATAAAGGTGTGATGAGAGCAGTTTCTATGTCTTTAAGCCCTGGAATGAGGAGACAACAGCCGCACAAAGCTTTCATTCAATGAACAGGAGTAATCTGATTGACAGCAACACTTTCCAAAGAATGCTTGTCTGGAATTTTGGTGGAAGGTGTTACATAGCTCCAAATATTTGTTGCTCTGTTTCTGTGGTAACAAGAGTGGAGTGGCTTAATACTGAAGCAACATCAATATGTGGTGACTGGAACATTTCAGTGAGCTCTGAGCCATGGTAATGTCCCCACTGGGTTCCAACTCTACCTATTCCTGCTTTGCACATAATATTAACAACAAAAAATGGACTAACTACTTAAAACCTTTAAAAGTTAGATGCAGAATGCCAAAAATAAGATTCTATAAGAAGAAACCAGACCAAGAGTCCTAGTCCAGCATTCTGTTTCCTACATTGGCCAACCAGCTGTTCCAATGAAAGCCAAGAGGTCTATCCTTCTGCTGTCATCCAGCAACTAGTATTTAGTGAAGGAGTGGTCAAACCTGCTTAATGTAAGAGCCACTTTAGAATAAACGTCAGATGTTTGAGAGCTGGAAGGGATGGAGAGAGGGATGGAGAAGGGAAGGAAGGTAGGTAGGGTAGCTAGCTAGCTAGATTGGGAAGGGAGGTGAAAAGGAAGCAACTTTTTAAAATGCATTCTCCAAGCTGCTGGCTGGCTTGCCTTGGAGAAGTTATTTAAAGAGAGAAATGGCTTCCTCAAGCTGGCCAATGGGGTGGTGGGTGTTGGAAATATGTATCTGTTTTGTATGTCCTTTGCAATGTTCTAAAGTTCCAGTCATTATAGGGTTAACATTGTGCCTGATTCCCTATTGTCTGCATGACCTGGGAAGAAGATACTGACTGCTGTCAATCAAGGTCTAGAAGTGGGAAAACCTGTTTTGTTTGTTTGGTCAGTTAGTCAGGTGATTTCCTCTGTTCAGGCAGAGTTCAAGAAGAAGGAGGAAGTGGTCTTCCATTAAGCACATGATCTTCTAGTGTAAGCATGTAGTTCTGTAGTGTTTGTTGTTTCACCTCCCAGTACCCTTTCCCTGTAGAAATAAATATGTTTTTGCTTTTTCATGTTAAATGCTTCTCAATGATTATTTGATCCAGCTATCCATCGCACTGCTTGAGATAAAAAAATAGAATTTCAAACAGAATTCCCTAACAAAATCGGTAGCAGTTGACGGTTGTTCTCACTACAAAACTGATTATAGCATGGACTGTTTTTTGAATTCTAAATGATTTTTTTTTAATCTGAATCATGTTGAGAGCATTTAGAAAGCAATAGGCAAAAAAGCTGCTTTGCTGTGTAGACAAGCCCCAATTTTAAAATGATGCCTTTTTTTTCTTTTGCCATTACTGAGAGCGTTCTGACTTAAATGATCTTTGAATTCAGATTGTCTTGATCTGGAAACGCTGCTACTTTTGTCTAACAGCCTCAGATGTGCTAGAAAGAGAAGTTTTGGAGCTTTTTAACCTTTTTTCTGTGGATTACATTGGAGACCTTGGAAGAGCCTTGCTGTAGCCATGCACATGCACATTCAGCTGCCTTTTCTCTCCAGTGAAGAAGGAAGAATCTTTAACCCTGCCCTGCCTGATTGCTGTGAAAAATGTCAAACCCAGAGAGAGGAGCCACTATCTTCTGTTTCCACATCTTCAGGAACAGCCACTGCAAATCTTGGTTTTGGTACTGTGAATAACCTACCAGTGATAGGATTTAGTATCCTGAAGTTAACTAAGAATAATTTCTTTTTCTGGCTCTCGTAAAGACTTGAGAATTATGGAGCTGAAAGATTTTTGTCTGAGAATGAGCAAGAAAAATCAAATTTTAAACAGCTAAAGGTTTTGCAAAAACTTTCATTTTAGAGTCTATTGAGTCATATGAAATTCCTGAATTGCACACTCTTAAAACTGCAAAACAAATGCTTGAATGCCTTAAAGATAAATATAACAAAACTCCCATAAGCACTATTCATGATTTAAAGGGCAAAGAATTTGGTTTTCAAGTACAAGAAGGGGAGAATGTGACTAAATGTCTGAGGTAATTTATGTGCATGCAATCCAGACTACAGGAGCATGGTGAAGCTATTGCAGAAAGAGACTTAATCTCAACTATATTGAAAGCTCTACCCAGTACTTACAAGCCAATTAAGATGATTTTGAGACTGCAAAAGGATTTGAGTTTGGAAGGCCTGTTAAATACTATCAAGGAGGAAGCAGCATCCAGATCTGGGAACGACATTGAATTGTCTGATTCTATGTCTGCTTTAAGCCTGAAACCACAGTATAGGAATAAGTCAAGAAGAGATATAATATGCCATAAATGTAGGCAAAAAGGCCATAGCGCAAGATATTGTAATAATTGTGATGCTGCTACTGAACAAAGGAATAGCAATGTTAAAGCACATGTTTCAAATGAGGGAACATGGGCACCATCTTGTGGCCATAGAAATAATAGCAGCCAGAAATTTTTAAAACAGAAATTTTCCGAGCCACATGGCCAGGTGGGAACAAAAAAAGGAACAGAGAAAGTACCATGCATGTTAATAATGTGAATGTTATTGGTGAAAGAGGAAGATTTTTGATTGATAGTGGATCTTCTATACATATTTGTCGATATAAAGTCATGTTTTCAGAGTTGGATGAAAGTCAGAGATCTGTAATGATAGGTGCCAACCCAAAAACCCTTACAAGTTTGTGGTGAAATTGCTTACTGAGAGATCAAAATGAAATTGCTTACCACTGATGGAGATTTAATGCCAGTAAGACTGAAGAATCTGGCTTATGCACCTGAATCAATTGAGAATTTACTTTTAAGCCAAGTGCTTATAAGAAATAATTATGCTGTATATCTTGATAAAGGAGATGAAGGTGAAATTATTCAGAAGAATTCTGGAATTGATTTTAAACTGGATGAAAGAAATGGAGTTCATTATATTATGGACTTAAGTGAAAGGTCATATGCTGTCGATGTTGTGGAAAAGACTGTTTGCCAGACTGAAGGCAGAAAGTGTGACCATAGGAGATGTGTTTATGCTTGGCATGTAAATTTAGCACACAAAAGCATGCAGAGTGTTGAGAAGTTGCTAAAGAATTGTGAATGATGTTGTGCATTGTGATAAACTCAAGGAAAGATGTGATGTTTGTCTGAGAGCAAAAGGAACCGCACCTTGCTTCAGTGGAAAAAGCAGTGTGCATAATGAAAGGTTTTTGGAGACAATATTCAGTGATGCTGTTGGGTCTATAAAAGCTTCAATTGGGAGAAATAAATATTTCTCAGTATTCATAGAGGCAAAGACAAAATATAGCACTGCCTATATGCTCAAATCAAAAGATGAGACTCTTGATAAATTTAAAGAATATGTTGCCATGGTTAAAAACAGATTTGGGCATGCACTTCAGAGTTTGCTGACAGATGGACGTGGTGAATATTGCAATATAAGTTTAAGAAATTTCTGAAAGCAGAAGGGATTGAACACAAAGTGACTGTTCCATACACTCCACAGCAGAATGGGAGTGCAGAGAGACTTAATTGTGTGAACATAAGAACATAAGAGAAGCCATGTTGGATCAGGCCAACGGCCCATCCAGTCCAACACTCTGTGTCATGCAGTGGCAAAAAAATTTATATACACACACACACTGTGGCTAATAGCCACTGATGGACCTGTGCTCCATATTTTTATCTAAACCCCTCTTGAAGGTGGCTATACTTGTGTGTTACAGGAAATGACCAGAGCAATGCTCATGCATTCTGGATTACCTAAAGGCCTGTGGGCTGAAGCTGTAAATACAGCAGTGTATATCCACAATAGAATACCTTCAAAGGTAACAGGAATTACTCCGTTCCAGGCTTGGTTCGGCAAGAAGCCAGGACTTAAGCATATTAAAACTTTTGGATCAAAAGCCTATGCATATGTTCCTAGAGAAAATAGAGGGAAGCCTGATGCAAGGACTGAGATTGGATTCATAGCAGGATATCCCTCAGTGGGAAAAGGCTACAGAGTCTATGATCCAAAGCTGAATAAGACTAAACATTGTAATGTTGTGTTTGTGGATGACAGTGATTTGCCTAGAACACCCTGTGTACCTGAATCTGATCCTGAGGTTACTGATGATGCTTCTGAAGACTGGTATAGTTGGTTACCTGTAGTGACCACCGGTGAACCGGCAGGTCTACCTTCTGAAGACTCTACTGAACCAGGAGGGGAATGGGGACCACACCACAGGGAGCGACAGAACCTCCACTCATTTTAAGATGATCAGAAAGGAGCACAAAAAGGCAACCACCACAGAAATATGGATACTGTGACACTGTGAGATCTATAGAGACTGTGAAACCTAAAGAGGAACCCAAGAGCTGGAAACAAATGTGTGATTTAGCTAATGAAGAAAAGGAAAAATGAATTCAAACAATGGAACAAGAGATACTATCCATTTATGAAAAAGATGAATGGACTCTTACAAAGCTATGCAGGAAGAAAGCCTGTTGGATGCAAATGGGTCTACAAAATAAAGTACAAAGATGATGGAACTATAGACTTGTACAAAGCAAGGCTAATAGCCAAAGGATATGCACAAGAATTTGGAACTGATTATTCAGAGACTTTTGGACTAATTATCAATAGCGCTACACTGAAAACACTACTGAATGTGGCATCATCTAGAAATTTGCTTGTAGTGCACCTAGACATTAAGACAGCGTTTCTTAATGGTGAGTTATCAGAAGAAATCTATATGGAAATACCTGAAGGTTTTCAAGTCCTTGGCAAAGAGAACTGCGTTTTCAAACTCAACAAAGGATTGTATGGTTTGAAACAGGCCGCAAAAAGTTGGTATGACAAAATAACTGGACTACTACAGCAACAAGGATTTGAGTAAGGGAAAGCTGAACCCTGCATGTACACTAGACTCATAGATGGAGAATATCAATACATTCTGGTTTACATTGATGATTTGGTCGTGAGCTGCAAGAACAAAGAGGACATTAAAGACATTGTTGAAAAGCTGAACAAAGAGGTTGAAGTCAAAAGGCTGTTCTGCTCAAAAGATATTAAATACTACTTAGGAATACAGATTGAGAGACTTGAGGATGGAACCTTTCAACTGTGCCAAAGATGAAAGATTATGGACTTTATAGAATCTCTTGGCATGAGAGACTGTAAAGAGTCTAAGATACCTCTTGAACCTGCATATCTGAGAGCTCAGGGTGGTCAACTACTCAAAGACATTGGAGGGTACAGAGAAGCTATAGGAAAACTCCTGTACCTGAGCAAAACTCCCAGACCTGATATTACAGCTGCTGTCGGAATACTGAGCAGAAAAGTAAATTCGCCAAATCACCACAATTGGAATGCAGTTAAAAAAACTTGCCAGATATTTGGACTTAAGACTGATAATTGAACCTTCTAAGAATCCCAGACTAGTTGGATACATGGATGCCAACTATGCAGAAGAATCGTGCAATTACATATCAACCAGTGGATACTTGTTCTTCTACGGAAATGGACTTGTAGAATGGACTAGCAGAAAACAGACTATAGTGGCACAATCTACAGCAGAAGCTGAGTGTGTGTTAGCAGCCAGTGCCTGCAGTGAACTTGAATAGATTTTTCATCTGCTGAAAGACTTCAAGATAAAAGAATCTGTACCTATTGTAATGTTTGAAGATAATCAAGCTTATATTGCTATATGTAAAGGGGAAAGTAGAACAGCCAGAAATAGATCTATTGGTATTAAATGTGAGCTAGTGAAAGATCTACACCAGAAGGGGCTGATTAAGATAGAATATTGTTGTACAGAAGCTATAGTAGCTGATGTACTTATTAAGCCATTACCTTGTGCTAGATTTGATCGTTTACGTGAAATGATGACTCTAGTTGATGTGAAAGTTACAGTGAATAATGAGTAATGACTATTGAATGTACAATGACTTGCACATTAGGCAATGAGAAGGGGTGTTGGAAATATGTATCCGTTTTGTATGTCCTTTGCAATGTTCTAAAGTTCCAATCATTATAGGGTTAACACTGTGCCTGATTCCCTATCATCTGCATGACCTGGGAAGAAGATACTGACTGCTGTCAATCAAGGTCTAGAAGCAGGAAAACCTGTTTTGTTTGTTTGGTCAGTTAGTCAGGTGATTATCTCTGCTCAGGCAGAGAGTTCAAGAAGAAGGCGGAAGTGATCTTCCATTAAGCACATGATCTTCTAGTGTAAGCATGTAGTTCTATAGTGTTTGTTGTTTCACTTCCCAGTACCCTTTCCTTGTAGAAATAAAAATGTTTTTGCTTTTTCATGTTAAATGCCTCTCAATATAATAATAATAATAGATTTTATTTGTATCCCGCTCTCCCCGCATAAGCGGCTCAGGGCGGCTAACAGCATTCTATACATTTACATTAATAGATAAAAACTTTAAATTTAACATTTAAAAGATTAAACATATAAAAACCAGTTAGTATATTTAAAATACATAATTCAATGATTATTTGATCCAGTTATCCATCGCACTGCTTGAGATAAAGAAATAGAATTTCAAACAGTGGGGTGGCCATTTATTGGTGGTGGGGTTATTTAAAGAGATAAATGGCTTCTCCAAACTGGCCAATGGGATGGTGGGGGCTCCAAGAACCACACAATATGTGTGAAAGAGACACATGTGGCTCTCGAGCTGCAGTTTGGCCACCCCTGATTTAGTGGCATACTGTGTCTTTATATGGAGGTTACCTTTAGTTACTATACCTAATAGCAGTTGATAAACTTATCCTCCATAAACTTGTCTGTTAAATAAAGTGAGTAGCAGATTTTTTTGTGTTTTAGTAAACTTCCCACAAAAAACCCTGCCATGTGTATGGTTCTATCTTAGATTAGATGATACCAATCTAAAGTGACTGTTTGTGAATACCTGAGTATAATGAACATGCCTACCTGCCAAAGCTGAAGGAAGCAGCTGGCCAAGTATTGGGTGGTAGAGGTGATTCTGTGAGGGAGGAGGTAGCAGAAGGGGGTATTTGAGGTAACTTGGGGTTTCTTCTTGAATAATGGAAGGGATGAATCCAACCTTAGTTGTCATATGGACTAGCACAGACTGGCATCATAATTTCATTCTTTGAAAAGGTGTGTGTGGTGGGATATGACTCTGCTCCCCATACTATAGTCAATTTGATAAATGCAACCAGCCATCTGGGCAATTTATCTAACTGCATCAAGGTACTCTGTGAGGTAACTTGTTTGTGCAAACAACTCCTCCAACAGTTGAGACATATTTTAACTATGCCAACCAATGTTCCCTCTAAGCTGCGTAGTCTTGTGAGCAAAAATTCTACTTTGTGAGTTACTGGCATTAAACTTGTGAGCTACTTCATAAATTAGTTTGCTCTGGGGCCACTTTTCCTGAGCTGAGACAAAAATGTGTGAGCTGGAGGCTAAAAAAATTGTGAGCTAGCTCACACTAACTCAACTTAGAGGGAACACTGATGCGAACATGACCTATCAATGAAGGATCATATCTTTGGAAATGCACCATTTTCTCTTTGAAGACACACACTTTTCCTTGGGAGCCTCAAGGGCACTTACGGCTCAGGAAATTTTCCTCTTCTTTATTTACCATTGTTTCACCTGTGACACTCATTCCTGATTTATTTCTTATTCCATTCCCTTCTTATTTGGTACTTTCAACCTCAACTAGCCTTTATTATACATATTTTCATCCTATGTTCTTATATGATTGAGGGTTTTGTAATAACCAAACTTGCTGGAATGGCAAAGAAGGCAGACTTTGTCCATGTGCAGTGGACATGTAAATAGGCCAGATCACTGGAAACAAGTGGTGAAAAGTATATCAGTTGGATTAGTGAGACAGATTTTCTATACCCAGAGATTTTAATGTGTAGTTGATGTGCCTAAAAGTCTTCAAGTCAGTTTGGTGTAGTGGTTAAGTGTAGTGGTTAAGTGCATCTCAGAGAGGCCTGAGAGGAACAGAACAGAGCAGAGCAGCTCTAATAAGCTGAGACAGCTGGAGAAGTGGCTAAGAATTTCTGCGTTTTGAAAGACTTCATTCTGAGGCTTGGGTGACTGCTGAAAAGGCTGAGTTGTGATAGCTGGGGAACTGCTGTACGTTTGGGTGAGTGGGCTAAAGGTGAAAGTGATTGATTGATTGAGAGTAATTGTTGATGATTGCTTAGGAGTGGTCTGCTCCACCCTCTTTGCATTTTAAGCTGCGCCTTGCCAAAGGCTGAGCACATCTCAGAGAGGCCTGAGAGCAGCTCTGATAAGCTGAGACAGCTGGAGAAGTTGCTAAGAATTTCTGCGTTTTGAAAGACTTCATTCTGAGGCTTGGGTGACTGCTGAAAAGGCTGAGTTGTGATAGCTGGGGAACTGCTGTACGTTTGGGTGAGTGGGCTAAAGGTGAAAGTGATTGATTGATTGATTGAGAGTAATTGTTGATGATTGCTTAGGAGTGGTCTGCTCCACCCTCTTTGCATTTTAAGCTGCGCCTTGCCAAAGGCGCGAGCCTTTGGCGAGAGCTAAAGGGCTCTTGGCCTGTGGCTCTTTGCCTGGGGGCTTCCTAAGGACCAGGAACCCAGATCCCTGATTTCCTTGTTCTCCCAATAAGGTAAGTTGACCTTCCAGAAGGGGAGCCACGTAAACAACAGCATTTAAAGAGGACTGTATATTTAATATATATATCATGAAGGTAGAATGCCAGCAGGGGGGTGGGGGATTTCCAGTGTTTTGCACTGAGTGTCACATGTATGACTATCTGCCAACAGGACAGAAGTCTTGGGTGTGTGCTCGATGCAAGGAGCTCCTGGTCCTCAGGGAACGAGTTCGTACCCTTGAGGCCGAGGTGACTGCCCTGGAGAAGCAGAGACGGTCAGTTAGGCAATTGGGGAAGACTCTTGGGGGCGTATTAGATGAGCCCCACTCTGAATGTGGCAGCCCCATTGCTGCCAGAGAGCGTGAGGGTCTAGAGGGAACAGGGCACCTTGCTGAGGATAAGGGGAATGCGCCCTCAGAAGGGACCTCTTCTTCGGTTGGTGAGCGGGTATCCTTTCGCGCCAAGGAACCATCCCTGGGCAGGGGGAGAGGGGGGGGTCTTGGTAGTTGGTGATTCGATCCTTAGGCAAGTAGACAGCTGGGTGGCGAAACCGCGTATTGACCGTATGGTGACTTGCCTGCCTGGTGCGAAGGTAGCGGACATTACGCGTGTAGTAGATAGGCTGATAGACAGTGCTGGGGAGGAGCCTGTGGTCATGGTGCATGTTGGCACCAACGATGTGGGGAAATGCAGTCGTGAGGTCCTGGAGGAGAAATTTAGGCTGCTAGGTGGGAGACTTAAGGCCAGGACCTCCAAGGTGGCCTTCTCGGAAGTGCTACCTGTTCCACGTGCAGGGCAGGAGAGACAGGCGCAAATTAGAAGTCTCAATGTGTGGATGAGACGATGGTGTAAGGAGGAAGGGTTTAAGTTTGTTAGGCACTGGGATGCTTTCTGGAACAAGCCGGAGCTGTACAAAAGAGACGGTCTCCACTTGTCTCCGGATGGAACCAGGCTGCTGGCGCTTAAAATCAAAAAGGTGGCAGAGCAGTTTTTAAACTAAATCTTGGGGGAAAGCCGACAGGAGATGGAATGTCTCTGGTTCGGGAGGACTCGTCTCAAAGAGATGAAGGGTTGGCTTCTATTTTTCTACCGAGTAACGGATCAGAGTTGTCCACTGTGATGGTGACAAACAGTATGGACTGTCTGCTAGAGTCTCGAGGCGGCAGGAGAGAGGTGGCGGGCCTAGCTTGCTTGGGAAATTATAAATGTTTGTATGCAAATGCTAGAAGTGTCCGAAGTAAAATTGGTGAATTGGAATGTTTAGTGTTGGGAGAAAACATAGACATTGTGGGCATTTCAGAAACTTGGTGGAATGAGGAGAATCAGTGGGACACGGTGATTCCTGGATATAAGTTATATCGGAAGGATAGGGAGGGAAGGGTTGGAGGTGGGGTGGCTCTGTATGTCAGAGAGGATATACGGTCCAGTAAGACTGAGGTCAGAGAATTAGATTCCCTTTTAGAAATGCTTTGGGTTGAAATAGAGGGCCCAAAAGGAAATTTAACTATGGGAGTTTGTTATCGCCCACCAAATCAAAAGAGAGAGGACGATTATAATATGATGGAGGGATTAAAGATAGCGGCTAAACGTAAAAACTGTGTCGTAATAGGTGATTTTAACTACCCGCAGATTGATTGGGTCAATATGTGTTCTGGTCGAGAGAAAGAGATTGAGTTTCTTGATGCTCTCAATGACTGTGCTATGGAGCAGATGGTCTCAGAACCTACCAGGGGTGGGGCGATCCTGGATCTGGTCCTAAGTAATGCCCAAGACTTGGTGAGAGACGTAAAAGTGATTGCGCCGCTTGGGAACAGTGACCATAATGTTATTGATTTCACCATTTGTATAAATAGGGAGTTGCCCAAAAAGACCGCCACAACCACATTTAACTTTAAAAGGGGTAAATTCTCTGAGATGAGGAGGCATGTGAGGAGGAAACTGAAAGGAAAGGTAAATACGGTCAAAACCCTTGGGGAAGCTTGGAGACTATTTAAAACTATAATCCTAGAAGCTCAGATAAAATACATACCACAAGTTAGGAAAGGCACAAACAGGTATAAGAAGAGGCCAGCATGGTTAACAAACAAAGTAATGGAAGCTGTAAAAGGTAAGAAGGACTCCTTTAAGCGGTGGAAAACCAGTCCAAGTGAGATTAATAAAAGGGAACACAGGCAGTGGCAAATCAAATGCAAGACTGTGATCAGGCAGGCAAAAAGGGACTATGAGGAGCATATTGCAAAAAACATAAAGACCAACAATAAAAATTTCTTCAAATATATTAGAAGTAGGAAACCAGCCAGGGAAGCAGTGGGGCCCTTGGATGACCATGGGGTAAAAGGATTACTGAAGGAGGATGGGGAAATGGCTGAGAAGCTGAACGCATTTTTTGCCTCCGTCTTCACCGTGGAAGATGAGAAGTGTTTGCCCGCCCCAGAACCACTAATATTGGAAGGGGTGTTGAAAGACCTGAGTCAGATTGAGGTGACAAAAGAGGAGGTCCTACAACTGATAGACAAATTAAAAACTAATAAGTCACCGGGTCCGGATGGCATACATCCGAGAGTTCTGAAAGAACTCAAAGTTGAACTTGTGGATCTTCTAACAAAAATCTGTAATCTTTCATTGAAATCTGCCTCCGTTCCTGAGGACTGGAAGGTAGCAAATGTCACCCCCATCTTTAAAAAGGGTTCCAGAGGAGATCCGGGAAATTACAGGCCAGTCAGTCTGACTTCAATACCGGGAAAGTTGGTAGAAACCATTATCAAGGACAGAATGAGTAGGCACATTGATGAACACGGGTTATTGAGGAAGACTCAGCATGGGTTCTGCAAGGGAAGATCTTGCCTCACTAACCTGTTACATTTCTTTGAGGGGGTGAACAAACATGTGGACAAAGGAGACCCGATAGATGTTGTTTACCTTGACTTCCAGAAAGCTTTTGATAAAGTTCCTCATCAAAGGCTCCTTAGAAAGCTTGAGAGTCATGGAGTAAAAGGACAGGTCCTCTTGTGGATCAAAAACTGGCTGAGTAATAGGAAGCAGAGAGTGAGTATAAATGGGCAGTCTTCGCAGTGGAGGACGGTAAGCAGTGGGGTGCCGCAGGGCTCGGTACTGGGTCCCATCCTCTTTAACTTGTTCATAAATGATTTAGAGTTGGGAGTGAGCAGTGAAGTGGCCAAATTTGCGGATGACACTAAATTGTTCAGGGTGGTGAGAACCAGAGAGGATTGTGAGGAACTCCAAAGGGATCTGTTGAGGCTGGGTGAGTGGGCGTCAACGTGGCAGATGCGGTTCAATGTGGCCAAGTGCAAAGTAATGCACATTGGGGCCAAGAATCCCAGCTACAAATACAAGTTGATGGGGTGTGAACTGGCAGAGACAGACCAAGAGAGAGATCTTGGGGTCATGGTAGATAATTCACTGAAAATGTCAAGACAGTGTGCGTTTGCAATAAAAAAGGCCAACGCCATGCTGGGAATTATTAGGAAGGGAATTGAAAACAAATCAGCCAGTATCATAATTCCTCTGTATAAATCGATGGTGCGGTCTCATTTGGAGTACTGTGTGCAGTTCTGGTCGCCGCACCTCAAAAAGGATATTATAGCATTGGAGAAAGTTCAGAAAAGGGCAACTAAAATGATTAAAGGGCTGGAACACCTTCCCTATGAAGAAAGGTTGAAACGCTTAGGGCTCTTTAGCTTGGAGAAACGTCGACTGAGGGGTGACATGATAGAAGTTTACAAGATAATGCATGGGATGGAGAAAGTAGAGAAAGAAGTACTTTTCTCCCTTTCTCACAATACAAGAACTCGTGGGCATTCGATGAAATTGCTGAGCAGACAGGTTAAAACGGATAAAAGGAAGTACTTCTTCACCCAAAGGGTGATTAACATGTGGAATTCACTGCCACAGGAGGTGGTGGCGTCCACAAGCATAGCCACCTTCAAGAAGGGGTTAGATAAAAATATGGAGCAGAGGTCCATCAGTGGCTATTAGCCACAGTGTGTGTGTGTGTGTGTGTATATATATATATATATATATATATATATATATATTTGGCCGCTGTGTGACACAGAATGTTGGACTGGATGGGCCATTGGCCTGATCTAACATGGCTTCTCTTATGTTCTTATGTTCTTATGAATTCTTATATGGAAGAACAGGGTTTGATTCTCCACTCCTCCACATACACCTGCTGATGTGACCTTGGGTCAGCCACAAGTTCTCTCAAGGCTGTTCTGCTCAAGAGCAGTTCTGGGAGAGCTCTCTCAGCCCCACCTACCTCACAGGGTGTCTTTTGTGGGGAGGGGAAGGGAAAAAAGATTTGTAAGCTGCTCTGAGACTTCTTTGGCTAGCGAGGCGCGGGGTATAAATCCAATATCTTTACATACATATGATTACCACTGCCTGATTGTTCTTTACTGGGAACTGGATGCAATAAAATAAAATAAATAAATTATGACTGATTGATTAAAGTAAAGGAATCCTACAAATTTGTGAAAGTAAATGAGACCTACCAACAAAATAAAGATGCTTTCAGATTACACTCATTATAGTCAAGGCTTGTTCAGAGAATGAAATTTACAGCATAATGTGAGAGACAGCATTCTAAATTTTACAGAGTTTTCATTGTCTGGAAAGATACACTCACCTTGTACCTATCATGTATACTCTTTATTGTGGACATATTTTATAATATCAATTTTAAAAACTTGCTGGAATAGAAAGATTTTATAATGTTTTCTCAAGAAACAGTAACAGATTGGCAAGGCAAGGCTTCTCTCAGGATAGAATTCTAAAATGTGAGGGTCAGTCTAGGGAAAGCCCTAGCCCATGCCTCAGTCATTCTAACCTGCTTACTTTCAAAAAATGAAGTGTTAAAGTAAAGGGAGCCAGATGACTCAACTTGGATATCCAGACAAAGGTGTATTTAGGAGACCTCTCTCATTTAATTATGAAGGGTCAAACAGCTTGCTAATTTATGACTTCGTTCATGCTTAAACAAACACCCAAAATGGAACACTGAAACTAAACAAATTGAGAGGTTTGGTGAAACATGTGAAGTGTTTGAGCATATGCCAGGAGTAATGAAGTGGAAAATGTTCACACCACAGGGCTATGTTACAATACACCTGTACAAATAAAGTGAAAGCCAGCACTGTCTGATAATCAACTACTCTTTAATTGCTTCTGTATTCTTATGTATTACAGCTGATTAGGCTGGAGGAAAAGGCTGCTTTAAATCTGGAAGGTGTATTCACCTATGTCCATTGAAACACACCTTCACCTGTATTTTCAGCACCTAATACAATACCCACACATTTTGTTAGAAAGTCATAAATAGTCACACAACTGAATTTGTAACTAAGTATATAACTTAGCAGTGAAGTGGCCAAGTTTGTAGATGATACTAAATTATTCAGGGTGGTGAAAATCAGAGAGGATTGTGAGGCACTCCAAAGGGTTCTGTTGAGGCTGGGTGAGTGGGCGTCAACGTGGCAGATGAGGTTCAATGTGGCCAAGTGCAAAGTAATGCACATTGGGGTCAAAAATCCCAGCTACAAATACAAGTTGATGGGGTGTGAACTGGCAGAGACTGACCAAGAGAGAGATCTTGGGGTCGTGGTAGATAACTCACTGAAAATGTCAAGACAGTGTGCAATTGCAATAAAAAAGGCCAACGCCATGCTGGAAATTATTATAAAGGGAATTGAAAACAAATCAGCCAGTATCATGATGCCCCTGTATAAATCAATGGTGCGGTCTAATTTGGAATACTGCGTGCAATTCTGGACACCGCACCTCAAAAAGGATATTATAGCATTGGAAAAAGTCCAGAAAAGGGCAACTAGAATGATTAAAGGGTTGGAACACTTTCCCTATGAAGAAAGGTTAAAACGCTTGGGGCTCTTTAGCTTGGAGAAACATCGACTGTGGGGTGACATGATAGAGGTTTACAAGATTATGCATGGGATGGAGAAAGTAGAGAAAGAAGTACTTTTCTCCCTTTCTCACATACAAGAACTCATGGGCATTCAATGAAATTGCTGAGCAGACAGGTTAAAATGGATAAAAGGAAGTACTTCTTCACCCAAAGGGTGATTAACATGTGGAATTCACTGCCGCAGGAGGTGGTGGCAGCTACAAGCATAGCCAGCTTCAAGAGGGGGTTAGATAAAAATATGGAGCAGAGGTCCATCAGTGGCTATTAGCCACAGTGTGTGTGTGTGCATATATTTATATATATACACACACACACACACACACACATAATTTTTTTGGCCACTGTGTAACAGAGTGTTGGACTGGATGGGTCATTGGCCTGATCCAACATGGCTTCTCTTATGTTCTTATGTACTTAGTTTCTTGTATGTGGGGTTCTCTAACAAATGCTCAGAGGTTGGCAATCTGTATGTATTATTAAACACCAAATTCCAAAGGCAAAAGCACATTTTAGGTCTCCTTGTATTTTGCCTCCTGTACTCATCACTGAAAAGGAATGATACAATTTAAACCCCACTTGGGTTCTCAGCTCTGGGTTGAGAAATACCCAATATTGGGGGTGCAGCCTGAGGAAGGCAGGATTTGGGGAGGGGAGGGACTTCAATGAGATATTAATGCCATAGAATCCACCTTCCAAAGCAGCCATTTTTTTCAGGTGAACTCATCTCTGTTGTCTGGAGATCAATTGTAATAGCAGGAGATCTCCAGCCACTACCTGGAGGTTGGTAACCCCATCTGCTCAAAACAGAGATGGTGCACTGTATTCTGGTTTCCCCTGTTGAAAGACCTATATTATCCTTATGGATTTTAGAGTTTTTAAAGCAATTTGCCTCAGATATGTGGACTAAGAAAATAAGATATTACCCTTTTCAAATATAGTTGATAGAATTTTTGGAAATTCTTGGATCTAGCTGTTACAGGCAGTGCTTTAAGTCTCTTATTTTAATGGGAAAATTAGCTAAGAGACTTGGCAGAGCGAATTAGGAACGAAGACCTTTGCTTTCAATAATATGGAGTTCAGGTTTTCAGCCAAGAATAGACCATGTACTTGTATCTTTTATAGTGTTTACTTATCAAGAGGATTTATAAACACACATACATATGTTGTACAAGCAAACAAGAGTCTAAGAAAAATAGAGGTTATCGATAGAGGAATTCAAGGGTCATTGAAGTCGGTAAAAAAAAATCAGGTAATATTCACCTGATCCAAAAGAGGAGACGTCCGTCCAAAGGAAAAATACACGGAGAGGAACACGAACGACCAGCGTATCGCATCCTATAGACCCAATTACAGGAGTAACAGGTGGTACAGACTGCAAATGGAGCCCTACAGAATGCACACTGAGGTGGGGTTCTGACCCATACTTTATAGGGGTACGGTGATGGGGGTTGGTAGTTACAAAAAGGGTCTTTGATGTTTCATAGATGGTTATCTTGCATCGCTATGTTGGGAAACCACACATTTCGCTAGGATGATAAGCTTGGAGGAAATGCATAATTTGTTAATGGGTTTTGTCTGACACTCGGAAAAAGGATCAAAGACTTTAAAGGTAGGATCAATCAAGTTATGCATTTGATTGGATTTAGCAAGGTAGAGGTGATAGACTGGAGGAAGAGACATTTGGCAAATTCCAGAAGATCAGAGTGAGAGTACTACTTACCCGCAGTTCCCGTGTTAATATGCATCCCATTTGGGCGGGGACGCTGAAGGGGGAATGGGTGAGATTGTGCTGAGATACAGACTGCAGGCGCCAACCAAACCAAGGTCTCTACTGTGTCCATTCTACGCGTTTTAGATGGAGTGTTGTCTTGGCCTGTCTTTGGTCGGACTCCATTTTGTTTACCAAGAATAGGAGACCCTCTCTCTGTTTGCACTGGGGTACTCTGTTTATATCAGGCAGCACCTCTCAGTAACATATTCCTTATTCTGACACTTCACATTAGGTTTCAGTTTCCCGGACATCAGTTTCCTGCCTTTTGGGTGGGTGGAGGGAACACACACTGCCATCGCCAAGGTTGCAGACAATGGTCCTAGGCCAGGCCTTATCAATTGATAAGCAGGCTGGTGCTTTTGCACCTTCTTTCAGTTGCACTCGGCTCTTAAGCTAACTCCTTATTTAGATTCTACTGACCTAGCCATTCTGATCCATGGTACTGACACCTTCAGACTGAACTACTGTGACATGCTGTGTGGGCTTGCCTTTGAAGACATCTTGGAACTCTGGCTGCCAATTGCCATCTGTCCTCAGGCAATTGAACAGAGGAAGAAAACTGAGGAGGGCTTGATGTTGCAGATGTGACATTCCTTCCAGCTGTTGCATCTGCAGTACTCTAGGAATTTCCCCAATCTGTATGGTCTTTAAATAGAGTTTTGGAAAAGGGTGATTCCTATAGTGTTGTTGATGTAACTTCTGGGTGATCACCCCAAAATGATGTCATCATGTAAGTGGCACTCCTCCCAAAAAAACAACCACAGAACCGTCACTTGGTCCAGAAAGCTTCAGCATTCCTTTCATATGCTTTGGGCAGACAACAAAAAAGGTACAGGTGGGAATATTTTGTCCTATTGAAACCAGTGGCATAATAGTAAAGATACAAGAAACTGAATAAAAGTAATCAAAATAAAGTATCAGAGATTTTTCTTATGTTTAATTTCCAAATCTTACTTTGCAGCATGCACGGGAAGGCAACTCGTCACGCACACCCTCCCCCCCGGGGCTGGGTCTGAGGGTGGTCTGGTTTTGTTGCTTTTATGATCACCAACTGCTTTTCTGTAGTAATAAGTAGCAGAGAGACATAGAAGACTCCTCTGAGGAAGAGAAAGTCAGCATACCGGACCCAAGCCCACAGCCAGTGGCAGAGGTACTGCAGGAAGAGGCATTCTCTGAGTGGCCAGATAAAGAGTCTCAGCCAGGAACCAGCACGCTGACCCCTCAGCTTCCCAAACCTAGGCTGGCAACAGGGAGCCAGTTGCATGTCAGCTCATCCCCCTCATCAGGGAGATACCTTCAAGCCAGAAGGTACAGGGCTCATTTAGCAGCACAGCAGTGGCACAGTTTCAACAACAAGGATAAGTGCTTGCAGGAGCAGGACTGAGGTTGCTAGCAGTTGCAGGATGCAATACAGGTGGTTAGCAGCTGCAGCTTAAAAGCAACAGAGAAGGCAGTAGATGTATGGAAGTAATTTCTCTGTTAGCTACATGTTTCAAACATTAGGATGGAAGCTTTGAAGTCTTCAAACCTGAGTTAAAGAGCAAGTTATTTATCTTTTCCACTCAGACTGTAATATTAAAGGTGTAATGTGCTGAGAACTGAGATGGTCGGAAGGCAACATTATTTATTGTGAGCACATTACAAGAGAGAGAGCACGCGGGCCGGGCCCCGCTTATATACATTGCCCGGAACTGCCCCCTGGATTGACCAGGCCAATCCTGGTCCCTCCAAACTTCCCGCCACAGGTCTTGGTGGGCGGGTTGAATGGCGAGCTACATCCGGGGACCCTGGGGTCGCCTTCTGTAGGGCTCGCCATGCGGTACACTTTAAAGTCAATACATAACACTCCTCCCCCCTTAGCTCAGGACACATAATCTCTCAAGTAAGCTGGAGCCGTGCACACCCTGGTCGACCTCTGGGGGGACCCTTGTGGGGTTGGCGCGGCCACTGGCTCTGTCGGGGGCCCGGCTGCTGTAGCGGACGGGGCGGTGGTTTCCCCACATGGGGAAACCGCTGGCCTATGGCTGCTCTCATCCTCTTGTCCGGTCGTGGTTCTGGCCGTGTGTTCGTCCCCTTCATTTCGGTGTGGCTCCGCTTCCCGATCGGCCAGAGCGGGCGGTGGAGCCATTTGTCAGGGCGGCACGGCGGTGGGCTCCTCTCCATCCTGTACGGCCCCTGGTTCCTCTGGTAGGGTGCGGTGGCGCATTTGGTCAATGTGCCTCCGCAAGATTCGGCCCTCTTCCGTGGTTACGTTGTAGTGACAGGACCCTAGGACTCGCAGCACCCTTCCCGCTACCCACTCGGGGCCGCTAGCGTAGTTCCTCGCGTACACCGGGTCTCCCGCGAAGAACCCCCTGGCTGCTTCCCTGATCTCGGGGGACCCGCAGATGTCCGAGGCCCGGTCGGGGTGCAGCCTATCCAGTTTAGTGATAAGCTTGCACCCCATTAGTAATTCCGCCGGGCTTACCCCTGTGACGAGGTTGGGGGTTATCCTGTTGTTGAACAGGAAGGTGGCTAAACGGTGGTCCCAGTCTCCTTGCACAATGCGGCCCAAGGCTTCCTTTGTGGTGCGCACCATTTGCTCCGCTTGGCCGTTTGTGGCCGGGTGGAATGGAGCGGATCGTATATGTCAGATTAAGTACCTCTGTAGGAACTCCTGGAATTCCCTGGAGGTAAAGGCGGTCCCGTTGTCCAAGACGATGGTATCCGAGATTCCATGGGTGCACAGGACCCTGCGCAGCGCCCGGATTGCCGCCGCCGTGGAGGTGGACGCCACCGGAATGACTTCTAGTCACTTGGTGTACGCGTCCACCAAGATGAAGAATATTTGCCCCTAGAAGGGCCCCGCGAAGTTGACATGAAACCTTGACCACGGTTTCCTGTTGGTTTCCCAGCGTTGCGCGGGGGCGCTTGGTGGTTCAGGTTGGGATTCTTGGCATGCTCTACACTTCCGGATCCATCCCTCTATCTCCTCGTCCATCCCAGGCCACCAGATGTAGCTACGTGCTAACGCCTTCATCCTAACAATCCCTGGATGGGTTTCATGGAGGGACTCTAGCACTTGCCTCTGTAGCGAGGGGGGCACCACCACCCTGCTGCCCCATAGAAGACATCCCTTGTGGGCAGCTAGTTCCTCCTTTCGCATTGTGAATGCCCTGAACTCCTCTCCCAGTTTTCCCACTGGCCAGCCCCTTACCACCCAGTCGAGAACCCGCACGAGTATCTTCTCTCGCCCCGTGGCTTTCGCTACCTCAGCTGCGTGTAGGGGCCGCTCCGGGAGCATTTCCATGAGCATCACATGGTGGGCTGGTGCTGGGTCAGGGCCCATGGTGGGCAACGGTAAGCGGCTGAGTGCGTCTGCGTAGCCCATCGCCTTGCCCTGCCGGTGGACCAGGGTGTAAGTGTAGGAATTGAGGAACTGGTTCCACCATAGCACGCGCTGTGATAAGATCTGAGGCGTTTGGCGGTCCGGGGCTAAGAGACCCAGGAGCGGTTTGTGATCTGTGGCTATGGTGAACCGCCGCCCATACAAGTAGTCATTAAACTTGTGTACTCCAGCCACGATCGCCAGAGCCTCTTTGTCGATCTGGGCATAATTCCGCTCCGCGACAGTCAGGGTCCTCGAGTAGTAGGCCACCGGAACCTCCCTCCCGTCTGGGAGTTGGTGCCCCAGGACAGCGCCCACCCCGTACGGCGACGCGTCGCAAGCAAGGACCACAGGTAGGCTCTCATCGAAATGGTGGAGCACATCATTCGAGATCAGCAGCTCTTTAACCGCCTTAAACGCAGCATCCTGTGCCCTCCCCCAGACCCACGGGGCATTTTTGTCAAGGAGTCTGTGGAGGGGTTCCGCTATGGCGGCTTTGTGGGGCAGGAACGAATGATAGACGTTTAATAACCCCAAGAAACTTTGTAGCTCCGCCTTATTTGTGGGGGTGGGGGCATCCACAATGCCGGTGGCTTTGTCAGGTGTCAGGTGGATCCCTGCAGCGTCCACCTCAAACCCCAAGAACTCAACCCTGGGCACCCCAGGGAGCACTTTTCCCGCTTCACTTTAAGACCGGCCTCTTGGAAACAGTGAAGTACTTCTCGCAGCCGGTTGCTGAATTCCTCTGCTTCTGGGGCGGCGATCAGAACGTCGTCAAAGAATGGCTGTACCCCGGGGATCCCTTTAAGGAGAGAATCCACCAGACTCTGGAATACCCCCGGGGCCACGCTCACCCCAAACTGCAACCTCCGCACCTTGAACGCCCCCCGGTGCGTGACTATGGTCTGTGCCTCCGCCATGGTGGCATCCACGGGCAGTTGCTGGTACGCCTGGGCCAAGTCCAGTTTCCCAAAGACCTTGGACCCCGCTAACGCAGCCAGAACATGGCTGATGACTGGAACCGGATAGGGATTGTCCTGCAGTGCCTTGTTTATAGTGCACTTATAATCCGCGCAAATGCGCACCTCCCCATTTGGCTTTACCGGGGTCACAATTGGGGTTTCCCACGCGGCATATGAAATGGGTTCCAGCACCCCCTGGGCCGTGAGGCGGTCAAGCTCGGCCTCTATTTTGGGCTTCAAGGCAAACGGGACCCGCCTGGCCTTCAACCTTACGGGCCGCACGAGGGGGTCGAGGGGCAGGGATATGGGGGGCCCCTTGTAGCAACCCAGGGCCCCATCAAACACCTCCGGGAACTCCTTACACACCTTTTCGAATCCCCCCACCCCCAGCTGCTGTACCCCCACGATTTTTATTCCCAGTGGCCGGAACCAAGCTAGACCCAACAGAGTGGTGAGCTGTCGTTTGACCACCAGTAAGTCGAGTTTGCCCCTAAACCCATTGTATTCCACCCCCACTGTTGCCCAACCCCGGACTTAAACTGGGTTCTTTTGAAAGTCCCGAAACACGAAGTCTGCCGACCGCAGGCTGGGCAGACCACGTGGGCACAGTTTCCTCAAAGATTCCTCCGAGATTATAGAAATGGAGGAACCCGAGTCCAGTTCCATCAGGCAGGGCTTGCCCTTGATCCTGACGGAGACCTTGACCTTGCGGGGGGTCTCGTCGGGCAAGTTCATTACCTGGACGCTCGTTGATGCTGTCGCGTATTCACCGGTAAACTCCTGGTTTGTTGATTGGCGGTGGCAGGGGGGTCTGGCACGGCAGGCCCTCGCGATGTGGCCCATCTTGCCGCAGCTCCTGCAGACCATGTTGCGGTAGGGGCAGTCCCTTCGCTCGTGGGGGTCGCCGCAGCTGGCGCACTTGGTCGAGGGTGGTCTCTCCATCGTGCGGGGTCGCTGGGTCGCTTGTGGGCCCGTCCCTGCTTGGCGGCGCAGCTGGAGTGCCTCTTCTTCCTCTGGGCCGCCAGGGTCCATCTCTCCTTGGTGTACGGCGTCGGTTCTCGTTTTGGGAAAGGTCCTCGTGGACCGCTCGAACGCTACGGCCTCGTTGAAGGCACTCTGGAGGGTGAGCTCTTCTCTCGCGAACAGCTTCTGTTGCAGCCTCTCGTCTCGCAGGCCCCATGTGAAACGGTCTGCCAGGGTCTCCTCCAGCTGTGCAAAGCTGCAGTTGCCCGCGATTTGGCAGAGAGCCGCCAGGTAGTCGGCGGCCGTCTCTCTCGCTGCCTGGTCCCTCTGGTGGAAGAGGAACTGGCGGGCCACCCATGAGGGCTGTGGCAAGAAGTGCCCGGTGAGGAGTCTGACTATCTCCTCATAGGACTTCTCCATCATCTTCACGGGGGCTGAGAGACCCTTGGCGATCTGGAACGTGGCCGCCCCGCAGACACTCAGGAGAACGTCCCTCTTTAGGCAGTCTTCTGTTATTCTGTTGGCTCGCAGGTAGCACTCGACCCACTCCGTGTATGTCTCCCATTCCTCTGGATTGGCGGGGTTGAACTCTTCGATACGGCCCGTTGTTCCTCTCTGGTTAGCTATGGTGGCGGCGGTGGTCGCCGATGGGTTGCCTTCGAAGTCTCCGATGGATCCGCATAGCCCTGTTTAGATTTCCCGGGCTAGCATCCCACCTTCGTCACCACTGAGACGGTCGGAAGGCAACATTCTTTATTGTGAGCACATTACAAGAGAGAGAGCACGCGGGCCGGGCCCCGCTTATATACATTGCCCGGAACTGCCCCCTGGATTGACCAGGTCAATCCTGGTCCCTCCAAACTTCCCGCCACAGGTCTTGGTGGGGGGGTGAATGGCGAGCTACATCCGGGGACCCTGGGGTCGCCTTCTGTAGGGCTCGCCATGCGGTACACTTTAAAGTCAATACATCACAAAAGGGAAGGAAATTGCTGCTGCATAGCATTACAAAACATCAGGATCAGGCGTAAAGGCTTCAATAGTGCCATTCTGATGTCTGTAAAGCTATGAGGGAAATATCTCCAGGGTGGGTAAAGAGGCTGCTGTTTTCTTCCCTTCCAATGCCCCAGTCAAATGTGGTGAGAAAACTGCCCCATAGCTATAGAAAGATCAGAACAGGAGCCATTGAGCATTTTCCCTCTCTGGCATTACTGTGTAGGCTTAATGGAGGTAAGTGGTTCCATTTATGCCTAAGTATCATATAAGCAATGTAAGGATTTGGGAGACCAGCCAGGAGTACAGAAGCCCTCTCCTTTCTGGCTGGCCTTGTTGTACCTCTTTCATCATTGGCACAGAGACCAGCTACTTTACTGTTAGTGGGAATGATAAAATGATGAATTGAAGTAATATGCATTATCTTCTAAACCTGAGTCAATTTGCCTACAAACTCTTTACAGAAGACCGACCCAACGGGAGACAACCTTTCAATAAACTATTTAAAATCTGGTTTAGATTTAATTAAATATATAGATTTAAGCAATAAATTATTTTAAATTTTTATATACATAATTCTATTGTTTAGGTAGGTTTGTTTGTTTTCATCACAATCCTTGGGGTTTTTGGGGAATAATATTCAATGAATGGCTGTTCTGGGGACTGGGTAAGGCCAAAGTAGTCATTGGGTGATATGACTGGACCCTCCCTCTTAGCCTTTGAATTAATATAGAATCTCTTTCTTCTTTCTGCTTAGTGGCCTTCACTTTTATATATGCATCTTTATGAGAGAAGATTTAATGTGTTTCTAGTTGCCTTGGATTCCACTGGGAGTCCAAAGGTCAACATTGAGCTATTTTTCAAATTGCTAAAGCAGTATCTGGAAATTTCTGTAAATTAACAGAACTTCTTAAAAGCAACCATTGCCTGGATTTTTACAATGAAACCTGCCCATACAGAAAAGCAGTTAGAGATTATTGAGATATTTTATGCAACTGGACCTGTGAACACATGCAAACTGGATATTGCACCATAAATTCATGTACCTAATGAAGGAAAGAATATTTGGTATTGTGAAACCTCTCCTTCACTTTCAGGGTCAAGGACAGAGGATTTATATGAAGTTATAAGGCCTCAAGGCTCATTGTTCAATGATTTTGGTTGTGTGGGGAGCAGGGCCAGCCCTAGGGGTTCTGCTGCCTCAGGTAAGAACCCCCCCTGCAGCCTGCAGCATGACCTTCCTTCCCCCCACCCATGGGGGAGGCCTGGAGGCGGGCAAGCAAAAGCAAAGCAGTGGCAAGTGCCACTGCTTTCGCCTGCCGGGATCTGTGCACAGACCCTGGCAGGTGAAAGCAAAGGGGTGGCACCTATGCCACTTGAAAGGCTCAGAGTAGTGCATGCCACCGCTTTCACCTGCCAGGTGAAAGCAGCCCAGGAGTGCCCCTGAAGCCCTGGCAGTGCCCCTGAGGGCCAGGTGCTGCCCTAGGTGGCTGCCTACCTGGCCTACTCCCACGTGCCAGCCATGGGGGGGAATGGGGGGGGAATACAAATCCAGCATGGAGAGAGCTGTTGGTATTTGGAGATAGGAGGACTGACCTTGTATAATAATGTATGTGACTGGGGCCCAGGCAGAACTGAGGGGCATGACACCTGCAGTGATACCACCTGCAGTAGGCTGGACTATGACTGGGTTTCCATCCCTTCCCTGCTTGAATAAAGATGCTGCAGATCATGTTTAGATATACGGATAGCCTGTCACATTTTGTGCTGCAGAGATCCCACGCCAAGAGATCTGAGCTGCAGTCCATCTCAATCAAGTGCTACATAACTTCTTTGCATGACCTCTTTAAGACCTCTCCTAACATGTATGTCTGGGCTAGGATTGCCAGGTCCTTCCTATCCCTGGTGGGGAACTTGGGAGTGTTTCTGGAGGGAGGGGGGATGTCCTGAATGTGATGGCATAATGCAGAAATGACATCACCACATTGGGGACTGGCTACTGGTACTCTGCGCGTCTGCACTCCAATTTACCCCTTGTAGTTCAGGTTGCCCCCCCTTCTTGCAAAAAAACGTTTAAAGGGTCCCTTTAGATGCTTTTTGCTAATAGTGGAGGGAGGGGCTGAATTTCCAGTGGCAAATTCACTGCTTGGAGTGCAGTCACACGCAGCCCTCACTTCCTGCCAAAAACATTTAAAATGACTGTTTTACTTTTTTTGGCAAGAAGCATGGGGGGTGGAGTGCCTGAACTCCAAGCAATGAATTTGCTGCTTGGAGTTCAGGCATGTGGCCAGCAGCTGCCCCTCCCCCTCTCCTCCTGTGAGATTTAAAGGGCCCTCCCATTGAGCACTGGCAGCTGGTGTATGCTGTTGGGGGCTGGGCTTGTGGGGGGTCCCCAGTCAGCCAGCTAGCTGCTGGTGGGCAGGAGCCCATCAGGACATCCCCTACCCTCACCTGCAGACTGACATCCCTAGTCTGGCCCCTCAATTCCACATAGGGTTGCCAACTTCCAGGTGGTACAACAATGCAGGAAAAGCATGATTCACAGTTAGAAACCACACAAATACCATTGTGTTACAGGTGATGACTGGAGATCTTCTGGGTTTACAACAGATCTTCAGGCAACAGAGATCAGCTCCACTGGAGCAAATGGACATTTTGGAAGGAAGACTTTAAACCCTATCAAAGCTCCTCCCCTCACCAAACCCCACTTTCCTCAGACTCCACCCCCAAAATCTCCAGAAATGTCAAACCCAGAGCTGGAACCCTAATTCCATACCCCACCACCTCAGACTTTGGCTAAATCTTGCCCGAGTTTCCATGGTAGAGTAGGGATTTGTAATGTATGTGGACTCAAGTGAGAACTGAGTTAGGTGTTCCTGTCTGGCTCACTGGAGCCTGATGGCCAGAGCTTGGGGACTTGGGAACCATGGGCAGCAGGATCCAAAACCCTGCTGCCTTGCTCCAATCACGGGCCCCCTACTGGTTTGAATGGAGCAATCAAACGCTTGCGCAGGATCATGGGTATGTATATAGTTGGCCCCCTTGGCCCAGTTGGGCAGTCTTATGTTTATGCCTCACTATGCTGTAATCAATAAAGAACTACTACCTCGCCTCTTCTATGCATTGAACCCACTATGTTATAGTGGCGACGAGGATGAGATCCTGGTGAGTGGTCCAGCTGGCATCGCATCACGCATTGCTGCTCCAATCCAGCACCATGCTCTGCACCGCTGCAGCAGATGAAATGGTTGCTATGCCAGGCTAAATTCAAGCTTTCGATGTGGCCCGCCCGGAGAGATGGGAGACCTGGTTAGAGCAACTGGAGAACCACATCAACTACAACGAGGTCACAGGACGCAAGAAGGCGCTGCTGCTCAGCTCCTGCGGCGTGAACGTCCTGGAGCTGGCCCAAGGTCTGATGGTGCCCATGACCCTCAAGGTGGCCACCTTCAATGAGATCATCATGGCCCTCACGACTCACTTCGCCCCACAACCAACTGTCCTTGCCCACTGCCTCGAGTTCTTGGAGTGCCACCAACAACCTAATGAGTCAGTGGCAGACTTCAGTGCTGCCCTCCGCCAGTTGCTGCTCCACTGTGACTTCTCAGTCCTCTATGAAGAACTAAGGGACCGGTTCATTTTCGGCCTGTGGGACAAGAAATTGAGGCAGAAATTGGTGAGCAAAGATGACACCAACCTAGCCATGGCCATTACGGAGAAGTAGAATAAGCAATAGCAACACAATATAAACAGAAAATCTAAAAACAATTGTGTCAAGAATACAAATAGACAAATTTACAAAAATCTATACATTATATTGTGCAAAAACATCCAAACTTCAAACATTCAAAACATATAGAGAACATAAAGTCCCCAACAAAAACACAGTTTCTACAGATGACTTCAAAAAAAATTCTTTTTCACAAAGTTTATAAGGAGTACTATGACTCAGAAGTAAATTCCAAACGGAGTCCTTCCATTGATGTTGGCTTCCGAAGGAGAAATTCTTGCCTTCACACAATCACCGGCTCAAATCGCGTTCCGCTGTATATGCAGCTTCTTCATAAGCCAAAACACTAGGAACTGCCATTGTTCCCTGCTCTATTCAGACTGGCTTCTAAAGATTTAAAGCCTCAGCCTGGAAAGGCTGCACCTGGGGCTGATGTGAAGGCGGTCCCATTGTCTGAGACGAGAGTGTCTGGGAGCCCTTGGGTGGCGAAAACCTTTTGGAGCACTGTAATGGCAGCCCGGGAGGAAGTGGAGGTCACAGGGACTTCCGCCTTCACATCAGGGGAATTCCAGGACTTCTGCGGCTGGAATCTAATCTGGCACCTTAGGTCACCCCCTTTTCACCCAGCTACCAATGGCCAAGAGGAAAAGGTGGTGCGGTCCAATAAGGAGTCATTCCACTGCATCATCTAGGGGGACTGGGAAGCCCGCCTCACGAAGTTCCTGCTAGCCCAGCTTGCCATCCCCTGCACAGCTGCTACCCGGTTGAGCTCCTCATGGGCTGGCGGCTGTTGATGCTACTAGACTGCATGCACCCTGATCGGGCCCTGGACCTGCAAGAGATGCCCAACATGGTCTGAGCACCCAGGGGATTTGATACAGGGGACTTAGTGTACTCCAAGAACTTTGAGGTGGTCTCGCACGGCTTCCAGCCAAAGTCTCCAGGGAGCTGGGGTCAGTCATGTATGAGGTCACCACCAAGGGGGGTTTCACAATGCGGCGGCACATAGACCAATTGAGGTCATGGGAGGTGCCTGGGGACGAGGCCAGGGCGACAGCGGGCCGCAGGACCAATGGTGGTTCCAGCTCTGACAGCCCCCGAACCGGCAGCTGCTGCGATCCTGACCTTCTGCCGGAGCTGGAAGCATCTGGGAAGCTGGAACCGCTGACAGAAGCTCCCACATCCCTGGCCCCTCTTCACTGCGCCTGAAGTGGCTGCCACACCACCACTTTCTCTGGCACCCCGGCGGTCAACAAGGGAGCACCGCAAGCCTGCTTACCTAAAGGACTATGTATGTCAGGGCTTGTGAACTAGGAGGGGAGGGATGTAATGTATGTGGACTCAAGTGAAAACTGAGTTGGGTGTTCCTGCCTGGCTCATTGGAGCCTGATGGCCAGAGCTTGGGGACATGGGAACAATGGGCAGCAAAACCCTGCTGCCCTGCTCCAATCACGGGCCCCCTACTGGTTTGAATGGAGCAATCAAATGCTTGCGCAGGAACACGGGTATGTATATTGTTGGCCCCGTTGGCCCAGCTGGGCAGTCTTATGTTTATGCCTCACTATGCTGTAATCAATAAAGAGCTGATGCTTCACTATCACCTCGCCTCTTCCATGCATTGAACCCACTATATTATAGGATCTGAGTCTGGATTTTCCAGATCCTAATGCAGCACTCTGTTAACACCATTTCAAACTTATTTTCCAGTCCACAGAATCCTGTTTGTGTTATCCAGATGTTTGTTTGTTTTTTTGTACCAGGTGTATAAGAACTTTTCCAGCTAATTTCTGGTGTTTTGTTTAATGTGAATCAGGTCTCATTTTGGGCAGGAGCTCACAGGAGCGGAGCTCTGGAAACTTTTATTGTGCTCTTTCTTTCTGTCTTTCATTGTCCCCCCCCCACCCCTAAATACTTGCTTCTGGGCTCCATTGTTCAACTCTCCCCCTCGTGAGAATTTTGCTAAACTCTAAGATTTGACAAACTTTGTAATATTTTCTCCCATAAAAATGGGAAACTAACCAAAACATATAAAGCAGACAGATGGAAATCTTCATCATGCCACTGTGGCCACATAGGAAAAAGTAATTTTAAAAGTATGATGTGAATAAGGTTTTATTATGACAATTATAATTCAAGAAGCATTTTAAGGTAGATACTGAGCTGATATAAATTAGTACTCTTTCCAGTAATGTCAAGGGTGTGTGGAATATGAAAATGAGTTATGCAAATGAATTCTGCGAAGGAGCTCCAGCACCTCTTTTTCGACTAAATGACCTCTGACGTTAAGTATTGATTTTTGCAAACACTTTATAATTATTATTTTACTTTTGGGGTGATGTGGATTCACTACATAGTTCCTTAGCCTAAGGCAACATGCACTCTCCTAAATTATTAAACAAGATCCCTTATTAGGGTTCAAAATGAGACTTCTCCTCACCCTACCCTGTAGCATAGAGTTGCCAGCTCTGGGTTGGAGATTTTGAGATGGAGCCTGAGGAGGGTGGGTTTTGGGGAGGGGAAGGACTACAATGGGGTATAATGCCATAAAGTCCACCTTCCATTGTCTAGAAATCAACTGTAATCCCAGGAGATCTACACACATCAATCCTACTGTAGTGTGTTGTAACTCTGGATTGCAGGGGAGTTCAGGAAGGTAACAGTTGGGTTGCTTTGTGGCTGCAGGGAACCCAAGTTGGGTTCAGGGAACGCATATTCTTTGGCCTTAATACAATTCAATGGATTTGTGATCAAATTGCTTGCATTCATGCTAATTTTAGACTCTGAGCAACAGCTGTGATGGCTGCTAGATGAAACCACATGGTTGACAGTTTCATACATCTTTAGTGAAATGGGAACAGGCATGGAAACATGTCAGAAGCTCTTGCAATACTAGAGTCCTATTTAAGTTTTCTCACTTGTTTGGGGTAAGAACATGAAGTGACTGCTGTTAGAACTTGATCTTAGCCAAAAGGCCAAGAACATTTGAAATAAGATTGTAAAACATTTCAGAAATCTTCAATAGCAAGGTCACAGCATCATTTTATTCAAAAGTACATGAGTATGACAAATACCATATCGAATAGTGTTTTGTGCTTAACATCCCCATAATGAATCTTTCTCACTGAAATGGTAATATTTAGCAATTCTGATTTTGTACTGATCATATCTGAATCATATGTATCAGCTCATTCATGGCAGTGTCAAGGCATTATTCATTTACTTTTCTGCTTCTGGACCACTTGCTTCAAAACAGCTAACATGGCTTGCAGCCCAATTATGCTGGTTTATTCAGATACCATGTTCAGTGAAACTCTGTATAGGATTGCAGCCTTAAACTGTTTAGATATTGTTTAGATAAATTTTGATATCTTACCTCTATTTAGTTGGAGAAAATACATTATATTGCCTTGCTTCTCAACCATTACTATGTAAATTCTTAGAGATAATAGAGCTAAAGGAAGGAATGTGCAAAGGTCACATTTTAAAATACCTATGACAATACTGTGCCATAACACCCCACCCCAGTGATTGTATTAAGTGCAGCATACTTTTAAGAGCTTCCTACTTCTCCAAGTGGTGTCAAGAACAAAATTAAAAGGTTTAGTTTTTATTTTTTAGGGAAAAAACTTTGGAGACTCACAGTAGCTTTAGAATATTTGTTTTATGTAGTAATATACAAGCAGAGCATACCGGAAGCAAACAGTCACTCTGTCAGGCAGCAAATTTCCAAGACAGCAACTTGTAGAGATCTCCGGTCTTGTACAGCAATCTTGTACAGATCTGCAATGTAAATACCAACTTAATTAATGAAGAGATATTAGCATTTTATATGTCCAAGTCCTAGTTACTGATTCAGAGTAATCAAGCCAGCCAATCCCATCCCCCCGCTTAGAAAAATCTTGGTTACCAATATGAAATAGTTTAAAACTCATAGCCCCAAGTTTCCTGCATATAAATAACTCAGTCAATACAAAAGATCTGAAACTGAAATACTACACAGCAAGCTGTTTATATATTGCAAATATATTAATTTATCCTCAATAAGACTTTCTTTAAGTGAAAAGGGGAAAAAATCCCTTTAGTAATTTCCTTTCAACCCACTTGTTCAAGATGCCTGAAGATATTCCTTTCTTGTTGCTTGCAAACAGACTTCACTTAATTTAGACAGCTTTCCCCCAGTCCCCTATTATGTGGACAATTTTTAAATTAAATTAAATTTTTGTATTTATATCCTGCCCTATCCCACAAGCAGATAATAGAGACTACACAGTAGGATATGGTACAAAAGTGAAAATATCTGCGTAACACAAAAATTGCTCTTTTTCATTCAAGGTGAGAAATTTCCAGCGTAAATAATTGTACTGGTGTCTAGGGGCGTGCAAAAAAAAAAATGGAATTAATTGGATTCAAAAATATATGGGGCCAAAATATTTGGAATACCGTATATTTCCGAATACCAGTACTTGGAATAGCTGTATATATGGGAGATATACAGCTACTTCCGAATATATGGCCCAGTTATACCTTTTGGGCCATTGAAATCAATGGCAAAATAGGGTATATTGGAAGCCACCTGGAGGAGAGGTAATTTGAGGGAGAGCCTCCATATTTGCACGGGATCTGCAGGGGACTCTCCCCTATGAACCCCCCAAGTCCCAAAAAGATTGGGCCAGGGGTTCCCATTCCAGGGGCACCCAAAGAGGGTGCCCCATCCCACCATTATACCCTATGGGCCATTGAAATCAATGGCAAAATAGGGCATAATCAGAGGCTACTGGGGGGCAAGGGGTTTGAGGGAGAGCCCCCAAATTTGCAGGGGACCTGCAGGGGGCTCTCCTGTACAGGTTCCCCAAGTCCCAAAAAGATTGGGTTAGGGGTTCCCATTGCAGGGGCACCCAAAGAGGGTGCCCCTATCCCACCATTATACCCTATGGGCCATTGATGATTATGATGATAATTATGATATTGGATTTATATCCCGCCCTCCACTCTGAAGAGTCTCAGAGCAGCTCACAATCTCCTTTACCTTCCTCCCCCACAACAGACACCCTGTGAGGTGGGTGGGGCTGGAGAGGGCTCTCACAGCAGCTGCCTTTTCAAGGACAACCTCTGCCAGAGCTATGGCTGACCCAAGGCCATGCTAGCAGGTGCAAGTGGAGGAGTGGGCAATCAAACCCGGTTCTCCCAGATAAGAGTCCGCACCCTTAACCACTACACCAAACTGCTCTTCTGAAATCAATGGCAGCATAGGACATAATCAGAGGCTACTGGGGGTAGGGGGTTTGAGGGAGAGCCCCCAAAACTGCATGGAACCCTCAGACTCCAAAAATAGCTCTATAAAAACATGAAAGTGACCCACCCCACACAGCCCACACACCAACCCCCTCACAACAACCAGAGGTAATTAAAAAAAACCAAAATGTGACAGAAAGAAACTTAACTTTTAACCCCCCCCCCAAAAAAAAAACAGAACCAGGAAAAGGGACAACAGGACAGAATGCAAAACCAACAGCAACAGATCCAAACAAATCCAACTGAGAAAAGGCCAACAAACTCAACTGTTAAAAACTGAACATTTTAATAAAAATTAGGCCAAACAACCCCCCCACAAGAACCAGAACCAGAAGAGAAAAGTAACAACAGCAGCACAACACAGCAGCAACAAATCAAACAGTTCCGTAGGGCCTGCAAAACTGCCCTCTTCCAGCAAGCTTTTTAAGACAGAACTCCTGATAAGATCAGTAATACCGAGCCATCTTATACGCCATTCGATTGTATTTTAATGTCATACTGTTTTATTGGTATTATTGTCTAAATTATTAATTATATTATCTGTTATTTATCTGTATCATGGTTTACCATGTCCTGTTAGCCACCCTGAGCCTGCCTAGGCAGGGAGGGCGGGGTATAAATAAAAGTTTATTGTTATTATTATTAAACACATAATCCTTTTAAAACAGTAAAAAAACCTTGACTTTTAACAATACAGGAACTTAACCAACCCCTACCCCCCAAAAAATCTTCACCCTAGCCCCAAGAAATCCAAGCCACCCAAATCAGGAAAAATAAAAGTCCTCTCACTAAAGTAAGATATAGGCAAATTGGCAAACCTCCCCCCCCACCCCAGGCCCTCACCCCCAGCAGAACCCCCTAACCCTAACCCCAAATAAGCTACCCACCCACCCGGATCTGGATAAGTAAAGGGACTCTGAGACTTAAAAAGTTCTTTCACTTTTATCCTAACTAAAATAAAAACAAGAACCCCAAGACTGTCTTACCTTAGATGTCTTCTCTTCTCCAGGCAGGTCAGGCAAGACTGAGAGAGAGCAGCAGCAGCTGAGACCAAGGGCCAGCACAGCACAATCTCTCTCACACACCAACCCCAATACAGCAGCAATGGAATGGAGTCCAGTCAGGCAGACTCCTTAAAAAGGTTCTCTGGCCCTACACAGAGCAGTTTCAAAAATACCACTGCTTTGTGATTGGCCAAAGAACACTGTTTACTTGGATATCCAAGTAAACAAAAGAACAACAATGTTGCTGATGGCTGGGGGATTAGCCCAGGTATCAGCCCTGGAAAGCATTCATTTGCAATGCATTTTGCAAATGCATGCATTGGGTTGGCTTGCTGGGGCTCCTCTCCCCCTCTCCCTCCCTCCCTGATCCCAGGGAGGCTATGGGAGAGGTGGGAAAAGACTTCCAAAGGTGGGAAAGGAGGCAAGCAGCTTCCCTGAGGCTGCAGAAGCTCCCTTCCCGCCTTTTACATTGAGTTCTGTATACTTCTGAATATTGCCTTCTAATTGGATTCGGAAGTATATGACGCCGTATACTTCCGAATCAGGGGGTATTCGGCAGTTTATTTGGTTCAGCCGAATGCACACCCCTACTGGTGTCCCCATTGATATAAACATGATGCTTTAGGAGGAGCCATCAAGCAGTAAAGGGGTAAGAAATGAGTGATTGATAAAGGCGTGAAGCCAAAAGCGTTCTCTTTTACTTTTGAGGCTTTGTCTCTGGTGAATGACGCACTGTGAGGACTACCTTGCAAGACTGCATTTGGAAACTTTGAACTCAATGTCCGAATATTAATTAAGGACTATAGTGTGATACTATTTTGACCAATTGCGTAGTGGGTTTTGTTATAAGTGAACTTTGCGCTAATATTTTATGTTTACTGCACCTTTAATGAATACTGATAAAAGATAATGTTTCCTTGAATGTAAAAGAGCAATTTTTGTGTTACACAGATATTTTCACTTTTGTACCCTATCCCACAAGCAAGCTCAGGGTGGCTTACAGCAGCAAATTTCAAAACATATTACAGATTAAAAATTAACATAATAAAACAGATAATATAAAACTGAAAATAATACAGTATCTCAGACACAAGCAGCAGAACCACACAATACCATATAGGCTGATGACTATCGACACAACACAGTCACCATGATGGTGAGATGATGTGGGGACCAGTGAGTATCAAAGGGATGCCTGCTGGATCAGTTAAAAGCCTGGTGGAAGAGCTTCATCTTGCAGACCCTATGAAACCTTGATAAGTCCCACAGGGCCTGGATCTCTAGTGAGAGCTCATTCCACCAGGTAGGGTCCCGGATCGAAAAGGCCTTGGCCCTCATTGAATGGAGTTTCCTTGACATAGTAAAGTGAGAATTCAGAGAACTCTTCCTAAATGCCATCTAAAATAGGTATGTATTGTTTTCATCATTGGACCTTTTGCAATTCTTGTGTTTCTTCAGCACACACAGTAGGCTTTTATACTTTCTTGCTTGACCCATAACACAAATATTAGAAAATATTAGAAAATAAAACCCTTTGTGAAAGAATATAATAGTAGCCATGGTAGATCAGGCAGTGGTCTGTCTACGCTAACATTCCTGTTTGCAACACTGACCTGTCAGGTACTACAGGGAAGTCCACCCCAGGGCTCACACATGAATAATCCTTACCTGCTGACTGCTCTCCAGTATCTGAAAATCAGATATATTCTACCCTAGAGATTCTATTTGGCTGTCATGGCTAACAGATGGCAATAAACCTGTCCTCCATATGCTGTACATACACCTTCCCATCTAATCTAGTGGCTATCACCATTGGGATTTATGTTTGGCATGACCAAACAGGAAAAAAATACCCCCAAAAAACCTTATTGGGTAAGTCAAACCCTCTCTCTCCTCCATTCTGAGGTTTGTAAAGTACCTGGGGCTGGCGGGAAGGCAGAAAATGGAATCCCCCCTGGGGCACATCCCAGGTGTGAAACAAATACCCTAAACATCTTCAAGCTGTTGTAGAAAAAAATAATAAAACAATCCTAATACTATCAACACCACAGATTCCTCTTGATGGTTTGCATTTGCCTTCAGCTTGTGACTGAGTAGAAGATGTTTTATTCTTGTCTTTCTTATGCTGAAGGCAATTCCACCTTATGTTTCTGCATACCTGAGGAGAGTGGCAATGCAATCCTAAACACAGTTACCCCAGTTCAAATTATTTTAATGGATTTAGACTGGTGTAAAATCTGTATATGATCACACTGTTAGATACTTTGCCTTCTGAAGAGTGGGCTAGTTAAGATGTATTAATGACACAAAATGTTAAAATAAGTAATTCAATGAGTCCCCCTTCCACAGCAAGTGCCTTCAGAAATAATATATCAGATTCTTCCCAAATTATCTGTTCATAGTGTATCAAAACTGTATTTTGTGCAGAGGAGGAAGGCAGTTTATGAATAACCAACAAATAATCTCTTCATTAAAAAGGAAATAAGCGTGACAAAGAATAAGAGCTATGAAAATAAGCATGTGGGAGTTCTGCATAAAGTCAACAATGTGGCATTTTTTGTGTGATTGATGTGCTGCAAACAGTGATAGCATGATTTTGCTGTTTGGCTTGTACAGGTGCTAAGCTGTACCCAAAACCTTTCAAACAGCAGATGTGTTCAAACCCAAATCAAACTGTGACTCACAGAGAATTGATCTTAGTAGGAATAGAATGCAGTGTGAATAAATGATGACTATCCTGGTGAAAATGAATAGCTACCATTAGGATGAGTGGATTTGGCCAAGGGCAGTGTTTCTCACTGGTGATGGATGAGAGACCAGCATCTCCAGAACTATAAGCTACTTATTAAAACTCGATGTGACATTTTGTTCTTAATTATTCTAAAGCTTTTGCTTTTCTCTGAAACACATCTGTTGGTTTAACCAACTGACCCAGAAATCATCATTCCTCGGACCTGACATGTTCACTCTACCACATCCTCTGGTATCCTGTGGACTGTCTTCAGAATGCCCACTGATGACTCTCCACAACACTCTGGAACCCCTGATTTTAGCTTATAATTTGCAAAAAGTAGGCCTACACTGTATAACAGAGACATAATAGATGTTGTATAATAGAGACATAACATTTTGTATCCATGGGATTACTTTGGGAAGATTTCCCCCCATTTTTAAAATGAGTTATAATTAAAAATTTAAATATTTTAACAGTTAATGGGAAAGTTAAATCCCCAATCCCACTACAATAATTTAAATATAACTATTGTCATAACTTCTGATGTCTAAACTACTGCTAGCAAAATTAAAATATTAAAACAAATGTCTTATTAGCTTTTCTAAAAGTAGGAAGTATTGAGTTTAACACTCACAGAAGATAAAAGAAATTTTCTATTTTAGACCAATGCTTTCAACAAGCAGAGCTAATCTATATTTCACAATATAGTAGGGACATTGGTATGGTTTACTATGTTTTAAAGTAAAGAAATAAAAAAAACAAGCCTGTCAATCTTTCCTTATTTTTATATGTCTCACCATCTTTCTATAGACAAGTTTGATTGAGGGAACTGACAACTTGCAAGCCCTTGACTGGTAGTAAGTTAAGAACAACCAGTGATCCATCTAGTCCAGCATCCCCTCACAGTGGCTAACCAGTTATGGATGGCCAGCAATGAGACATAGAGGCTGAGGCCTCCTGGCTCTGGGATTAAGTGCCTCTGAATATGGAGGTTCCCCTCAGTCACCATGGCCCAGTAGTCATTGATAGACCAATCCCCCTTTAAAGTTGTTTATTCCTGTGGCCATCACTATATCCTCTGGGAGCAAATTCCACATTTTAATTAGTAACAGCAGTGGGACTGTAATCTGGAGAACTGGGTTTGATTCCTCACTCCTCCACATGCAGCAATCTAGGGGACATTGGGTCAGTCACTGCTCTCTCAGAGCTTTCTCAGCTGACCAAGAATTCTAGCTCATCTGAAAGAATTAGAGCTGCCAGACAATCCTTGGATATCCTGACTATACAATACACACTGCTATACAATAATTATTAATTAATGAATTATTCCCTTTGTCTAGGCTTCCCAACCCCCCCAAACTGCCGGGGGACCCCCAAATTAGCAGCCTCCTCCCCCGCTCTCCAAAAATCTGGAAGTGGGGGGGAACGGTGCCGTGTCTCTTTCCCTGCCTGCCTCCCTCACAGGCTTCAGGCTTCTCCCTTCCTTTGGGTCACAAAGACCTGCCCACCGCTGGCCTGCTATTCGCTCCAGTCCAGCCTCCCTTCACGAGGTGCATGCTGGGACTCATAGTCCTTGTGTCCTCTCTGGCTGCCACAGGCGTCTCCTTGGGGAGACTGGCCGGCGGAGGGGGGGGAGCTCTGCCCCCAGAGGACCATGTGCGTTTCTACCTCCAAAGGCTTCAGTCACTGATTGAAAGGCTTCCTCTTGGGATGGTGTGTCTGTGTTACTTTGAAGAAGTTGGCAGCAACTCGTGAGTAGAGAGGCCAATCCCCCTTCAGTGTTGCCAGAAATGGGGGGAGGGGAAAGTCTGCTGAGCACTTCATTATTCCCTATGTGGAGCTCGATTCTCATAGGGTATAATGGGGAATTGATCTGGAGGTTTCAGGGGCTTTGGGGGCACTGTTTTTTGAGGTAGAGGCACCAAATTTTCAGTATAGTATCTAGCGACTCTCCCCAAAGTATCCCCCAAGTTTCAAAACGATTGGACCATGGGATCCAATTCTATGAGCCTCAAAAGAAGGTGCCCCTATCCTTCATTATTTCCTATGGAAGGAAGACATTTAAGAAGGTGTGTGGTCCCTTTAAATGTGATGGCCAGAACTCCCTTGGAGTTCATTTATGCTTGTCACACCCTTGTTCCTGGCTCCGCCCTGATGTCTCCTGGCTCCACCCCCAAAGTCCCCAGATATTTCTTGAATTGGACTTGGCAACCCTACTTTTGTCTGTCTTGAACCTACTGCTCATCAGCTTCATTGGATGCCCTCAAGTACTAGTAATTTAGAAAATAAGTACATAAGAAAAGCAAGTTATAGACTCTTTAGCCTTTCTTGATAGGAGAGGTCCTCCAACCCCCTTAGTCATCTTGGTTGCCATCTTCTGTTCTTTTTCCAGACCTGAAATATCCTTTTTGAGAGACGATGACCAGAATGGTATACTATATTCCAAATGAAGCCATACCATAGATCTATACAAGAGCCGATACTTGTGAGATCACACTGCTTTCTTCTCTCCATTGTGCGAACTGTTCATTTATTCTTATTCTTTGTTTCCTGTCCTGTTTTTAATCCATAAGAGGTCCCATTCAGTTATCCCGTGCATCCCATGACTGCTTAGCTTACTCAGGAGTCTTTGGTGAGGGAGCTTGTCAAAAGCCTTTTGAAAATAGGGTTGCCAGGACCCTCTTACTGAGCTGTAGTGTTCATGGAGCATTCAGGTCATTCTTTTAGAACAAGCGTCATCCTTGAAGAGGCATGTGGCAAATAATAATTCAAGTCAGCTCCTGATGGTAAACATTCCTGAATATACATACAGTATTTTAAGTGGGAGAGGGGAAAATGGGAAATTCTAAGAAAGGAGCAAAGCTGTTAAAAAATGCAACAAAACTGGAAGGTAGCCAATTTTGTAATGGTATTTTATAAAGGCTTCAGCAATTCATGTCTCTTTAGTGCTTTGGTTAGATTTAACTAAGGCTTTAAGAGGGAGGTGAAAGTTTACATTAAAAGCTGAGAAATCCAACATGTCTTAACACAATTATTCTCAGCTGTTGAGATTTTAATTGCCTGCCTGATTTTTTAAGTAGGTACTTACGGTTTTGTTTCTAAGAGATCACCTTCTTGGTAGGCTTTCTGTTAATTCTTGGAAAGAATCTTGGTGCCCTTTGAGAAACATCAATGGGACACCACAATTACATAATGATCTGGTTATAGAGTCAGGAGGGTAGCCATGTTAGTCTGAAGCAGCAGAACAAAGTTTGAGTTTAGTGGCACCTTTAAGATCAACAAAGTTTTATTCAAGATATAAGCTTTTGTGTGCACGCATACTTCTTCAGATACAATGAAATAATGACTTGCTAAAACCAAAAACATAACAAGCAAGACATATGGAGAGTGGAGGAGGGAGGACTCCTACTTTTCTGATCTGGATGCTAATACACAGCATCTGTGCAGGATCAGGAATAACAGTCATAAAGATGTGTGAAACAATTAGCAAAACAGATCTGGTGTTCAGATAACAGGGTGAAAAGCACTTCAGACTGATAGTATTTATGGAGGTTCTGAAAGGACAAGATGAGGGTGCGGGAAAAACTGGAGTTATCTTACATAACTTGTTTGAGGATGTAAATCCAAGCACAGCACGATGCTTGAAAGAGAAAAGAATGGATTCGGTGTAGGACCTCAGGGTTTCCCCATTACATCAAGTAAGTACTTAGGGAAATGTCAACACTTTTGGCAAACTACAAGCACATTATAGAATGAATTCACACTTGCAATTTAAAACAGTTTTCAGCCACTCTCCTGCTGCTTAAGTGCACATGTGAAAAAACCCCTTACCTTTAAAGGTGCTTTAATTGGGTTTCTGAATCATTTGCAGGCCGTGCAGAAAGACTGATTTGCAAGGACATTTTGGCCTCCACAAGTGCAAAGATGATAAGGGAATTGTACCCTGGAGGGAATTGTACATCTTTTGAACAGGCTACCAAGTCTGCATTTTTTTTAAAGTTGCTCTCTACTGACTGTGGGAAGGAATAGTTGTCTTTTCTTTCAGGCAGGTATTTGGAAAGCTACATTGAATAATTTTTAAAGATGGTATCTAATTAAATTAGGGTTGCCAACACTAGGTTAGAAATTTCTGGAGATGTGGGTGTAGAGCCTAAGGAGGGAGGTTTGTGGGGATGAGGGGGACCTAAATTTAGATTAATTTAAATTACGAATTTTAAATACATTAACTGGTTTTTAAACGATGTTAATTTAAGTTTTATTGTTAAATTTAAAGTTTTTATATTGATTATTGTATATGTATGAGATGTTGTTAGCCGCCCTGAGCCTGCCTAGGTGGGGAGGGCGGGATACAAATAAAATTTTACCTTACCTTACCTTACCTCCACATGGTAGAATGCCATAATGTCCCCCCTCCAGAGCAGCCACTTTCTCCAGGGCAGGAGATCTGATCTCTGTAGTCTCAAGATCAAGTGTAAATTTGGAAAATCTCCAGGCCCTAACTGGAGGCTCTGTAACAGATATATCACCCTAGAGAACCACAGGAAAAAGCAAGGACAAACCGAAAAAACTGTGGAAGATTAACCAAGTCCCAAACTCTAGAAGTTGCTACTGTTAAACCTAGTTTCAAAACTCTCTTGAAAGTGAAACAGCCTGAAGAATAATGTTTTTTATCTCAATACTACATATATTTCATTATTATCACAGTAAATTATAAACAGTTAAACATAAATTAAAACAACCAAAGTCCCAGTCCACTCAGTCCCATGTAAACATGTCAGTTTCAGACTTCAGTAGCTTATTTCAGACTTCAGTAACTTCGCCCCCTCCCCTCCACTCCTGTGTTTAGTGCTGTAGGAATGATCCATTTTTGAAGTGATGAGTGGGGAATGCCTCTTCGAGGAAGGATGAACTGGAAAGGGTAACAAATGCTGGCATTACTGTCAGAGGCTTCCTTGTACCCACTTTCTCGAATTCCAACTTGTTGATGTTCTGAAGCTGTTATAACTGCTGTTTGGAAATAGAAAAAAACTGATATAAAATCATAAAACACTTTTCTTCAATGGAATCAGCACAAGCACTAGCATTTTAACCCACCCCACAGGAGTGGGGGGGGGGCAAGTTACTGAAGTCTGAAATAAGCTACTGTAGTCTGAAACTGACATGCTTACATGGGACTGAATGGACTGGGACTCTGGTTGTTATAATTTATGTTTGACTTCTTACAATTTACTGTGATAATAATGAAATATATGTAGTATCGAGATAAAAAGTTTATTCTTCAGGCCTTTTCATTTTCAAGAGAGTTTTGGAACTAAGTTTAACAGTAGCAACTTCTAGTGTTTGGGACTTCGTTAATCTTCCACAGTTTTTTCTGTTTGTCCCAATTGGAGGCTGGCAACTCTAGGTTAAATATGCACCAAATATATAAAGCCAGAATGTTTCATAAGTAAAAAGTTAGAATCCAGTTTCATTAGTAGGTATTGCTCTATGGACAGAAATAGAGCAGCCACAGAAAGAGCAAGCTCAAAGCTTTAGCAAAATGGAATCTTAGGCCTTTGGGCTAATGGGAAATTCTCACAGTAAAACACAGTGCAGTTTCTCAAAATCATATGAATTTTGTTACATCCAATGCAACTTGTCACTAGCTAGTGACAATGAACAAAGTGTCTGGTGGAAAGAATCACATTTGTTCAGGACTGGTGCATGGAAGTAGGTGAGGTAGGCGGCTGGCTAGGACACAACCTCACCATGGGGGGGTGAGGCCAGAGGTGGGCGCCCTGTCCCCTCTTGCACTGTGCAGCATTCTTTCTTCACTCTAGTCACTCTCTCTGCCTTTCTCTGCAATGTGGACCCAAAGCAACTTATATCATTCTTCTCTCCTTCATTTAATCCTCACAACAACTCTGTGAGGTAAATTAGCTGAAAGGGTGTGACTGGCCCTCATTCAGGAAGAACAGGGATTTGAACCTGGGTCTTCCAAATTCTAGTCTGAGACACTAAGCTCTAAGCTACACTGGTTTTTGTGAGATGGCTGCTGTTGAATAGTAGCCACGCCTAGGTGAATCATGCAAGTCACATGGTATGAAGTAATCCAGTGATTGCTGCCAGGTCTAGTCCTGATGATTCCTCACTCAAAGGCCAAAGCAGCTCTGGAAAGGGGCTTTCAGTGACAGAATCAGGGCTGGCCCTAGACCTTCTGGTGCCCTAGGCAAGGTTGACTTCTGGCACCCTGCCCCCCCCAACTGATAACCAGTTTTCAAGAACAGTTGAATAGTGGGGAAAATGAAAAACACAAAACTTGAAATTGCTCCTTGATCTACTCAGATCTCAGAAGCTGAGTGGGGCCAACTTTGGCAAGTATGTGGATGGGAAACCTCCTTGGAATAACAAAGTTGGGAGGGCAGGCTCTATTCAGCCCCCTCTCTGAATATCCTCCAGGCCCCCAGTAGTGGTCAGTCACCAAAGGCTGACATGACTTCCAGGTGTGTGCGTGCACACACACACACACACATACAGTGCTCATCAGTTAATCCTTCCTGCCTCAGGATCCTACCTGTGGAAAAATGTTTCCTGTAGCCAAAGGCCCCTTTGCAGGGAGTGAAGATGGACAAAGGATGGTCTTCCTGGGCCTGCACTCTTTCTCCCCTTTCCTCACAATTGGCTTCTTCTATATTTCTCTTACTGTTTTGGGAGAGGGGACTCATCTTGAATGTGAGGAGGAGAACATTACTACCTTCCGCCAGTAATGCATGCCCAAAGATTGCCAACTCTGGGTTGGGAAATTCCTGGATATTTCAGGGTGGAACCTGAGGAAGGGAGGGACCTCAATGGGGTATAATGCTATTGATTCCCCTCCCAAAGCAAGGAAGGAATAGTTTGAGGGGAAAATCTCTGGTACAAATGGTGGGTAATTAGTTAGCAGCAGCCCATACTTATTCGTGTATGTTTGTATGTATGTAAAGTGCTGTCAGATCACAGCAAACTTATGGCATTGCATCCAGAGGTTCCTCTCTGAAAAATACAAGGGAATGCCAATCTGGGCAACACTAAATGTCCTTGGCTAGCAAGAGAATGAGGAAGGGGGATGAAACATGCCAGGACCCAAAGACAAAATGTGTTCCTCCCAGCATGCCTGCTCTCAGCAGCTGGAAAGATTGACTTACACAGGCTGATGACTCATCCAGCTCCCTCCCACTGCAGCCGCTGCTGCTGGAGCCCCAAGGAGGAAGAGAGAGGGGGGAAAAATAAGGAAGGACACTGCACTCATCTCCGCTGCCACCACTGCTGCTGGAGCCCCAGGGCGGGAAAGAGGGGAGGGAAAAAAGAAGGAAGGACACCACTCTCATCCACGCCACTGCCACTGCCACAGGGGGAGGGGAGGGGCACCAAAGGTTGTTGCTGCCCTAGACAGTTGCCTAATTTGCCTAGCAGCAGGGCTGGCCCTGAACAGAATCAAAAGCTTTATTTGGCAATAATGTTGCAGTTGCCTATTAGTGTCTATAGAGGGTTTTTTCCACCTTAAAGCTACTGGCACTGCTTCTGTTAGGGGCTGGTTAACCCTTATTTATTTATTTATTTATTTGATTTCCAATTGTTCTGCAATTGGGGCTTTTTTCAGGTTTGTAGAAACATGTCTTGTCTGTGCATGGCTACAGTCTCCATATTTAAGTATCCACAGATTTAGACATGCTGAAAATTACATATATTCAGAGCTTAGAAAAAACCCAGCAGGAACTTGTATGCATATTAGGCTACACCTCTGATGTCAAGCCAGCCAAAACTGCATTCCTGTGCTTTCCTGTTCAAAAAAAGTCCTGCATGTACTGATGATGATTATTATTGACTTTTGAACTTTTTTAAACAGCATCAAAACATAGAATATGAGTATTACCGATGATCAATAAATAGGAATGGTTTTTGTTATCTCTGAAAGGGTTTGTACTGAAAGTTGAATTTAGGGCAATCTAGTAGTTTGAGTTCCTTGTGAAAGTAAAGTCAATGTATGTATTTCTATCCAAGCTGGCAATGTTTTCATTGAGAAAATAGCAGAGGAGGGTAGAACTAAAGAAGGCAGCAGCTGTAGCTTGATGGTCAAGTGCATTCTTTAGATGATTGAGGTTCAAGGTTCAGTCTGTGGCACTTCCAGTGGAAAAACATCTCAGGAAACAGAGCCTGAAAAGACATTGGCAATTCTGGAGGACTGGTCCTGGACACTGCTGTTAAGCTAAAACTCAACCTCCATATATTGAAAATGTACAAAAACCAGGGATCCCCAACATTAGCATACACTGCAATTTTTAACCAAGCTTCCTTACAGAAGTCTCAGTTTATTGAATTCACTTTTGAGTGTGTGCGTATATTGGAAGGGGTGCAAGGCCAGGGTGCTGAACCCTGGATCTCACTGTTCAGTTGGTCGGCCAGAAAATGAGTCGAGTTGGCTGAAGCTACCATCTGATCCTACTTGCTAACAAAGTGCATTAAATCTATTCAATGTTATGCAAAACCCCAGCTGAAACACAATAAGAGGAAAGGAGGAAACTGATTTCCTAAATCTGTTTTTTCTTTCCATCTCTGTTTTCCAGTGATTGAATTGCATCTCTTTAGGGCAGGGTGTATGGTAAGCTCAAGCTGTCTACTGACCCAGATGCTGGAATAGAGAGTCTTTCTCATGCCCTTGGCTGTTGTTTTTCCATGTGTAGCAAGGAGGTCTCATACAGTACATGCTAATATGCATTCTGTTCCAGCAGTGGCTCATCTAGCCTTTTGTTTCAAGAACACAGCAGCATCTAGACTTGCTCATAAAATATCCATAGCAAAATCATGTGATGCCTGTCCTGCTTATGCATTTTTAAGGACTGTACCCTAAATCCATTAAAAAACTGTGAGGCATGAATAGAGAGGAATAATCCCAGCTAACATATGGGTAGGAAACAAAGGAGTCCAGCTCAAATGGCAGCACTTGTAAAAGGGACTCAGCTATCTCTTTTTCCCCCCTCCCCAGTGCCTGTGGGAGAAAAATGGGATCTTTTGAGACTGGAAGATCTCAGCTTGGATGATCAGAATGTTTCTTTGTTTTAATTTGCAAGTGGAGCCGTTATAATGCCAAATATTAAAAATGGGACCAAAGACAAAAATCATCCAAAAAAACAATCCATGGTAGAAGTCCTACTGAAAGCAGCAGAGTGCCTAGTCTGATTGCTTTCAATTGAAGTTAGTAATGTCTGGGACCGATTTCCCACTCACCTTACGCTGCTGTCACATTCGTCTTCTCAGTGGGGCTTCCTTCCGATTTCACACTATCTGCCCCAAGGCTGCAGCAAGCGTCGGCATTTTCGAGCAGAAAACAGAAACTGGTTTTTAGCAGTTTCTGTTTGCTGCGCAAAAACACTGACGCTTGCTGCAGCCCTGGGGCAGATAGTGTGAAATCGGAAGGAAGCCCCACTGAGAAGATGAACGTGAGATCGGCGTAAGGTGAGTGGAAAATCAGTGTGACATTTGGTTTACTGTGCATGAAATCTTCATAAACAACTGGTATTAGAATATGAAATCTATACTATGAGCTCAGCCTTTCACCTACAGATTGCAAAAACATCATCCATTCAACACTTCATACAATTTCAGTTTCTGCTGATGGCCTTTCTCAATATATCCAAGGTGACATGAAGTACTATCAAAGTCTTTTGCTGAATACAAAGATCACCCTGCATCTATAATTCTATATGGAAGTTCTGTCCAAAGGAAATTTATTATAACCATATTGTGGGGACATTTTTTTTACTTGCTTCTGTTTTGATGAAAAACTTCTCTTTTCTACTTCTACTTTTTCATTTGTAAGCAAAAAGGATGGAGTGAGATTGAACTAAATTTCCCACAAAAAACCTTAAAGATAATTATTTGAGATAATTATAAGTATTTACTTTTCATTTACCTTCTACTGTTTCAAATTTCTCCAACTGTTCAGACAGCTTTAGCAGACAGGGTTATGTTTATTTACAAAGATAATTGGACTTGGCATGATGCTTTGGACAGATGCCAAATTATAACTGAACATATTTGGGGTTTCATTTACATAACAATCTCTGATGAGCATTATCACTGATGAGCAGAAGTTTTTCACTGGGGTAGCTGTGTATGCACCTAGCAATTAATCTCGATACAAGGAAATGTAAGGTTGGGATTCAAGGAAGCAAAACAGTTCAGTCAACATGATTAGGCTGTGGTTTTGTTTTGACCAAATCCTGATCCTGCAATCAGATGGTGATGACACTCAATTCTGTAAACTATTTGATTATTTTAATTGCACTGGGGCATAATTAGCCAAACCCTCCTAGCCCAGAAACCTCATTAAACTGAACAGAGCATGAATCAAAGTCCTGGGTGGCTTGCAGCCCCTATGAATAATTTTGGCATGACATGGCCTTTCCTTCGCTGCATCTTCTTTGTTGGAGTTTTGTCTTCATTACTGTACAAGGCATCTGTATCAGTGCCACTGCCAATCAAAAGGTAGTCTTTCACTTGGATCAGGTTCTTCAGCAACAATCCTGAACTTGTTGACCTGCATCCCCATTAACAATTGATTTAATGATGCATTATTCAGCCTTCATTCAGTAGACAGGGACATTATTACCAGACAGGCATTTGGCAGATGAGTTGACTGATAACATCCTTTTAAAAAAACCAAACCACATGTTGCGCTTAGGCAGTCATGTATGAGGGAAGACTGAAGAAATGAGAGAAGAATAGCAAGAAGCTGTGGGTTCCAATTCCAAGTGTATTTTATGTTAATTATGGAGGGAGATCCTTAACAAGAAATTGCTCGACTTTCCTAGAACACAAGTGTAAACATTCTGTTTCTGTGAATTCCATTTCCATATCCAAGGCAGGAGATTTCCATAGAAAATCCTGCTGCTAAATCAAATATTAGTTTGCTCATTTGCACATCAACATCCCTACACATTCAATATTCCCAAATTCTTCAGTCTGTAAAAAATTATGAATCTTTAAAAGTTACATATACACGGTGTATTAATTACTCACTTAATAAATAGTTATCCGTTCAAAATACAATTCTATTTTTTAATTAAAAGAGCCTGTATGCTTCAGTGGATGCGTCCTTTGCTTGTGATTGCATTGTACCATGAATCACAACATTCTGAAGAGACACCAACTGGTTACTATTTCCAAGTGGGCAGCCGTGTTGGTCTGAAGCAATAGAACAAAGCAGTAGACAAGTGCACCTTTAAGACCAACTAAGTTTTATTCAGAATGTAAGCTTTCGTATGCAGACTTAGAGCATACGAAAGTTTACAGTCTGAATAAAACTTAGTTGGTCTTAAAGGTGCAACTTGGTTACTATTTCCTAAACTTTCAGATGATTTGATATTAAAACCTGAAACAGCAGCTTGAAAAGCTTGAACTATCACAAGAACACAGAGATTGCCATTGTATGTAATGCTTATTTACATTTCATAAGTGGATTAACCAAATGTATGGTAAATATTTAATGTTTCCCAGATCCTAAGGATAGAACATATTTGTCCCCAGTCCTGGTGAGTTTACTTTTAGTGGATCCCAACAGTAACAGTATGCCCTAGCTTTTTAAATATATAAATTAAATTTTATTGAATTTTTAAACGTAACTAACATAACAAACATAGCTAACATAACAAACATTCAATAAATATGGAATTATCAATATAGTAATGTGCAATTTCCTTTGTAACTTTGTTTGAATTTTGGTTTAAGGGAGCAGAAGTTGATCTCACACACCAATTGTTTGTCATGCTTGGAATGAAACCCCCTATATTTGTTAACAGTATGCCCTAGTGAAGTTTTCTTTGCTGTCAACCAATGAAATCTAAACTGTCTAGGTTGGATCCTAAAAACTTCCAGAGGCACATCATCTCCACCTTCTCCTTCCCCCTGCAGTTTCCTGTGATCCCTCAAAATCTCTGAGAGGACCCTCACAGATAAACTGCCACAGCAGACCAGAGAAGAAGGAAGGGAAATGAGGTTAAATCACCATGTCCTTTTTGCAGAGAAACACTTACATGATAAATGATACGACACTGCATTAAAAAAAAAATTACATGTTATAAGGGGAGAAAATTTGTGTGATTCACATTAGACTATCCTGAGATTAATTGTTAACACTTTCTTTGTCTTGCTCTTAATATAGTTTCTTACAGTCTCAAATTTAAAAAAATGTTCTGGAGATTTTATGCACTTAGTTTTGATTATATGGAATTGTGTTTTAATGTTGATCATTTTTATGTTGTTTTACTTCATTTATAACCCTCCTTTCTCCCTGTTGGTGACACAAAACAGTTTACATCATTCTCCCCTTCTCCATTTTATTCTTACAACAACCTTGAAAGGGTATAATTGTTTCAAGGTAGGGTTGCCACCCTTTAGGAGAGAACCAGGAGAGAATCACAGAAGTAGAACAAACCCAGAACAAAGCCGTGAAATATAACTAACATACATTTCAACAAGTTATAGTGATTATTATACAGGTAATTAATTAGAGTCACATCCATTCACAGATACAAAACATCATATCAGAGAACTTCTTATAAACACTTTCAAAAAGTTCATAAAGTTCATCACTCTTTCCTCTTCCTCCTATCTGCTCTGTTGTTATTCTTGAAAAGTGCTTACACAGTCCCAAATGTTAAATAACGATCTTTGAGAAATCCGTCTAGTGTCGCGTCTCATAAAATTCATGCATCAATCTTTCATTCCAGTGATGTCAAAGAGGCAAATCCAAAGTCCATCTCATTCCACTCAGGACAGCTAAGTCTCAAACACAATACTCAGAAACTTTGCCATCCTGATTTTTCTCTGCATATGGTGCTTGAGATTTAGCCATCTGGATTGGAATGAGATGGATTTTGGATTGTGCCTCTTTGACAAAGGCACATGGAGAAATGGATATTAAGTTGACAATACCGTCAGAGGCTTATAGCTCCAGGTTCATACCATCATTGGAATAAAAAATTGATGCAAAAATTGTTAAAATGTATGCTTGCTACATTTCATGGCTTTGTTCTGGGTTTAGCCTTCAGGTGGTGGCTGGAGATCTCCAGCTATTAGAACTGATCACCAGGCAATATTAGTCCCTTAGAGAAAATGGTTGCTTTGGAAGCTGAACTGTATGGCATTATATCCTCCATTGAAGCATCTCCCATCCCCAAATTTCACCCTCCTCAGACTCCACCCCTCAAACTCCAGGTGTTTTCCAACCTGGAGCTGGTAACCCTATTTCAAGGTCACCCAGAGAGCTTCTATGGCAGAGTGGGAATTAGAAGCTGTGTCCCAGATCCTAATCTGACACTCTATTCATTAATACCATATTGGCCTTGTTTTCCAATAGCCAGAGTACTAAACATAATAGATAACAATTCCCCTTTGGTGGTGGCCAAATGGAACACTCCCATTGGCTGACATGTGCACTCAACAAATCATTGGCCCATTATGCAACAGTCACCACCTCTGAGTTCCCATTGGCTGACTCCCCTGCTCCCCACCTACTGCAGTCGTGGGAACACTGAACAAACTGCCAAAATTGTCTTACCTCAGAGACAGACACATCTCCAATGCTTCTATGTGTCTTCTCCATCAACTGGCCTCAGAAAGGGCTCTACTGTGGCCATACACTCTACCCTCCAAACCAGCCTTTTCCTCCTGGAAACCACTGTTGCCAATCTCCAGGCGAGAGCTGGAGATCATTCAGAATTATAACTGCGCTCTCATGGCAGAGAGCAGCTTCCCTGGAGGGGAGTGAATACAGCAAAGGTGGGGGGGGGGGGCAGTAACAAAATTTACTTATTTGGGAATGGTAATTCAGAATACAGGTGCCTATACTGAACATTGTAATATGAGGGTGGAGAAAGCTGAGAAAACAATGTACGCTATCCTGAGATTTTTTCGCTCTAAGGGGGCCTTCTATGTTCCAGCAGCACTGAAACTGTTCCAATACAAAGTGTTAACACAATTGCTCTATGGTATTAACCTGGGCATTTCGGCTAAAAAACTGAAGGCTCTCGAGAAAGTGCAATCTAAATTTCTTCGTAACGTTTTGCAGCTTCCGCCAGGTGTGTCAAATGCCCTTTTGCGTTTGGAAACTGGGCAAATGAGAATTGAGGCCAGAATTATGTTATCTTCGGCATGTCAATGGCTAAGGATCCATAAAAACAAAAAAGGCCTCTTCCCTTTAATAACTCAAGACCCCTATAGGCCAAGGTGGCTGCAATTGGTCAGAAGCAACTTAGAAAGTATAGGATTCTCACTTGAAAACCTCTTGGCGCAGAGCTATGCCAAAGCAAAAAGTATTATCAAACAAAGAATCTGCGATATACAGAGACAAAGGGATCTAGAACAGGCCCCCTCTTTTTTAGCAGCTACTGAGACCAAATATGTTATGAGGACGGCCAAGTACTTTTTTTATTTGGAGGTACCAGCCCACAGAAGAGCCTTTACGTTGGCTCGATGCGCAGCCATGCCCTCAAAGGTGCTAGAAGGGAAATATAGAAAAGTCCCGTATGAAGACCGACGCTGTCCTTGTGCTATGGGAGAGGTGGAGTCGATGACTCATATGTTTTTTCGATGCCCTTTCCACCAGGTACAGAGGGATAGGTTTGTTTCCCCATTTGTAGTTAAACCAATGGCAGACGCGGACGAGGCATGTTTGGAGAAACTTTTGGTGGATGCAAGTCCAACTATCTCTAGACAGATAGCCAAATTTTGCCATTATCTTGTGAAGTTCCATACTAAGAAACAAGAAACTGCATGTCTTGTATGATCTCTTGGAATTTTAGTTTATAAATGTTTTTATATACTCTGATTTAAAGGATTTATATAAATTGGAACGGACTTGAATTTTAAAATTGGTTCAATTATATTTTAGTTATCTTGGATTGTATAGGTGGGGAAATGTTTATGTATTTTATTGTATTTTATGTTTTTTAGGAGGGTATTTTATACTATCTTAAGTATTTTAGGAGGGTTTTATATGATGTGTTATAGTTTTTATATTGGTCTATGACTGTAATAAAGTTCATTCAAGGTGGGGGGGCACTCATCAGGCTTTCTAGAGCCTGTTGTATTTTTCTTCACAATGGGCCTTATTCCTAGTTCATAAATAACTCCCTTTAAAATAACAAAAGCAAATCCCTACTTTTTGGTTGTGTAGTCTCACCCTAGTAAACAAAAATTAATTTCTAATGGATATTTTATAAATACCGTGAAGTGCATTTCAGCACTTAAGACTGCAGATGTGTGATAGGCATCTCGCAGAGAATCATGCCTCTGACATAAAACCCTCCTAGTGCAGTCATTTTTGCCTAAAGTTCCATGGAAAGATGAATTAAAATGAAGTGATTGAAGCTGAAGCATGAAAAGCATATATAATACTATTAATCCAATATCTTCTATTCTTCTAATTAGAAATTAGAGATTTAGCCAAGGGGTTTTTTTTGGGGGGGGGGGAGCCAACAAGCCCCTCTCCCCCATCTGCACACAAAATGTGGGGAAATTGTTCTGGCATGAACTTGGAGCAATCCAGAATAACAGTGTAATTTTTGTGTCATTGTCTTAACACCTGTCTGTGTGCTCTTAACCTCTGGGTGGATGCTCTTTTTCTCAGAGGTAGAGAACAGCCATTAAGTTGTATTATTTTGGCATGGGATTTCTAGGCTTCCAGGATTATATTCCACTGTTAAGAAAAGACACAATGTGGTATTTGGTTTGGACTAGAGTTTACCTGTTGCATCTGGAGGATTTATGTTGATAGCAATCTTTGTCTATGGACAAAGAAGGAGGTTTCTCACCTAAGGAGAAAAAGGATTGCCATGGATGTGAGAATCTGCAGGTCACCAAAATAAAAGATAAGGTAGCAGGAAGTGCTGCTGATCACACCTGTCCTTGGGATTTCTGTGAGCTGGTGAGTAGGCAGCAGTGTATATGAAAGGCTGAGGAAAAGACCAAGAACAGATGCATTCAAGTCAAAGATCAAAGCAATCTTGGAGAATTCCAAGTGCTGGCAAGGACAGTTTCTGAAATTCATGTGACTTATGCTATTTATAAGGTAATGGGTAAAAAAAAAAAAAGACTTGAGGCTGGACAGCTCCTCAATTGCTAATAATTTGCACTGATGCAGTGAATCACTAATATAAGTTGATACTCCAAGTCAGGCAATGGTTTCTCACCCTATAATGTAATTCCTTAGACCAGCTCAAGTATCATCAATTATATGGGCTGTAGGATATCATGTTCCACAAGCACAAATATGAGATATGGAGATTGCTGAGCTGACAAAAAGAGCTGAGCCCCTGAACTCAAATGTATCTGTAGCTGTTGCCACTTTTACTGAGTTCCATTGACCAATAAAAATATAATCCAATGCATCCTTCTTCATGCTGAGAGAAGAATCCAGTATGGATGTGATGCCAATAGAATCCTTTCTGCACCTGGCTTGTGAAGTCTGTGCAACAATAATTCCATGTCAGCCTCCAGCTCCAAGTGTGGGAAAGCCTGCCAAAAAATTTCAGGCACAGATTCATTTATCACACCCACAAGGTCCGAGCTGTTCTCCTTGGATCATCAAAATCAGCCAGCTCCTTTGTGAAAGTCAGTTTCAGCTCGGGAAAACATTAGAAGATTTAAAGATTAATGGCTCTTGAAAGCTCCCCCCCCCCTTACTTGTAATCCTTCAATGGATTTTCCAGTGTCTGGTTTAAGTGTGCTTTCCTTTAACAGATGTCTTAATTTGAGGTGGGAAGTGCTGCTTTAAAATAAGTTGTGGGAATAGCATGCCCAGCTACTCATCAGCTTTGTGACAAGAACTGAACTGAGCAGACTGAGAAATATAAAAGGAGTATGAGGCTTAACCTTAATAGTTTTCTCAGTTTTTGTGCCCCAGTTCAATCTACTGGAGTTCTCTGGGATCATTAGAACACTACTTGTGAGCAATGTTCCCTCTAAGCTGAGCTAGTGTGAGCTAGCTCACAATGTTTTAGCTTCTAGCTCACACATTTTTGTCTCTTCTCAGGAAAAATGGCCCTAGAGCTAGCTAATTTATGTACTAGCTCACAACTTTTAATGCCAGTAGCTCACAACTTTCATGCCAGTAGCTCATAAAGTAGAATTTTTGCTCACAAGACTCCACAGCTTAGAGGGAACATTGCTTGTGAGACACATGGAACCTCCATGTGGAGGTTGCTCATAAAACTGCTGGGAATTACACTATCATGGCATCTCAAAACATGGCCATCACAGCCATGCATCATGGTAGCCTTGTAGACAGACCTCCATGTGGAAGCCTCATTTTTTTTTTTTTACAAAAAGAGCACAGATGACTGAAGGTATCCCCTGCTGCTGTATTTGCTGATGCCATATCCTAAAGGTGACCCACTGGACCATGCAACCTACACTCAAGCCCACCCACAAACAGGCAAGGTCCTATAGCAGGCATTTGGCCAGTTGAGTATATGATTTGATACATACACCACATAGGCAGCTGCAGACCTATGCAGCCTCTGGAAGTGGCAAAGCTGTTTGAAGTGTGAACCATGCTCCAAAACATCACCATGCACCAGCACCTTCCCTTGGTGAGGCTGATGTAGAAGGTTCTTGAAACCCTGAGCTGTCACTGTGGGCTTCTGTGAGGCATGACCTTAGGGGCACACATCTTGATGGGGGCAGTGGCACCTGGTGGGCCTCTCCTCATCCCAGTTGGGCAATGATTGATTTGCTGGTGGCCTGCCCATGATGCTTGAATTCCACCATTGTGCTCTGGAGTGCCTCTGGCTACATATGGACTTCCCCACCACCACTGAGCACATGCAACCATTCATGAGTTATTGGAATTGATAAGGTTGCCTTCATGCCCCACCAGTTCAAACACAGCAGTGCCCCTGGGTGTAAGTGGCCCAGAACAGGGCTTGGTCAGGTCTGCAGATGCATGGCTGTGCCCCAGCTGCTGGAACTATGGTGGCCTCTGGCATCCAGAGGGGTCAGTGTGGTCACTGTCATGGGGACCCATGCACACCTGGGACCATCACCACGTGGCCAGTCCCCTCAGCCATTCTGTTTTTAACATTGCTTAGAATCCCCTGAAAAGAGGAAGGGATGACAGTGACTACAGAGCTAGAAATTTTCACCTGGTGAGACTGCTCAAATACTCATGTTTTGCAAGATGGGAAGTGGTCATGGAAGGGACTGTACATCCTTGCAAATCGCCAGTCCCTCCATTGTGCAGGCCCCTGCATCCATCCAATGATGGGCAGATGCTCCTAGCTCTATGAACATTGGGCCCCAGGATGCAAGTGCATGTGTGAAACCTGGCTTCCAACATGCATTGATAGCTTTTTATTTATTTATTGCACTTATATCCCACCCTAACCCATGACAGCATTATTGTCAGAATGGGTCATCCCACCACTGTTGTGTCTGTGAGAACTGTATGACTTGCACTTCTCCGCACACATGTTCCCACCTCCCATTGTCTGCAACAAACCCCAACAACTGGGATGCACGCAATGGATGAACTTTATTGGAGGGAACCTGGGAAAACAGAGTGGTACATACAGAACCCCACTCTGTTCTTTGGTGCTTGAGGGACTCCCCAATGGGCATGAGGAGGGAAGGGCCAGGAGACTGGATGTGTCTGTGTGCTCCTGAGGGTTGGCTTGTGCTACAATGAGGGCACATGGTTTGGCACCATGGATGGGGTGATGGCTGTTCCTCTTGGATCTGCCTCTTGGGATTCCGGTGGACAAGCTGGTGCACCTATGGGATCCAGAATCTGGGAGGTGTCAGCCACTGAGTGTGGACTTTGTTCTCCCAGTAGTGTATTCCCCACCCCAAGTGCTCTCCCAGCAGTGTTAGATGCCTTGTCTGTATTTGTCCACTGCTGTGGTGTGTGTGTTCTAGCTCTTAAGTCTCCATGGCAGGGACATGTCAGAAGGTATGCCATGCTGTGTGCCCAACCTCTGGAATTGTGGGTCAACCTCCTGGAACCATTTGTAGGGTGGGGCAGGCCATCATTGGGTGCTGGGGAAGAGGGGGCAGCATGGGCTATGTGCTGATTGGGTGCACACTTGATGGGACTGATATACTGAATTGCTTGAGTTCCCAGGGGCATGGCTGCAGCTGTTTGTGTGTGTGTGGGGGGGGGGGGAATGAATTAGGAGTTACCATGACTGCCAATAGGCTAATTTTGCCAATGCTAATTTTGACCTGTAGGCTAATTTTTGCCAATGCTAATTTTGACCTGTTCTGGGGGATATTCCCATGCTGAAAATGCTTTGGGAGCTGACTGGCTTGTTCTATGTCCTCCTGCATGCCCAAATTCCCACCAGCAAAGAGGTTTGCACTGTCACTCCATCAGCATGCAGTTGCACTGGAAATGTGTAGTGCAGTACAGCTCAAGCCCTGCACCAGCATAAATGGCATAAATCCACATTATGCTGGTGCAGGGATCAGTGCTGAGTAAACAGCTTTGTGGATGCTCCATTGCCACTGTAAATGCCTCTGCAAATGAAAGCTAGACAAAGAATCACCACCATGTGGAAGCAGCCTTAGGTAGGAAATTACTAAATTAATACTCTTACCCATGCCCCAAATAGGAGCACTTTGGAAGTATATGAAGTGCTTTCACTGAACAACAGCAGATGTGCTTCTTTAAGGCAGGGCCACCCAAGATGGACAGGCCACAGCTGAGAGCCCAGACAAAATGTGATCCACTGGAGAAGGAAATGGCAAACAACTCCAGTATCCTTGCCAAGAAAACCCCATGGACAGTAACAAAAGGCTAAAAGATATGGCGCTGGAAGATGAGCCCCTCAGGTGAGAAGGTGCCCAATATGCTACTGGGGAAGAGCGGAGGGCAAGTCCAAGTAACCACAGAAAGAGTGAAGCGGCTGGGTCAAAGCCGAAAGGACACTCAGTTGTGAATGTGTCTGATGGTGAAAGAACAGTCCAATGTTGCAAAGAACAATACTGCATTGGAATGTGGAATGTAAGATCTATGAATCAATGTAAGCTGGATGTAGTCAAACAAGAGATGGCAAGACTGAAAATCAACATCTTGGGAATCAGTGAGCTAAAGTGGACAGGAATGGGTGAATTTAACTTAGAGGATCACTACATCTATTATTGTGGGCAAGAGTCCCGCAGAAGAAATGGTGTGGCCTTTATAGTTAGCAAAAGAATGAGGAAGGCTACAATCTCAAAAATAAGATACAATCTCAACAATTATAGAATGATCTTGGTCCGTATCCAAGGCAAACCATTCAATATCACAGTAATCCAAGTCTATGCCCCAACCACGGATGCAGAAGAGGCTGAAGTGGACCAGTTCTGTGAAGATCTATAACACCTTCTAGAATTAACATTAAAAAAATATGTCCTCCTCATCATAGGGGACTGGAATGCCAAAGTGGGACGTCAAAAGGTAACCGGAACAACTGACCAGTTTGGCCTTGGAGAACAAAATGAAGCCGGGCAAAGGCTAATAGAGTTTTGTCAAGAGAACAAGCTGGTCATAGCGAACACCCTCTTCCAACAACCTAAAAAGTGACTCTACACATGGACATCACCTGATGGGCAACACAGAAATCAGATTGATTATATATTCTGCAGTCAAAGATAGAGAAGCTCCTTACAGTCAGTAAAAACAAGACCTGGAGCTGACTGCAGCTCAGATCATGAGCTACTCATTGCAAAATTCAGGCTTAAACTGAAGAAAACTGGGGAAGCCATTAGGCCATTCAGGTTTGACATTGATCACATCCCTTATGAATATACAGTGGAAGTGAAGAATAGGTTTAAGGAACTAGAGTTGATAGACAGAGTGCCGGAAGAACTATGGACGGAGGTTCTTGACATTGTACAGAAGGCAGCAATCAGCACCATCCCAAAGAAAAAAGAAATGCAAGAAAGCAAAGTGGCAGTCTGATGAGGCTTTACAAACAGCTGAGGAAAGAAGGAAAGTGAAAGGCAAAGGTGAAAAGGAAAGATTCACCCCACTGAATGCAGATTTTCAGAGAACAGCAAGGAGAGATAAAGAAGTCTTCCTGAAGGAACAATGCAAAGCAATAGAGGAAAATAATAGAATAGGAAGGACAAAAGATGTTTTCAAGAAAATTGGAGAAATCAAAGGTATGTTTTATGCAAAGATGGCCATTATAAAGGACAAAAATGGTAGGGACCTAACAGAAGCAGACAAGGTCAGGAAGAGGTGGCAAGAATACACAGAAGAATTATACAAGAAGGATCTCAATGTCCTTGACAACCATGACAGTGAAATCACTGACCTTGAGCCAGACATCCTGGAGTGTGAAGTCAAATGGGCCTTAGAAAGCATTACTAACAACAAAGCGAGCGGAGATGATGGTATTCCAGTTGAGCTATTCAAAGTCCTAAAAGATGATGCTGTTAAAGTGATGCACACATTATGTCAGCAAATTTGGAAAATGCAACAGTGGCCACAGGATTCGAAAAGGTCAGTTTATATTCCAATCCCAAAGAAGGGTAGTGCCAAGGAATGTTCAAACTATCATACCATTGCACTCATTTCACATGCCAGCAAGGTCATGTTAAAGATCCTACAAGCTAGGCTTCAGCAGTATGTAGATCAGGAACTACCAGAAGTTCAAGCTGGGTTTCAGAGAGGTAGAGGAACTAGAGATCAAATTGCCAACATTCGCTGGATTATGGAGAAAGCATGGGAGTATCAGAAAAATGTCTATTTCTGTTTCATTGACTATACTACAGCCTTTGATTGTGTGGATCACAACAAACTGTGGCAAGTCCTTAAAGAGATGGGAGTACCAGACCACCTCACATGTCTCCCGAGAAACCTGTATAATGGTCAAGAAGCAATGGTCAGAATGGGATATGGAACAACTGATTGGTTTAGAATAGGAAAAGATCGACAAGGATGTATATTGCCACCCTGTTTATTTAATTTATATGCAGAGTACATCATGCAGAATGCTGGCCTGGATGAAGCAGAAACTGGAATTAAGATTGCCAGGAAAAACATCAGTAACCTCAGATATTCAGATGATACTACTCTAATGGCAGAAAGTGAGGAGGACCTAAAGAACCTCTTGTTGAGGGTGAAAGAGGAGAGCACAAAAAGGAGGCTTGAAACTCAACATCAAAAAACTAAGATCATGGCATCTGGCCCCATCACACCGTGGCAAATAGAAGGGGAATACATGGAAGTAGTGACAGACTTCACATTTATGGGATCCAAGATCACTGCAGATGGTGACTGTAACCATGAAATTAAAAGACATTTGCTCCTTTGAAGAACAGCTTTGGCAAACCTGGGCAGTATAATAAAAAGTAGAGACATCACCCTGCCAACAAAAGTCTGTATAGTCAAAGCGATGGTATTCCCAGTAGTAATGTATGGCTGTGAGTGCTGGACCACAAGGAAGGCCGAGTGCAGAAGAATAGATGCTTTTGAGCTGTGGTGCTGGAGAAGAATCCTGAGAGTCCCTTGGACTGCAAGAAGATCAAATCAGTTAGTCCTAAGGGAAATCAACTCAGACTGTTCCCTGGACGGTCAGATGCTGAAGCTGAAGCTCAAATACTTTGGCCACCAAATGAGAAGGGAGCACTCCCTGGAGAAGATCCTGATGCTGGGAAAGACAGAGGGCAAAAGAAGATGAGGATGGCAAAAGATGAGATGGCTGGACAGCGTTACTGATGTAACAAACACAAATTTGAGCAGACCTCGGAGGGTGGTGGAAGACAGGACGGCCTGGCGTGACTTTGTCCATGGGGTCGCAAAGAGTTGGACTCGACTGTGCAACTGAACAACAAAGAAATTATTCCTTGGGGTAACAATAGAAAGTTGTAAAAATGCTCTCTGTTATAATGATTATTCTTTTTAATTGAAACTGCTTTATGGACAGTTATCTGTTCATTATGAACTCCTTTGTATGCACAAAGGCTCTTAAGAGATGCAAACTGATATTTGTTCTGTCAGCACTCGTTCATTAGAGAATGCAATTGCAATTGGTCTCCCTGGGACATGTCTTGATGGGACTCATTTCTCCTGCCATGCTTTTAGCTCACAATGATTCAGATGTGTCAGAGAGCATAACTGTAAGAAAATACTTGTGATAGATTTATTTATAATGCAGAGGGCTGTAACTTCATGACCCAATAATGGTGAATTGTTTGCTTTTACCTAACAAAACCAGGTGTGCAAAAATTAAAAGAGCTTCTTCAGGCCTTCATATTTCAGTCAAACATTTTAGCCTGATGATGATTGCCGATTGGTGAGGAATGGATTCTTGCCTAGTCCTTTGGGGATAAGAAGGCTTATTGAATTGGGTAGGAGGGAAGTGGAGTGTATTGATTCTTTTAAAGTCAATTTTTCTCTCTAAGTATCATTACCGATTGTGGAGCTAAACAGATTTTTCTCTCTGTTAGCCTTGGTGCATCTGGCTGTAATCAAGAGAAGAGCAGCTCATCAGTGTGCTCCACTAAGCTGTTGCTGCGGGGATGGAGGTGAAAACTATCTCTCCATCTATCACATTTGTACTTGGGGACAAACAACAGGGTATAGCTGTTTCTAGATTTAAGCCCCTTCTAGTGACCTGACCTAGGATATTTGGTTTGAGATTGTTGGATTATATGGATCCTAATTGTTAGTGTTGTAAGCAAACAACAACAAACCTGGCAATTGCTAACCTGCATAAATACTACCTTTGACTCATGTTTTTGTCCTGGCTGCGCCCCACTGGAACTGCTGCTGGTGCCACCCATGCCCCCCCTGAACTGGTGCAGGGCCCTTGGCCTGCCAACGGACCCCCCCGGACCAGCCCAGCCCTCCCAAACAGGCAGTGAAGGGCCCCAGCCACCCCCGCTTACCAGGGGGATGGAGGAGCTAACACCTGCTGCCGCAGCCACAGAGGCAGCCATCCAGAAAAGCAGGGGAGAAGCAAGGCCCCACAAAGATGCTGAGGCCAGGAGCCACCTGGCAGACAGGCGGGCCCAACCCCATACAAGAGCACAGTATTGCCTGGTCCCCCCCCCACTGCCCCCAGGGCTCTGCAGGTGGGCAGAGCATTGAGGATGGAGGAAGAGAGCGGCCAGGGCAGCAGCAACAGGGGCACATCATTCTGAGCTGCAGCAGGCCCCGTGGGCTGTGCGGGGATGTGCGGAGCCCAGGAAGACAGCCAGCCACAGCTAACACAGCAAGCCCCACTCTCCTTTTTAAGCAATCACGCTGCTGGGCGTGATTGCTTAAAAAGGAGAGTAGGGCATGGAATGGCAGCTACTGGGAGGAAGGCAAGGGAGTCGGGGGGAATAAAAGGAGGGAAGGGAAGCCAGTAAGGAGGTCAGTGTCATGGGTGCTGGGGACCCTGCAGAAGAAGCTGAGCCTGTAGAAGAAACTGTGCCCCTGCCACTGGCACCAGTGCCCCTGCCTCCTACTGGAGAAGATCCAAGCCCCCCTGCCTCGCCCGCTCTGGTGGCTCGTGTGCGTGACTGCCTTCGTCAGGACCTCAGGGATCGGAGGAGGGCGGCACGCTCACGAGCAAGATGCTCCCTGAGCCCTGAGTTCTAAAAGGATCCTGGCCCCTCTAGGAGTGAGGATGCTTGAGTCTCAGCAGGATCCTGGCCGCCCTCTGAGTCAGCAATTAGTCCAAATGGGCAACAGACAGCAGAGGGCTATATAGCTGTGGGCTTTGGGAATAAGCTTTGTGGAAGCAACTAGTCACTTACCTGACGTTCTAGCATCCACTTCGGCTTCTGACTTTGGCTTCTGGACCCCTTGACGTTGGCTTTGACTTCTGGACCCCCTGACTTCGGCTTCTGAACCTCTGACCTGCGATACCTGGACTGTGATTTGGTTTTGGCGCTTTGAACCCTCTTTGCTCACCAGCTACAGACCTTGGACTGCCCCTGGACTTCGCCTGGCCTGGCCCCAGCTTGTGACAGTCAGTGATAACCTAAGAGGTGGTGCTGGAGTCAGAGAGAAAGTGAGAGTGAGATGGAGGCCCAGTCAGAGGGGCGACAAGGTGCAGGAACCCAGCCGGCCACCCTTCTCTGAGACCTCCCGGCTGACCCAGGGTGGGGCCCTGGAGGCAATAAAATGATGGCAGCTTGAAAGGCAGGGCCCCCAGACCAGGCGATGCATGACAGTTTTATTTATTTACTAAGAATAAGGCCCATTGTGGAAGAAAATACAATGGGCTCTAGAAAGAGCCTCTGGGCGAGTGTCCCCTCTTGCTTTCTTCCCACCCACCCAAGGCAGCAGTTTTCTGTAGGGGAATTGATTTGACTTCAGCTTTCAATCTCCTCCCCCTCCTTGCAGCCTCTACCTAGGAAAAGGACAGTCTTTCTCCATAGTGGAAACCCAAGCAGCTTACATCATTCTCCTCTTCCCCTTTTGATCTGCACAACAATCTTGTGAGGTAGGCTAGGCTGAAAGTCTGTGACTGGTCTGAAATCACAATGGGGATCAAAGTCAGGAAGGAAGAGACCTCAACAGGGTATAATGACACAGAGTCTATCCTGAAATCATCCATTTTCTCCAGGAGACCTGATCTCTGTCCTCTGGAAAGCAGTTGTAATTCTGAGTGATCTCCAGTCCTCACCTGGAGGTTGGCAGCAATGTTTCTCTAGGAGGAAATGGCTGGTTTGAAGGGTGGTCTATGTTGTCCCTGTCTGAGGCCTCACCCTTTCTCAAACTCCACCCTCTCCAGGCTCCATCCCTCAGATATTTATTTATTTGTTTTATTTCTGTACATTTTTATCCCACTCCTCCCGAGAACAGCTCGGAGTGGCTTCCAGCAATATTAAAATCAACAATAAATACAATAAAAGAATACATATTGCTTAAAATCAAACTATAAACAGGCGTAATATTCAGCAAGATACAGTTGATAATAATAGTTGCCATGCAACATGTCAATCTCAGTAGATTCTTATTGACTCAGCATCCTCAAGGAGCCTGATCACTCTCATCAGAGGCATCAAAATTTCCAGGAATTTCCCAACCTGGAGTTGGCAATCCTATCTCCTGCCCAGCCAACCATCATCCTATTTTGATCTGCCCCTCTGACTTCAGCTTCCCATGTCCTACCCCTCCCTACAGCCTCTACCTAGGAAAAGTACAATCTTTCTCTGCAGTGAGAACCAAAGCAGCTTACATCATTATCCTCTCCCCATTTTGATCTGCACAACAATCCTGTGAGGTAGGTTAGGCAGAAAATCTGTGATTGGTCAAAAATCACACTAAAGCAGGAGGGAAGTGATCTCAGCAGGGTATAATAGCACAGAGCCCACCTTACAAAGTAGCCATTTTCTCCAGAGAGTTGATCTCTGCCATCTGGAAAGCAGTTGTAATTCTGAGTGATCTCCAGCCCTCTCCTGGAGATTGGCAAAAATGATTTCCTGGAAGGAAGTGGCTGGTTTGGATGGTGGAGTCTATGGCACTGTACCTCCTCATGTTCTACCCTCCAAATATCCAGGAATTTCTCACCCTGGAGTTGGCAAGCCTATCTCCTTCCCAGCAGCAGTAGCAAGCACCTTGCCGAGTACAAGCCCCTAACAAGGATTTGCCTCTCACTTGTGATTCAGAAACTGTCTATTGATTTTCCTAATAATATTGTCATTGCTGATGAAGAGTCAAGTATCCAAAGTATATTCATATATCCATAACTGTATTGTTTTAGGTGCTCCTTCCTACATGTATTCATGCACATATATTTACAACTGTACTTAATTCATGTATCTCAATACCAGTATTCACTAACCTTCATATATTCATTGTGTTCTTTTAAGGTTTTTGTAGAATAGAACTGGTAAGAAAGGCCAAGGTAGAGTGTAAGCCACTGTGGGAAGCAAGGGCCCAATCTAGTCTCTCTGGTAACAGAAGATAGGCACCAATGAAAGATGTCAGGAAGTTGGAATGCGACCTTGGAGAAGAGTAACACTGAAGTCTGGGAATGAATTCAAAGCCTTTTGGGCAGGAGATGTTTAGGCGGGAGAAATGATGGGCTATTAACCTATAACCTGAATTTGGACTGTAACTTGCATTTTATGCCAGTCTGGCAAGACAAATAGCACATGCTACAAGTGTTTGCTATCTGATTCCATTAAAAGCTTTTTTTGCATTTACTTAAGTCTTGTGATAGATTCTGGGCAAAATCTTACACACAGACATAGTGTAGTCAACCTCCAGGTGGAGCCTGAATATATTCTGGTATCAACGGAACTCCAGAAAACAGATCTCTCTCCCCCTGAAGAAAATAGCTTTGGAGGCTGGACTCTATGACATTATATCAGCTGAGGCCTCTCCCGTCCCCAAACTCTGGCTTCCAAGGACTCCACCACAAAATCTCCAGGAATTCCCCACCAATCTGGAACTGGCAACCCCAGTCAGGGCAGGGCCCAGTAAGTTCTCCTTCAAAGGCTGAAAGAGGCCCCTGCCTTTTACTTGAAAGAACAAGCTTGCTTGTCTCTTACCGACAGAAGCAATATTAGTTGCCTAGCAACTGGTACTGCCTAGAAACTTCCCCAGTGGCCCAATCCTTGGTCCAGCAGAGGGTGGGGAGAGGGGCATAGCCAGCAAATGACATGGGAGAGCAATTGACTGGTGGTTCATGGGTCAATCACTGATGTAGTGAACACCACAGCCAATGGAAGAGCTGGATTAGACCAATTCCATTAGGGAATTACTTCTATAAATATAACAGGCCAGATAAACAAAATATCTTATTTTATAATTCTACAGAATCTTCAAAGCTGTGTAAAGTTTTAAACAAGGCACTAGATGATCTTGTGTTTCTGGGTTTTTAAAAAGCTATGTAAAGCCATGGGAGCTTTATGAAGTGAAGGAATAAGACTTTGCAGGGTCGGAAGTTGGAAAGTCTTTGTCTGCTTCCTAGCTTGGCCACAGATTTCCTGTACGACTTTAGATAAATCTATCTGACTCCTCTTGTCCTTTCATTTTCCATTTTGTACAAGTATGATCTGGGTGTTTTTTGTAGAAAAAGCCCAGCAGGAACTCATTTGCATATTTGGCCACACCCCTGATGTCACCATTGTTTCACACAGGGCCTTTTTTGCAGAAAAAGTCCAGCAGGAATTCATTTACATATTAGGCCGCACACCCCTGACACCAAGCCAGCCAGAATTGCATTCCTGTGTGTTCCTGCTCAAAAAAAGCCCTTAGGATGATAATCTATCCTTGATGTAGTGTGATGAAATACTATCATAGTCTGCTATAAAATTTTGAGAGAGATGGGTCAGGGCTCAAAGTTAGGTTGTACTTTTGCTGTACCAAACATTATCTTGCTGATCTAAACCCTGCAAGGTAGGTCACTATCATTATCTCCACACTGTAGATAAATGTGTGTGTGTGCGCACATAAGCGCTAAACTGGAGATTTCCTCAATTGTCTACCAACCAGCATTGGCTAGTTCTGAGAGTGATCAGTATCCTGCTCAGATCTATTCAGTCAGGTTACTCGCAGAAAACCTAAACATGTGCCTCATATTTTAATATATGCATTATAATTTGACCTTGTAGAAAAGGTGGGCAGCAGTTTGTTATTACAGTTTACCCCTCTCTGATGGTACCTGAAACTATCCCACAGCAGATGAAGGACACAATTATCTTGATTAAAAAATGCTAATAAATTTTGGACTTCAGATACAGAAATTAAATTAGTATAGCGGTTATTTATATACTACCTTTCAACTAAAAGTCACAAGGCAGTTTACAAAACAGTAAAATACAATAAAATCAATAAAAATAACATTCAATAAAACAGTTAAAACCATTAGTCAATAAAACAAAAGTAATTCTATAAAATGCTATTAAAAATAAGCATACAATGAAAATTAATCAAATACAAAATTTCAATGATGCCACTTCCCTTTCATGTCATGTTTTGAAGCTCTAACTCAAAGGTGCTCCGGAAAGGCAGATCTTCAAAATCCATCTAGAAGGCCTAAACCTTTTCAATTGCTGTGGGAAAGAGTTCCAAATACCAACTAAGGCAAAAACTCTCTGTGATCTGAACCTCTGCTAGACCTGGCTGGCCACTTAAAAAAAATTAGTTGCTACATAAACTTTTATCTGCCAAGTTGCCCTGGGCAGACAAGATGCCCAGAATAATGGAATGAAATGACATAATCAAAGTTAAAGCAAAGATGGCAGAGGCAAGATTGTGCTATCATAAAATGTTTGGATGATGAGTTTAGAAGGAAGGTTTTTGGAATGGAAGAGAATTAACCATGGTGAAGATGTCAAGGATGCTATGTTTTTGCAAGTTAAAACTTACCAGTGAGTGTGCCAAGCTGTGCGTGTTGTATAATTAAGACTTGCCACCCTCCCCCGGGCAGAAAATGTCATGATTAAGAAGGAGTGGGAAGAAGAGCAGAAAGAAAGGCTGTCATGCTATTTGATGTATCCAGATGATATATTACTCTTTTTTTAATTTCTAGAAATAAAAAATGCTCAAGGCTACAGACAGTCTAAAAGCATTTGATAATAAATCTGGGCAAGTTCACTGGTGCTTAATACAAGTTCTGCTTGAAGTGCTTCCTTAAATGCATTATCACCTTTAAGTAAATACAGTGGAAGGTTGTCAAATTCTTGGCTGCCATTTGCTGTAAATTCATGCATTTGTATCATTAATTCAATAAAATGTTCAAACTTTCATGGGATTTTGCTAGTTGATTTGGGGGTTGAATGGTAGTAATTTTTATGCATTTATCAATTACCTTTTCAAGTGACTGCTATAATATTTCTGTTTAGGCAGGCAAAGTACATTCCTCATAACGCTTTTCATCTAAATTAGATTTTGCTTGAAGCATGCTAGTGATTACAGAAAGTCACTTAGATTTTAATATGGCTTTTTTGGCAAAAAGCAAAATGAGCACAGAAGAGAGAATATGTATTGGTAACCCAATTGATGAGTTATGTCATGGTATTGTTTGCCGTCAAGACTTCATTTTGGAGAACCAGTTTGGTGTAGTGGTTAAGTGTGTGGACTCTTATCTGGGAGAACCGGGTTTGATTCCCCACTCCTCCACTTGCACCTGCTGGAATGGCCTTGGGTCAGCCATAGCTCTGGCAGAGGTTGTCCTTGAAAGGGCAGCTGCTGTGAGAGCCCTCTCAGCCCCACCCACCTCACAGGGTGTCTGTTGTGAGGGAGGAAGGTAAAGGAGATTGTGAGCCACTCTGAGACTCTTCGGGATGGAGGGCGGGATATAAATCCAATATCTTCTTCTTCTTCATTTGTAGATGCCAGCACAGGGAGTGGCAGGGAGAAATGCAAGGAATGGAGGAATGCAGAGACATCTCATAAAGAAGACATCCTTAGTAGTTCCAACATATTAGGGGCAAGTTTATCAGATGACCTAATAACCAAATGCTATTGCCAGCTCTTCATGCTTTAAAAAAATATATCCATTCAAGGAGGTAGCTTTTTTAATACAACACTTCGTATCAGTGTACATTAACACTGCTCAAATTAGTCCAAGTTAGCAACGTATTACAGTGCTAGTTTGGTGAAGTCCAGCAGTTCATTGAGACCTAACATATGACAAAATGTACCATACTTTTTTTTTGCTTAAAAGTGCATTTTCCAACCTGCACTGACTGCACCAACAGCACCCCCTGTGCCAAATGCAGCAACACACAGTGGTTAAAGTTCCGACATTGCAAACCATTAAAAAATCTGTGTGTATTTAAAAGGGGACAGTGAACCTAATATTAAGTACCATAAAAAGAGACTATGGGTAGTGAGAATAGTGATCATAACTCTCCAGCTTGGTGGACTTCTTATTGGTAAAGTAGTGTATAATATAATAGCAAGAGAAAGACCAAATATGGCCAAATCTGTGAATACTGAAATCCAAGGATTAGAGACATGATCAAACAAATAATATTTTTACAAACCTGAAAAAAAGCTTCAGGGTTGCAGAAAAATCTCAACTCTAAGAAATAAAAGCCTAGGAGGAAGCAAAACCCCCAAAACCAACAGGAGCACCTGTAACTTTAATAAACAAAGTTCCCATGTGTCTTTTTCTAGGCAACCACAATATTGCTAGCATTCAAGCCTTGGTTTCTCCCAGTAAAAGGAAAGGGGAGGGACAGGGTTATTTCTAGGGTTGTTTTTCTAGGGTTGCATTTGAGGGATGACTCATTGGGATCACTTCTAGCAGAATCATCAGGCAACTTGCATGACTCAGTGTGGCCCAGCTGCTTGCTACTGTTCAACAGCAGCGACCCCATAAAAGTCAATGTAGTGTAGTTGTTACCATGTCAGTCTAGGTCCAAATTTCCATTGTTCCATGGGACCTTGTTGGGTTACCTCTTTCTATTGACCTAATGTACCCAAGGGCGACCTGAGGGTGAATGGTGCCCTAGGCAAACTCCCGCCACCCCCCCTTCCACAGTGCCTCCCTCCACGGGACCACCATGCCCTGCCTCCCCCCCCCCCCCCAGCTTCGCCCCCGTGACCATGCCTCCTCCTTTTCCCCTTCCCTCCCTGGTCAATTTCAGTATGGGGGGAACCAGTGCTTGAGCACCGCACTCCCCAGTGGGCCATCTAAAGTGCCCCCCTGCCGAACACCTGATAAAGACTCAAACACTCACTCAAAGTCAGTGCTTTGGGGCTGGCCGGCTAGCCGGCCACAGTAGGAAGGAAAGGCCGCACGCCGCCACCGCCTCCCACTTCCTGGATGGGAAGGAAGTGGTAGGAGGGAGCAGCAGCACATGTTCTTTCCTTCACGCTGTGGCCAGCCAGCTCTGCAACACTGACTTTGAGTGAGTGTTTGAGTCTTTATCAGGTGTTCAGCAGGGTGGGTGGGGTGCTTTAGATGGTTTCAATTTAGTGCGGCGCTTGAGCACCGGTTCTCCGGCACTGAAATTGACCAGGGAGGGAGGAGGCAAACTAGGCATTTGCCAAGGGAGGGATAGGGGGAACCCAATTTGGCGCTACCTACCTCCTGGTGCCCTAGGCAGCCGCCTAGTTTGCCTAGTGGCAGGGACAGCCCTGAATGTACCTCACAAGACAGTTGTGAGGATAAAATAAAGGACTAGGTAATGATGTAAGGTGCTTAGGGTCCCCTTTGGGAGAAAGGTATAAATGAAGTAAACATGTAATAAATAAACCTGAAGTCTGGGTGGGTGGGGGTAGTAAAAGTAAGGTTAATTTTTAGAGTTACCAGCCATTTGCTGACAGCCCCCAGCCATCTGGAAGGGTAAGGACATGGAAGGAGGGGCAGGTGCCAACACTGTTATATCACTTCTGAGAAAAATACAAAAATGATATCAGTTGGCTCTCTGTAATCACTGAAATTTCTGTTGAAAACCTGAATGTGATGTAAAATCATTGGCCAACAATTATTTTAAAACTTTTTCCCCCCACACTAGCCATCAGAATGGTGGCAGGAAATGGGAGCTGAGTGCAAAGAATCCCTTGCCCACAGCAGGAACTTGGCAGCCCTATTGGTGAATAGAAAGGAGTGAAGGAAGCAGGGAAAGGGGAGAGGATATGTGAGCTGCCAGGTGGAGGGAAAGAGGAAATAATGTGGGAAGAGGATACAGAAAAAAAGTGAAGTGCTCCCCCATAAGTCCTTGCGAATTCCCCACTGTGTAACTGGGCTTAGCAGCTAGTACTTCTCAAGTAAGTACAGTATAACTGGCAGCTGACATTGCACAACTTGGCCACAGTTTTCCTGATAAGAGTTTGCCAGGGGAGGGAAAAGGGCAAGGGACAGATAAAGACGAGAGAAAATAAAGGTAGGTTGACCGGGAGATGGGAAGGAGAGATGAGGGTAGGAAAATCAGGAAAAGGGGAGAGGCTATGGATGCTTTCAAGGAACAGAAAGTGGAGTGGAGTACGAGTGAGATGACATACTCCCTGGCAACTCCTTAAGGTCCCTCCACTTGTTAATTTATATTCCTCTGAAATATCAAAATGGCTCCAATTAGTTAATAATAATAAAGGAGAAAACTTCCCGCCTGCAAACCTGTTCCTAAAGACAAAAAAGTTGTTGGCCCTTTGTTTCCAAAGTCAAGAAAACAAAAAGTCATAGGGGAAAAAAATCAATAACGTGAATAAAGATAACATGGGCAATGAGTCGACATCTTGGAAAATTAGAACAGATGGTTGGTGCCATAAGGAGGTGGAAATCAACAAATGTGATGATTAAATAATCAAAAACTAGTGAAATGGTGTGGGCATGGAGAACTTTGGTAAAAATGTAAGAGAAAACAATATGGTACTGTTATGGTGTTTGTTATACACGACTGCTACAACAGTATGTGAAGAATGCATAGGCATTCTATAAGCAATGTTTGCGAAAATATCATAATTTTCATGATGGAATAGAGTTCAGATGGATGTGAAAAGGGGTGTCCAATAGTTGCTTAGTTACAGTACATTTTTTAATAGTATTGTATAGTTTTACTTTCAAGTTTAACTTGATCAATACATGCTAATATTTCACATTACATGCATCTGCGTCCAGAGTTGTGTGTCAGAACTAATATAGGAAAATGGGAGAATACCTGCTACTGAACACAATTACTAAATGTAATTCAGAACATGCACATTTTAGGAACAAGAAGAGATTTATGCATATTATCTAGTTAATACATATACAGGGGTGGGTGGGGTGGGTGGGCTCCCTTCGGGTGTCCTGCCCCCCCCCAGGGAAAGGGCATGCGCAATACATCGCCTATCCTTTCCCGGTGTAGTGAACGCTGCGTGGTCACTGTCTTGCTATGCCTGGCAGATGGTCACTGCAATGGCCTCTCCTACATTACTGCATCCGTGGCAACACCTTCTTGCTCCCCCCCCCCCCCCGTTTTCACAGAGTTTGCCACGTCATGGTGCGACCGAATGTCCCGCGGTATAACTGGATGGGCAGGCTGGGCTCACCAACCTCGCCAGCCAAGAGAAGGAAAACTCTAACATCAAGCCCGGGCAGACAGAGCTCATTAATATAACATCTACCACCTGGAGGACTCACTGCCGGCGTCCTGGCTTACTGGGCCATGGCAGATGACCCCATGGTGAAAGGGTGGAGCCAGTACTGCGCACACTGTGCTTCACCTAAAAATTCCTCTGCGCAGGCCTGAAGGGTATCCACATCCACAACCCACAACATACCAAGTCCTGCAGCGATGGGCAAGGGGCGAAATGGCAGGTGGAAGATGCCACTGGAAGCCGCAGTCCCAATCCTGCATGTAGGCGGTTCAGGGTATTGGTTGCCTGATGCTGACCCGGAGACAAAAATATTTTTCGGCAGCACCCTGAACGACCAAGCAGACTTATTTAGGGACAGCACTGCTTGCTCCGTATGGAGAGGGGCCTAGAAAAGGTGGCCTAAACAAAGCTCATCTCCTCCCCCCCCCCCCCCCAGTTGGCTAGCCGCAGTCAACGGGCATCCTTACTTGCGGTCGAAAAATAACAACAAAGAAAAGGCATGCACCTGCCTCACAAAGTGTGCAAAAACTAAAGCTTGTGTGTTGGAACATCAGAACCATGATTGACACAGTAGACAGTGGTCTCCCTGAATGACGCTCTGCTCTAGTTGCCCACAAGCTTCTCAGTGAGGCCGTTTCCCTGAGGAAGGTAGTCTTCAAGAACACGGTGCTGGCTATACCCTCTACTGGTCGGGTAAGTCAAAGGCTGAGAGCCGCCTTTCTGGCATTGGCTTCATGGTCAGGAATTCCATTGCCTCTAAATTCGAAAACCTGCCAACAGGTCACTCAGATCGCATCATGTCTATGCGCCTCCCTCTTCAAAACAAGCAGCATGCAACACTCTTCAGTGTGTATGCCCCAACACTTCAAGCAGATTCTGCAGAAAAGAATAAGTTCTATGCTGATCTACGCAACCTCGTACGGAAGACCCCTACAGAGGACAAGGCGATCATCCTTGGCGACTTCAATGCCAGAGTAGGTAAAGACTCGGAAGCCTGGAAAGGAGTACTTGGCAAACACGGCATTGGCAACTGTAATGATAACGGGCGCCTCCTGCTAGAATTCTGCATGGAGCATCAGCTCACCATTACCAACACTATCTTCCAGCAGAAGAACAGTCTAAAGACAACCTGGATGCACCCATGGCCCATGCATTGGCACCTTATTGACTACATTCTGGTGCGCCAGAGAGACCTTCAAGATGTCTTACACACCCGAGTAATGCCCAGTGCAGAATGTCATACAGATTATCGTCTTGTACGCTGCAATCATTCACTTTAAATCTACACCCAGGAGAGGTGGTATCCCTCAGAGGAAGTTTCAGGTTGGCAGCCTTCAGTCAGCCGAAGTTAGAGCTGCCTTCCAGGCAAAACTCCAGACAAGAATTGAGGACCCCAGTTGCCTCACAGATCCTTCTCCAGAAGCACTCTGGGAACACCTAAAAACTACCATCCTGTTGACCTCTGAAGAAGTCCTCGGATTCTCCACAAGGAAGATCAAGGACTGGTTTGATGAGAACAATCAAGAGATACAAGAATTACTGGCGAAAAAGAGATCTGCCTACCAAGCACATCTTGCTCAGCCCTCCTGTCCTGGGAAAAAAGCAATCTTTCGCGCTGTATGTAGCAACCTCCAGCGCAAGCTTCGAGACATTCAGAACGAGTGGTGGACCAAGCTTGCAGAGAGAACCCAGCTGTGTGCAGACACTAGTGATTTAAGTGGGTTCTACGAAGCCCTGAAGGCAGTATATGGCCCATCATATCAGGCTCCGAGTCCCTTGCGTAGTGCAGACGGCCAAGTGCTCCTCACAGACAAGGCATCCATACTGAACCGGTGGTCGGAGTATTTTCAGGTTCTCTTCAGTGCCAATCGCGTAGTTCAAGATTCAGCAATCCACCTCACCCCACTTCAACCAGTGAAAACAGAGTTGGATGAGATCCCCACCCTAGAAGAGACTGTTAAAGCTATCAAACAACTGAAAAGTGGCAAGGCAGCGGGAGTTGATGGAATCCCATCACAGATCTGTAAGCATGGGGGCATAGTATTACATAGCACACTTCACAAAGTACTTGTCACCTGCTGGGAACAAGGCAAACTACCACAGGACTTTCGCGATGCAATCATCATTACTCTACACAAGAACAAAGGGGAAAAGTCAGATTGCTCCAACTACCGGGGAATAACCCTGCTCTCCATCGCAGGAAAAATCCATGCTAGAATACTCCTGAACAGACTGGTGCCCACCATTGCAAAAGAACTCCTCCCAGAGAGCCAGTGTGGCTTCAGAGTTAACAGGAGCACCACCGACATGGTATTTGTTCTCAGGCAACTCCAAGAGAAATGCAGGGAACAGAACAAGGGTCTATATGTGACCTTTGTCGACCTTACCAAAGCTTTTGATACCATTAGCAGGAACGGCCTGTGGCAAATTTTGGAACGTTTAGGATGTCCCCCAAGGTTCCTCAGTATGGTCATCCAGCTACATGAAGACCAGCGAGGCCAAGTTAGACACTGCAACGATCTCTCGGAGCCCTTCCCAATAGGCACAGGTGTAAAGCAAGGCTGTGTTTTCGCGCCAACTCTCTTTACGATCTTCTTTAGCATGATGCTTCAAAGAGCCGCAGTAGATTTAGATGATGATGATGGTGTCTACATCCGCTATCGCACCGATGGCAGCCTGTTCAACCTGACTAAAAGCCCACTCCAAGACAATGAAAAAAGTTATGTGAGAGCTACTGTTTGCTGATGATGCTGCACTTGTCTCTCACTCGGTATCAGCTCTGCAGCATATGACGTCCTGCTTTGCAGAGGCTGCCAAGCTATTCGGCCTAGAAGTTAGTCTGAAGAAGACAGAAGTTCTCCACCAGCCTGCACCCCAGGAAGATTATCACCCTCCTTGCATCACTGTGGGTGAATCAGTTTTGAAGACAGTCTAGCAGTTCAGCTACCTGGGGTGCATCATCTCCTCAGACGCCAAGATCGACAAGGAGATTGACAATAGACTGGCAAAGGCAAACCGTGCATTTGGCCGACTGCATAAAAGAGTGTGGAGCAACAAGCATCTGAAAAAAGGCACAAAGATCAATGTTTACAAAGCAGTTGTGATGACAACCCTCATCTACGGCTCCGAATCGTGGGTATTATACCGTCATCATCTGTGACTCCTTGAGCGCTTTCATCAGCGCTGCCTTCGCACCATCCTCAACATCCACTGGAGTGACTTTGTGACCAACCCTGAAGTCCTCAAGTGGGCGGAGGTTACAAGCATCAAGGCATTGCTGTTGGAGACGCAGCTGCGCTGGGCAGGGCATATCTCCAGGATGGAAAACCACCGCCTTCCTAAGATTGCCCTGTATGGCGAACTTTCCACCAGCCATCGAAATAGAGGGGCACCAAAGAAGAGGTTCAAGGACTCCTTGAAGAAATCCCTTGGTACCTGTTGCATTAACCATCACAAGTGGTCTGACCTAGCCTCAGATCGCAAAGCATGGAGGCACACCATCCACCAGGCTGTCTCTTCCTTTGAGAACGCACACATAGCTGGTCTTGCGGACAAAAGGAGATTGAGGAAGAATCGTACTGCTACAGCACCAACCCCAAATCAGACTTTTCCCTGCAGCCACTGTGGCCGGACCTGCCTGTCCCGCATTGGTCTTGTCAGCCACCAGCGAGCCTGCAGCAGATGTGGACTACTGCACCTTTCTTAAATCTTTGTTCGCAAAGTCAAGCCGAGAGAGACATATACAGTCCAAGAAATATCAGATAATATGTCTACAGTGGCATTTTTCATATTGCCCAATTAATATGTATACTAATGTACATAGTCTATCAAAGACATCAGAGAATGGGCATATACTGATATAATTTTCCATGTTGTTTATTGTTTAATGGAGTTCCCATACTGGCTTCTATCTAGACACCAAGCAAGCTAAGATCTGTCTGCACTAACACAAGGATGGCCAAACTGTGGCTTTGGAGCCACATTTGGCTCTTTCACACATATTAGGTTTAGATTTAGGTTTATTGGATTTATATCCCGCCCTCCCCGCCAAAGCAGGCTCAGAGCGACTCAGAACCAGTAAAATCAAAACAATTCACACTGCTTACATTATAAATTAAAATTAAACAGTTAAAGCAGTCTGGTGCTAATATCAGTTGTCATTGTTTCATTTTAGATGGTGTTCAGTATATTAGGTGTCATTCCCTACTACCATATCAGTCATTTCAGATCAATTAAAGGCCAGCCGGAATAGTGTCGTCTTACAGGCCTTGCGGAACTGAGTGAGGTCCCGCAAGGCCCTAACTTCTTCCGGAAACTGATTCCACCAATAGGGGGAAGCAATCGAGAAGGCTCTCTCTCTAGTGGACTTTAATCTTGCCTCCCTCAGCCCAGGGATCACTGCTAGATTTTGCATCCCAGATCTAAGTACCCTCTGGGGAACCAGTGGGGAGAGATGGCCCCTAAGGTGAACAGGTCCTTGGCCATATAGGGCTTTAAAGGTAATAACCAGCACCTTGTAGTGAATCTGGTATACTGTTGGCACCCAGTGCAGTTCCCGCAGTCCCGGCTGTACATGCTCCCACTTGGGAAGCCACAATAGCAACCTGGCCACCACGTTTTATTTATTTTATTTTATTTATATCCCGCCCTCCTTGCCGAAGCAGGCTCAGGGCGGCTCACAACATAAAATCCCATAAACAATTAAATTAATGAGTATTAAAATTAGACATTCAATAATAAAACAGATATACAATGATTAAAACAGTTAAAACAGAATAAAACAGAATATTGAGTTGGTACTATTCTGGTGGTGACGGCCTTCTTCCACTTCTCTTAAATACCGGTGCCGAGTCAATTGAATGCCAGCCGGAAGAGGATGGTCTTGCAGGCCCTGCGGAACTGCACAAGGTTCTGCAAGGCCCTCACTTCATCTGGCAGTTGGTTCCACCAGCAGGGGGCTACAATTGAGAAGGGCCTCCTTCGGTCCGGGAATTACTAATAGATTTTGTGATCCCGATCTGAGTACTCTCTGGGGAACATGTGGAGAGAGACGGTCCCTGAGGTAGGCAGGTTCTAGGCCATATAGGGCTTTAAAGGTAATAACCAGCACCTTGTAACGAATCCGGTATACTATTGGCAGCCAGTGCAGTTCCCGCAGTCCCGGCTGAATATGCTCCCACCTAGGGAGCCCCAATAACAGCTGGGCAGCCGCGTTCTGCACTAGCTGCAGCTTCCAGGTTAGGCACAGGGGCAGCCCCATGTAGAGGGCATTACAGTAGTCCAGCCTCGAGGTCACCGTTGCATGGATCACTGTTGCCAGGTCGCCGTGCTCCAGGAAGGGGACCAACTGCCTTGCCCGCCTAAAATGGAAAAACGCTGATTTAGCAGTGGCTGCTATCTGGGCCCCCATTGTCAAGGCAGGCTCCAGTAGCACCCCCAAGCTCTTGGCCTTGGGCGCTTTTGCCAGTGATGCACTTTCAAAGGCCGGTAGGGGAATTTCCCTTCCCAGACTGCCACAACTCAAGCAAAGGATCTCTGTCTTCGCTGGATTGAGGTTCAATCTACTCAGCCTAAGCCATCCATTCATGGCTTGTAGCACCAGGTCCAAATTCTCTGGGACACAGTCAGGCCGGCCATCAATCAGTAGATAGAGCCGGGTGTCATCAGCATACTGGTGACAACCCATCCTATACCTCTGGGCAATCTTGGCAAGGGGGCGCTTGTAGATGTTGAACAACATCAGGGAGAGCACTGCCCCCTGAGGCACCTTGCAGTCAAGTGTGTGCCTCCAGGACAGTTCACCCCCAATCACCACCCTTTGTCCCCAACCATCAAGGAAGGAGGAAAGCCATTGCAAGGCCAACCCCTGAATCCTTGCGTCGGCAAGACAGCGGGTCAGCAACTGATGGTCGATCATATCGAACGCTGCTGATAGGTCCAACAACATCAGTACCACCGAGCCACCTCGATCCAGTTGCCGCTGGAGGTCATCCACCAGGGCGACCAGCACTGTCTCCGTCCTGTGACCTTGGCAGAAGCCGGACTGGTGAGGGTCTAGGATGGAAGCGTCATCCAGAAAGCTCTGTAACTGTAGTGCTACTGCCCTGTCAATAATTTTACCCCAAAAGGGTTAATTCGAGACCGGCCGGTAATGTGCCAATTTAGCCAGGTCTAATATCATTTTTTTCAGGAGAGGGTGGACCACAGCCTCATTAAGAGGTGTTGGAAAACGCCCTCTGCAAGGGATCTATTTACGATATCCCGTATAGGATATATGAGCTCCCTCTGGCAAGCTTTAATTAGCCAGGAGGGGCAAGGGTCCAGATCACAAGTTGTTGGGCGTACAGTAGAGAGGATCCTGTCAACTTCCTCTAGGTTGAGTGTATTGAAGCAGTCCAGAACAAAACCAGAAGACAGGCACGGGGCCTCGAGTTCACATACTGTCTCCAATGTGGCAGGAAGGTCATGATGGAGCGACGAGATCTTATCTGCAAAAAAGTTCACAAAAGCCTCACAGCCAATCTCCAATTCTCTAGAATTTGGCCTGCCTTGTGGCAGTGTTGTAAGGATCTGAATTGTGTTAAACAATTGTGCCGAACACGAAATTGCAGACGCAATCTTGGCCGTAAAGTAAGTATTCTTTGTGGCTTTGACTGCCATCTCATAGGACCTCATAAACTCTCTATAAGATGTTCTAGTCGCTTCGTCTTGAGTACGCTGCCATTGGCTCTCTAGCCGTCTGAGTCCTTGTTTCATTTGCCGCAACTCCAGGTTGTACCATGGTGCTAGCTTAGAGCGAGGATGCAGAGGACGGCCAGGTGTGATCTCATCGATGGCTCTGGAAAGTCTGTCATGCCAGGACTCAGTCAGGTCATCCAGGGAATCAGCACCACAGTAATCCGGTCCACTCCCACTGCAAAGATCAGATCCAGTATGTGTCCCGCCTGGTAAGTGGGCGTTGTTACAAATTGGGAGAGTCCCAGTGTCGCCATGGATGACATTAGGTTGTGTCATTGGCATGAACACTGAAGTCACCCAGGATCAAAAGCCTTGGGTGCTCCAATGCCCAGCCAGTTACAGCCTTCATCAGGGACAGTAAGGCGTTGGCTGGTGCATTAGGCGGACGGTACACCAGCCATATCGCCAAACCTTCCCCAACATCCCACACCAGACCAGCACATTCAATGCCGTCGATCTCTGGAGATAGGAGAGCCCAGAAAGAGTAAGCCTCCCATATGAATAAGGCCACCCCTCCCCCCTGCCTGCTTGTCTGTGATTGGTGAAAGACTGAGTATCCTGGGGGAGCTATCTGGGAGAGAGCTACAGTCTCCCTGTCTTGCACCCAGGTCTCAGCCAGGTCCATATCCTGCTGAAGCAGGAAGTCCCAAAGGACTGAGGTCTTATTGTTTATGGACCTGGCATTGCATAACACCAATGATGGAGGCGAATAACTCAACCTGACTCCACTACCTGCTACCATTGGGATGGGATACAGATTGGAAGGGGGCCGAGCACCTACATGTCTTGGCGACCTTCCCTTACACCCATGTCTGTTACCACTGTCATACCTTTACCTCCTCAGGAGTACCGGGATCCCCAGGCCGGTCATCCCCTAATGGTCTCCGCCACAGCCTCAGACCAATATGGGGTACACAGCTCACTGCCCTGTGAAGCCCCCACCACCCCACTGGCTGGCTTGGAGAAGGCATTTCTCTTTTTAAATCACTTCTCTAAGCCAAGACATCCAGCAACTTGAAGAATGCATTTAAAATTAAAGTTGCTTGCTTTCTATGTTTCCCTCCCTCCTCCTTCCCACCATCTATTTTTTTCCTTCCTTCCTTCCTTCCTTCCTTCCTTCCTTCCTTCCTTCCTTCCTTCCTTCCTTCCTTCCTTCCTTCCTTCCTTCCTTCCTTCCTTCCTTCCTTCCCTTTCCTGCGACTCTCAAATATCTGACATTCATGTATTGAGGCTCACAAACATCTGACATTTATTCTATGTGGCTCTTATATTAAGTGAGTTTGGCATGCTTGGGTTAGAATGACATATCTGGGATGTTTAGATTCAAATCCCACTCTGCCGGGATGTTTACTGGGTGACCTTGGGCCAGTCACTCCCTCTCAGCCTAACCTATCTCACCAAGGCTGTTGCGATAAACTGAGGGAGAAGATAATGATTTTGTAAGCTACTTTGGGTCATTACTGGGGAAATAAGCAGGGAGTAAATATTTCAATAGATAATATTTTTCCTCTAAAACCTGATAATGCACTATTAGCAGTTCAGAAAATAATATGTCTATGGAGGATTAGCATTGAAGTTTCCACATGCAATCAAGGCAACCAAATTCTAGAAGCATAAAAGATGGAGTCACTTATGTTTTCCCTAGTAACTGTTCTGCTTGAAAGAAGTCTGCCTGACATTTTGAGATGCAGTACAATTGCTTCAAAATCCAGTTCAGGATAAGCTACTGCAGAATAATGCTGCATACAACAACCAGAGAAGAGCTTTCAAGGCAAGGGTCATTGGAGTGAGAATGGGGGTGTGTGGGTGGGTTATACAGGGCTGGCTAACCCACTAGGCAAACTAGGCAATTGCCTAGGGTGCTGGGAGGGGGGGCTATGAATTGGGCTATCCTCCCCTTCCCGCACCCAAGGCAATGCCTAGTTTACCTGCTGCTGCCATCCTCACCTCGCTACCCTGACTCCTCCCTCCCCCATGGGTAAAATGTTGCCGCCCTCCCTCCCCCCGTCCCTTCTGTGGTGGCACATTCTGCCCCTCCCCCCTGTGCTCAAACAAGCACTAGAATCAGCCCTACCTGTTTAAATGTGGCCTGGGACTCTCAGTGCTGAATGAGGCTTCACTCCCCCCTCACTTCGAAGGCTTTAAAGAGCCCAGGAAGCATGGTGCTCCACTGCCCCTTCCCGGGCATTGTAATGGTGGGGGGCGTGTCTGCCTATGGAGAGGGATGGCAGGCAGCAGGTGGCAAGTCTGCCTGGGATGCCATGCACCCCAGGGCCGGCCCTGGGGTTATATACACAAAAATGTTCCTGTTTTCACATATGAGAAGTCAAAGGATATAGGTATACCTTGCTTCTTATGTTGCAGGGGTGACATTCAATAATATTTTGTGTTTGTTAGTGAAAGTGGTATATGACACACATTTATTTATACTCTGTCTCTCTGTTTTACTATGTGGATTGAGGTTCACTGGATAAACAATAACAGTTCAATAGAATTAAAAAAACCTCTTACAGGTAGGTGCAAAGTCTGAGGTGTGGGTGTTGAGACGCAAGTTTTAGGGCTTACATAAGGGCAGCAAAGGGAACCATCAGGTCTGTCAGGTAGCCCACGTAATCAGTGCATTCTTCTAGGACAGCAGCATGTGCCTGTTTATGGTGACTACTACATATACAAACTGGAGGTGTGAGTCAGTGGTCTAACATCAATTAACTGTATTGTAGCACATTGTTAGTTTTCATTTAAAATGTTAATGAATAGTCCAAAACTACATCTGTTTGACTACACATGTTCACCAATACCATGTGGTACAATCTCCAGTGGCGTGTGGAAATGTGATTGTAATGCACTGGGTTCGGAGATGCTTAAAATGCAACATGGTTTATTGGTGAGTACATCACAAAGACAACATGGCGGGGCTGGGTCCCCTATTATATACATTCCCCGGAACAACCCTCTTTCTGGTCAGGTCCAATCCTGACCAGTTAAACTTCCTGCCACTGATCTTCATAGGCGGATTGCATTCGTCCCTTACAGTCAGGTGACCCGAAGCTTTCTGCTGGTCACCTCAGCACACATAGTCGTGCTGTGTTATAAATTCAGGGACCAAAATGCAAGACACAACAGCGACCATTAACACTACTGTTCTATGTGATATCACCAGGCCTCTTGACACTCATGGTTTCAATTGCTGGCAATCCTAGTTCCCCTTGAACTTTCTAAAGCTGCAATCTTGTGCTTGTTAATTTAGGAGTAAGCCTCACTGGACTCAGTGGGTCTGGCTTCTGAATACACATGTATGGGATCATCTTATTTGGATTCAGTGTATTCTTTTTCACATGAGATATTGCCACCTACTGTCCCAGCTTTTCAGGCCATATAGAAGGCATGTTTCTTTTGCATCTCCACTCATGATTAATAACAAAAGACCAAGGGGGTGGCCGAAGCAATGTGTTCATATTGTGGTATCAGATCATGGTCATTAGATGAGTATTATGAATCACATTCACTACATATTTGTGGTTAAAGACACACTTTGGTTATTTTTTTTTTAGATAAAATTTATCCTACATCCCCAGGAGCCTGCCCAAGGTGGCTCACAAAATAAAAATAATAAAACAAAACATTAAAAGATATTTAAATCCAGTCTTAAAAACACATCCCAGCATAGAAACACAGACCATAAAAACAGATCACTGATAGCTTAAAATACCTGTCTCCGAACTAAAATAGTGCTAAAGATCAACTCTTTAATTAAAGGCTGAAGTGAACAGAAACATTTTGGCCTGGAACCCAGAAGAGAGCAATGTAGGTGCCAGGTGAGCCTGAAAGGGAATAGCATTCCATAAGCAAGGTGCCACTACTTAAAAAGCCCTGTCTCTGGTTGCCCCCTGCTTGTAAGACAACTCTTAACTAGCAGACTGGACAATATAGGAGGAGGCAGTCCTTTAAATGCATGCAGTTAAGGCTGACAGTTGTCTTTTCTTTCTTTTTCAGTCCTCCTGATTTTTGGAGATAAATAGAAGCTTCCCTAGGATTCATTTTGACTGGAGCATGTATACCCTGGAGTACAGGAACAATTAGTGCTAAGCAATGACTGAATAGTAAGAAGGCAAGAAAGTTAGAAATACAAATAGTTTATGTTAAAAAGTCATCTTAATACTGGTTCTAGTTTTATCAATTAGCTGTCAATTACATTTTTATTCTCCTTTCTTCCAAGACAGCAAAAGTTCACAGCATGTGCCGTTCAGGGCAATGTACACAGTTCCCCTCCATTTTGCCCTCAGATTGATCCTTGGGGTTGGTGGGTTAGGTTGAGAGAGAGAGTGCCTGGCCCATGACCACCCACTGGGCTTCAAGGGTATGTGAGGGTTTGAACCTGGATCTCTGCAATTCTAAACTAAACATGGATAAAAGACTCCTTATGCTTATTAAGAGATTACACACTTCTACCACCTGCTAGATCAAATGCTCATTAGCATGCAACCTAACATCGAAGATTGCTGCCAATAAGGGTGTCAAATAGGGTTGCATTTTGGCTCCCTTTTTATTCAATCTCTTCCTTAATGACCTGGCTATTCAGCTGTCTGGTCCTGACTGCCATAGTCCAAAACTCGGTGCATTACAGGTACCCTTGTTACTTTATGCTGATGATATGGTGCTGTTGTCCTGCTCTAGAGTGGGCTTAAGACGTCTGTTGTCCCGTTGTTCTGTATTTTACTAGTAATAAGCTCCAGCTCAATTATGAGACGTCCAAAATCTTAGGTTTCTCAAAAAAGTGGAGACTTTACAAATGGGTTACTGATGGTAAGAGATAGAGCAAGTCAAGTTATTTAAATACTTAGGTGTTTATTTTCAATATAATGTGACTTGGTCTACCCATCACAAGTATGCAGAGAAGTTAGCTAACATCAGTGCATCTGCCATAGCTCGCTTTTTTTATGGCAGAGGTAACAATTTGTGCCAGCTGCCATAAAAATATTCAAAGCCAAAGTGATTTCACAACTTCTGTATGGCATCCCAATCTGGATTGGATCTTATGAATGTGCTATCGAACGTGTCCAATCCAAATTCTTGTGTAAAATTCTGGGCATGCCAAAATGTGTCCCATATGCAGTTATCTGCTTAGAAACTGGCATGTTTTTAATGGTTATTAGTGCATGGCTCATGACCTTCAAATTCTGGCTACGCTTGCACTACAACTCTGGATGCTCTCTGAATTTAATTGGTCAAATTGGTCAGCACATATTGTGAGAAAAAATAGTCTTTTGAACGATACTTCATCTAGTGTCACTGAGAAAGTGGCTAAATTTCTTTATTCTGTTTTAAAGGCATGCCAGAGTATCTCATAGAAATAGTTTATGCTTTTCCTGATGTATATGTATGCAATCGTTCCATTTTATCTTTTTTTAACCAATTTGCTCTGATATATATATATATATATATATATATATATATATATATATATATATATATATATATATATATATATATATATATATATACATATAATGCCAATAAAGGCTAACTTGACTTGACTATAATGCAGTACTCTAACAACTATTCCAGACTAAGGCTATATTAATAATCCTTTATTAAAGACAGATAACGCAGACTGAGAGAGAGATTACCACTGGAGATTGCAACTGTCAAGCATGCTATGGGATAAGGCTTGGGGTATGGAACCTCCCCCTAGGAATGAAAGACTATGCTTAATAGTAGAAGAAAGCACTCCATCCCCAAAGAATATAAGGATTTAAGAGGGGTATTTAGCAAAGAGGAGGCAAATGAACTTCCTCCCATCGGAATACTGACTGTGCCATAGAACTAATCCCAGGGCAAGAACTCACCAAAGCAAAACTATACTCCATGGGATGGGCAGAGAAGGCTGAACTGAGGAAATTCTTAGATAAAAATCTAAAGAGAGGATTTATCAGGCCAACAACAGCCCCACATGCCGCCCCAGTACTGTTTAGAAAGAAGAAGGATGGGGGGCTTAGACTTTGCACAGATTTTTGAGGGATCAATGGGATTTCCACCTCGAATGCCTACCCCATCCCATTAATTAACGATCTTTTGAGTATGGTATCGGAAGGGAAAATCTTCACAAAATTGAACTTAAGGGATGCTTACTTTAGAGTATACATAAAAGAAGGGGATGGGTGGAAAATCACTACTCCCATGGGTCAATTTGAGTACCTAGTCATGCCGTTTGGATTACAGGGGACGCCCGGAGTTGTTATGAATTTCATCAATGAAGTACTAAGGGAGTATTTATATTAAGGGGTCATGGTGTACCTGGATGATAGAATTATTTATTCCAAGGATTTAAAGTCTCATGTGAAATTAGTGCGGGAAGTACTCAGCACTCTTTACGAACATAAACTGTATGCTAAATTGTCCAAGTGCAAGTTCCACAAAACAGAACTGGACTATTTGGGATACAGAGTGTCTGGAAGGGGACTAGCAATAGACCCCGCAAAGATACAAGCAGTATTAGATTGTGAACCCCTGAGGACACGTAGACAGCTCCAATCTTTTCTCGGATTTGCAAATTTTTATCATAATTTCATTCAGGGTTTTGCGCACATTATGTTGCCATTGATGGACCTTCTTAAAACAAAAGGAAAGGGTCCAGAAGCAAAAAGACCAAGCGCTAAACTAGTATGGACAGCCAAGTGCAAGGAGGCATTTAATAAATTGAAAAGGTTGTTCACCAGTGAACCTATTCTTAGTCACCCAGATGAATTGCGACCTTTTGTGGTCCAATGTGACGCCTCTGACGTCGAGGTGGGAGCAATATTAATGCAGGCCGATGATGAGGGGAGGCTAAGACCCTGTGCATACATCTCTATATCACCCAATCACCTAGTCGGAGTAGTCACTACTAAATCCAAAACAAAAAAAGGTAACATAGAAGAGAAATGGGGAGGAGAATGACTAATCACGGAAGTAGAGAAAGAGGGAGATACCAAACCAGAAGGAGTTATCAAGGGGGAAGGGGGATTTTGGTACCATGAAGGGAAACTCTATGTACCAAAACACCTCCGGAAAGAAGTGCTACAATTTTGTCATAATAGTAAAATTTCATGTATGTGAAAACGTTAATCTTGGTTAATCGACAATTTTGGTGGCCGCATATGAAAAAAGACATTTCAAGCTATGTATCAATCTACCTGGTATGCAAGAAAAGGGGAGGGAAGCCCCCTGGATTGCTACAACCCTTAGAGACCGCTGGCAGATCGTGGTCAGCAGTTTTTTGTAGAACTCCCCATGTCTCAAGGGAAAACAGTAATATTGGTAATAGTAGACACTTTCTCAAAGCAAACTCACTTCATCCCATGCTCACAACTACTCAATGCAAAGAAGTTAGCCTATTTGTTCTTCCAACACGTGGTTAAATTACACTCCTTCCCTGATAAGATCATTAGCGACAGGGGGCGACAATTTGTTGCCAACTTCTGGCAGGAGTTTTGCAAATTAACAGGCATGGTGCAAGGGCTGAGCTCAGCGTACCACCCTCAGACAGATGGACAGACGGAAAGAGTAAATGCGCTTCTAGAACAGTATTTACAGTGCTATGTGAATCACCAGCAATCCAACTGGGTGGAATTGCTGCCCTATGCAGAATACGGATATAACAACAGTGTCCACAGTTCCACCAAAACGTCTCCTTTCAGGGTAGTGAATGGCTACGAAGGGAAACCTTTCCCATTATTACCAGGAGGGGAAGCCACAGAATTGCCTTTGTTGTTTGAACATTGGTGAGGAACTTTAGGAAAAGAATGGAAAATAATACTGGAAAATTTAGAGGCAGCCAAAGACACTTATAAAAAACATTATGATAAGAATCACATTCCGGTGGGGGATTTCAAAGTAGGAGAGACAGTTTTCTTATCGACCAAGAACTTGCCAATGCCTCAGCCGTCCAAGAAGTTAGCTTACAAATTCCTGGGTCCATTCAAAATAAAAAGAGTCATCAATAAAGTGACAGTGGAATTAGATCTACCAAAAATGTTTAGTAAAATCCATCCTGTCATTCATTGCAGCTTATTACGCCGAGATCTTGGAGCTACGTCTTGGCACCCTTAGCCACCAGCTCCACAACCTATCCAAGTTGGGAATCAGAGTCACCATGAAGTACAGGAAATTCTGGATGCAAAATTTAAAAGGGGGGGGGGGGTGCTGTATTTTTTAATTAGTTGGAAACACTTTCCACCTAGTCACGATGAGTGGGTGGAGGCTTCAAATGTAAGAGCTGCCAGGCTAATAAAGAAATTCTACGAATTGAACCCAAATAAACCCTGGAAGAAATCTTAAGGGGGCAGTATGTCAAACATGCTATTTCAGTGTATTAAATCAATATACTTATTGGATTCTGATTTCTTCCTCTTCAGTTCTGACAACTGTTATTTCCCATAGCTGCATATCAAAGCTCAACCCCCCCCCCCCCTCTTACTTTTCTCACCTCCCTTTCCTCTTTCCCACTGCTGGGTAGAAAATGTAGGAATGCTGTAACTTTGATGATAGAGAGAAAGAAGGCGCCTCCCCCGAACAGTTCCCATTCATTGCTTATCAACAGGAGCAAGAATGTATGAGATTGAGGGAAGTTTTAACCGCAAGATAGTAATGGGTAGTATTTTTGCATAGTTGTAACAATTCACACATGCTTGTTATGTCTTGAGGCTATCTTTTCTATACCTTTTGATGTAGTCCTTAAAACACTATGCTATGAACAACTCTGTATCACTCTCAAGGTACTGCACCTTGAGCAACATTGGATTATGAATAAAACAAGTCTTTGTATCAAACAATTGGTTAATTTTTCAAAATACCTATGCTTGACAGTAACCGAGGATTTTTTGTATTTTTTGTAATGGACCACAATGACTCTATGTTGCTGCTCTGTGTTTAGTTATGAGATATTATTGAGCTATATTTTTCCATTCTGTTGGTTAATCTGCTAGAACTATTTTGGCATGCTTTCATGCAAAGAATGGGACAAGATGACCTTCCTGACAAGGATGGAGCAAGATGACAATTGATGATTGTGCAATCATATGTTTTCAAAAGAGTAAAGTAAGATTGTGTCAAGATGTTGCAAAGGAAGCAGATAAATAATATGATCACTAGAACATGCATTGCTGTGTGCTGCTGGAATCAATACCCTCTAAAATCATATTATAATCTTGGCATGAAGGAGTACTTCCTCCAGAAATATTATACATACATGTACATTCCCCAGACATGTGCAGCCCAAATTGGCATTAAAATTGTCACAGTTCCAGCTCAGATAGTTGGCCCTAGTCCCTGGTGTGGTCACACACTGAACAGAGTACAGTGTGTTCTGAAGAGCAGATTTTGCTGCTGAAGAGTTTTATATAAGGTGCTTCTGTCACATCAGCCCTGGAGAATGCAAGATACAAAATAGGTGGCATACTGATTTTTGTTGGACTATTGTGTCAATGGAGAGGTTCAAGCAAGAGGCGGGGTTGCAATATGAAATTGTAGGGCACCAATCAAATTATTTTTGTTTGTTGGTTTTCTATTAATATAATGAAACATATGTCCTCTATGAAAGGACCTGTGTGCACATAAACCTAATTTATGTTCTCTCCCTCCATTTTCATGGACAAGAATTGCACAGATTGGACCTTCAAGTGGTATGCCTGCACTTCATGTTGTTTATTTACTGATTTATTAAATTGGACTTTTAGGCTGCTCACCCCTGAAAAATAAAGCTCAGGGTGGCCTATAGCACGTAAAATGCCAATACAATTTATAAATTACAGTTCAAATATACCTTAAAATTTAATGCAGTCCGACCCATTTGATGGCAAAAAATTTGCAGGAGATGCCACAGCCCCATAGGGAAGGAAGGATGGAGGAGATGGGAAAGGGAGCATGCCAGACTATGTTATAGCCATCACTGCCCTCACCCAAATGCCTGGCAGATCATCTCTACCTTACATGCCCAGCAGAAAAGTAGCAGGGCACAGAATAGGGGCCAGGGCAGAAAAAATCCTGGTCCTGGCTCAGGACAGCCAGATCTCTCTTCAGCCAGGGACCATGAGAAGGTTCTTCTGAGCATAAAGTTCTTCTGGCGGTATACTGGAAGCAGTGGTCCCAAAGGTACATAGATCCCAGGCCATTAAGGCTCTTGAAGATCAAAACCTTGAACCTGAAATGGGGCTCCACCAGAAGCCTGTGCAGCTCGCACAGAGCATGTTGAATGTGCACCATGTGGAGTTCCTGGTAAGGACCCATGTGGCTACTTTCTGGATCAATTGGAGTTTCCCAGTCAGTCTCAAGGTAAGGCCCACATACAGCAAGTTACAGTAGTCTATCTTGGAGGTGACCACTGCACAGATTACTGTGGCTAGATTGGAGCAAGACACATAAAAAGCTAGTTGCCTAACCTGACAAAGTTGGGAAAATGCCAGTCCAGCAACCTTTGTGACCAGGGTCTCCATTGACAGGGAGGCAACCAGTGTCACACCCAGGGTCTTGACCATCGATGCCAGCGTTAAGGGCACATTATCAAGGGCTGGGAGTCAGTATTCCAAGTCTGCATCCCTCCCACCCAGTCACAGAACCTCTGTCTTACCAGGATTCAGTCTCAACGAACTCTGCTTTGACCATCCCACTATGGCCTCCAAACCTGGGATGGCTGAGCAGACAGGTTAAAACGGATAAAAGGAAGTACTTCTTCACCCAAAGGGTGATTAACATGTGGAATTCACTGCCACAGGAGGTGGTGGCGGCCACAAGTACAGCCACCTTCAAGAGGGGTTTAGATAAAAATATGGAGCACAGGTCCATCAGTGGCTATTAGCCACAGTGTGTGTGTATATATAAAATTATTTGCCACTGTGTGACACAGAGTGTTGGACTGGATGGGCCGTTGGCCTGATCCAACATGGCTTCTCTTATGTTCTTATGGCTGTTGAATTGTTTGATTGAGATGCTTGTTGGATTGTTGCCTGGTATGATTCAGGCTCAACTATTTCTCTGTGATACACATTATTCTACTAGGAATCACAGGTAAAGTAGTTTATGGGGATCTCAGTGCATATTGAATCTTAAAATTACAAGTTTCTTGCAGGTTTGTAGGCATAATACACATTTGTACAGTTAATGGAGACCAAGCATTCAAATTGTTTTTAAAGGTGTGTGGGCATTATCAGAGCCACACAGCATCCCCTGATCTACCAGTATAAGAGAAAAAGCATGTCTGAAAACAAGTTAGTCTCCCAAGTCCTGCTTTGATCTTCAGTGGTCAGAAGAGCCCTGTTTTGCCTACCATTCTTTTTTATTTATTTCAGCTGTTTTAGAATGCTTTTCATGCCTGCTAGAATAGTTTCTTATATATATCCTCAACCTCTTCCACGACTTCTAAATCCTAAATATTTGCCTAATTGCCCTGGTATGTGCAGCGCCATATACGTAGGGTTTCTAAAGGAAATGAAACTAAGAATAGGCTAGAGAAGATGTGAATGAAGAGCTTAAAATAACCCCTTGGAAGTAGAGTCTTAGTAAACAGTCAAAAAGTGCTGGGCCGAATGGAAAATCCACAATGAGCTCACTCTACCAGAAGGGACAGCATTCTGGGCAGGGTGCTTCTGGGGTGTGGAAGAAGATTGCTGACAACATTCTAAGACTGAACTGGTGGCAGAGGGCTGGGAGAGAAAGGAATGGCCACACCTCTAGAAAAAGCAAAAGAAGAGAGGAAAGGCACGATATGAAAGAATATTTGAAACATGGACTACTTTTAATATTTACAGTCCTTTAGAGAAGAAAAAGTGGGCCACAGTATTGTGAAAAAGTTTCACTTAAAACATCTGCCCTAGTGCCTTTTTTCATCTTGTGCTGATTTAATATGACCACAGCAAACCTGTGACAAGATGGTGGGCTGGTGTAATAGTTAGTAGGGATGATTACTCTGTAAAAAATGGAAAGCAACTGGTTATTTTGCTATGCATTGGCTGTACTTTGCTGAATCATTCATATATATTCACCAGAAGCAATAACACAGTTTGGGCAGTGTCAGTTTTGCTTCTATTGAAGAAGTAAATGTTGTGTTAAAAGGTGCTTTCAAATCAGTTTAAGAGTACAAAATGCCCTGGGCTTAGGACAGCTGCAATATTTCCCAGATAAGGACAGAAGCTCTTCATCCTATTGCAGAAAGATCAGTTGTAGCTAGAAATAATTCATTGTATTATAGCAAAGCTCTCGAATGGATTATAGGATCTAGAATGCAAGACTGAGACCTAGAAAATCAAATCCTTTGCTTCAACTGTTCAAGACCTCCAAAATGACAGAGGGCCAGTGATGTTCTTTGTCATGTGACTGTCTTCTGCACATGTTGAAATGGGTTGTTGATGACATTACGATTTTCATAACCTGCTATGGAATTTGTAGGTTTCACCTGCCTCTCAAGCTGTTTCAAGAGTGGATGATACTGCCTCCTTGCCATAACAGAGGCCTCTGTGCATGCAGATGTACTGCTGCTAACAATTTCTGTTATTTCCAGAACAAGCCAAGCACTTGCCAACTGGCCTGGAAATATTTTCACCCCTGTTGAAAGCAAGTGTGCAATCCGTCTTTAATTTTTTTGCTATTTTGCTGTAGCTTCTCATGAAATTAGTTTGTCAATTTTTTTGTGTGATCCTCAATTACCTGGAGAAAAGCCATATGCAGAGGGGACATTACTTTTACAGCAGAAGACCAGGAGACTGAAGTGGCCCAAATTAGACCAAAAGGGTTACAGGGAGTGTGCATGCTCATTTTACAATAGGATGGAAGGAGTGAATATGATGAGCTGGTGTGGTGTAGCAGTTAGAGTGTTGGGAGTAGGATCTAGGCAACCCAGATTCACTCCCCTAGTCTGCCATGGAATATTGGGTGCCCTTGGGCAGTCACTATCTCTCAGCCTAACCCACCTCACAAATTTGTTGTGAGGATAAAAGGAGAATAGTGGACTGAGGAAATAAAAGGATGAACAGGAAAACAGTATTAGGTGCTTTGGGTCCCACACTGGGGAGAAAGGTGGGCTATAATAAATAAATAATAGTGGGGAGGGGTAGAGAAGAGAATGAATCCAGGAGGTGAGGAAGAGAGTGAACTGGAGCAGGAAGTCAGTAGAAGACAGTATGTTGTGTCCTAGGTTCAAATGGAGAACTGTTACTTTTGGAGGGAACTGTTACTTTTGGAGGGAAGCTGAACAAGCCAAGCTTGTACTCCACACCAGGGTTCCAGAGAAGGCCTAAGCATGCCCAATCAGGGGAAGGATTGAAACATAAGTAGCCAATCAACATCTAGGCTCATACTGTACCCTGATAGGCCCTTAGGCCTCTGTAAATAGCCAATCCATGTACATAGTTAAGGTCCAATCAGAAGGGGGCAAGAATTGTATAAAGGAGCAGGAGGTTTGAATAGAGCTCAGTTTGTGTTGGTGTTCCTGAAGTAAAGCTTGCTGAAATCACTCTCCGACTCTGGTCTCTTACTGCGCCGACCCCAGTACTTTACACTGGCGACGAAGGTGGGATGCCAGTAAGAACCAGCAACAGAACCAGGAACACGGAAAGGTGGCTAAATCCAAGCCATCTGGGTCCGCACCTCCGCTCTGCGCACACCCCATCTCTCAAGCCGCCCAGACACGCTGCCAAGAATGGAGGCTTCAGCTAACCTCCTGCAGCCCTTTAGCATCGATCGCCCCGAGCTGTGGGACTCGTGGGTCGAAGGCTTCCAGTCATACCTGACCTTCCGGAAGATTACAGAGACTACCATGCAGAGAGCTCTGCTTATCAGTACGTGTGGCATGGAGACCGTGGACTTAGCCAGGGCTCTTCTCCAACCCAGGAAGCTCTCAGAGACGCCGGTGGACGACATCATCAGCGCTCTGGAGAAGTATTTCCAGCCCCAGCCAACCAAGCTCACCCGGCACTGGGACTTCCGACAAAGGACACAGAAGGCAGGCGAAACCACGATGGTGTTCTTGACAAGCCTGCGCCGGGTGGCAAGCCGATGCAGTTTCGCAGACCTCAATGAAGCCCTTCTTGACCAGTTTGTATGGGGCTTGAGGGACGAAAAACTAGTACAGAAACTCCTGTCCCTCTCCGAGTGCGACCTAACAAAGGCAATCGATGTGGCCACCAGCTGGGAGAAGGGCAGATCAGCAGAGCCACGGCTGACAAGACAGGCTGCGGCACACCAGATCAACCCTGAACCATCTACAGAGGACTCAGACGAGGACAAAGCTCTACAAACCGGCTATCATTCAGCAGGAAGGAAGACCACCCATGCCCCACAGGGCATGAGACACAAGACACCACCTGCATGTGCAAGCTGCGGGGGCCAGCACGAGCGAAAGACCTGCCGATTCCGGAATGCCACCTGTCGACTCTGCAACAAGGAAGGCCACATCGCCTGTGCCTGCAGATCCACATCCCGAGCACGCGTCCCGCAAAGATCTGCGCACTGCGAGGGCCAGCCAGACTTCGAGACCGACGCTCTCCACGCCCACCCATACCTGGTACAGTACCTACCCTCGCCAGTCAGGCCCTCCAAAATCCGGGTCAATGTAGGGATCGGGGGGGTGCCCTGCCAAATGGAGGTGGACTCTGGGTCAGCATCATCTATTATAGCGGCAGAGACATTTTTTAAAATCCCCACCAGGCTGAGGCCTCGTCTCAGGGACCCGGGGTTTACCTTAGTGGACTTCCAGAAGAATAAGGTGCCTATCTTGGGAGTGGGCCCGGTCCCAGTCCAATACAAGGGGTTCAAGGGCCAGCTACAAGTGCTAGTGGTCAAGAACCACCTTACAAACCTTTTGGGTCTCGACTGGTTCAAGCCCCTGGGAATAGAGATCAGGGGGGTCAATAAGACTGTCGGAGTGGACTTTAACAAGGTTTGTGAAGAGTTCCCGGCCGTTTTCGATGGCACCTTGGGCTGCTACACGGGTCCCCCGGTTACACTACACCTCGACCCCACAGTGCGGCCTATTAGGCTTAAAGCGCGGCGAGTTCCATTCGCGCTCAAGCCTAAAATTGAGGAGGAACTGGATAAACTGATTGCACAGGGAATACTAGAGCCTGTCACCCACGCAACCTGGGAAACTCCCATCGTGACTCCAGTCAAGCCCAGTGGGGAAGTGCGGATTTGTGCAGACTATAAGTGCACCCTCAACAAGGCTCTTCAGGCCCACGCATACCCTGTGCCCATCGTCAGCCACGTTCTAGCCACCCTAGCTGGCGCAAAATTTTTTGGCAAGTTGGACTTGGCCCAAGCTTACCAACAGCTGCCGGTGGATGAGGCCACGGCCAACGCCCAAACAATTGTGACCCACCGGGGGGCCTTTAGAGTAAAGCGGTTGCAATTTGGCGTGAGTGTGGCTCCGGGGTTGTTCCAGGAACTCATGGACTCTCTTTTAAAAGGACTTCCCGGAGTCACTCCATTCTTCGATGATGTGCTGATCGCGGCAGCCTCGCCTGAAGAATTCGCCGCCCGCCTTAGAGGAGTCCTACAACGTTTTGAAACAGCCGGCCTCAAGGTCAAACGGGAGAAGTGCCTCCTGGGCGTGGATCGGGTGGAATTCCTGGGGTTCTCCATCGATGCCCAGGGGGTCCATCCCTCCGACGCCAAGCTGCGTGCCATCAGAGATGCTCCAGCGCCCACCAACAAGCAAGAACTCCAGGCCTTCCTCGGCCTCCTAAACTTTTATCATGCTTTTCTCCCCCACAAGGCAGCGGTGGCCGAACCCCTGCACCGGCTTCTAGACAAGAACCGACCCTGGGCGTGGGGCCGCCAGCACGCTAAAGCCTTCCAAGATATCAAGAGCCTCCTGATGTCCAACTCCGTCCTTGCCCATTTCGACGAGACCCTGCCCTTGGTCCTGGCATGCGACGCATCCCCTTATGGCGTGGGGGCAGTTCTGGGCCACCGACTCCCTGATGGGACCGAAGTCCCTATCGCGTACTACTCGCGGACCCTCTCGTCGGCGGAGCGGAACTACGCCCAAATCGACAAAGAAGGGTTGGCAGTTGTGGCCGGTGTCAAAAAATTTCATGATTACATCTACGGCCGGCCCTTTACCCTCTATACGGACCACAAACCCCTCTTGGGCCTCTTTGCATCAGACCGGCAGACCCCTCAGGTGTTGTCCCCACGGGTCCTCCGTTGGTCCATTTTTCTAGCCGGCTACACTTACACCCTAGTGCATCGCCCGGGCAAGGCAATGGGCCATGCTGATGCCCTGAGCCGCTTGCCCTTGCCTGACGTGGATCCCGATCCAGCCCTGGCTCATCAGATCCTACTGATGGACATGCTTCCGGACAGGCCATTGCTCGCCCGCGACGTTGCTGCCCGCTCCGCTCGTGATCCAGTCCTCTCCCGTGTCTTGGACTGGGTGGGGAGGGGGTGGCCCAAGGGCTCGACTGGGCCGGAATTTACTCCGTTTGCAGCCCGGAAAGACGAACTATCCACCCACAAAGGCTGCCTACTATGGGGCAACAGAGTCGTCATCCCCAAACCCTTGCAAGACCAAGTGCTTAGAGCCTTGCACGAGGCACACCCGGGCATAGTCCGCATGAAGGCTCTCGCACCGAGCTATGTCTGGTGGCCCGGCCTCGATGCAGAAATTGAGGCTTGGGTTAAAAGGTGCCCGACATGCCAGGTGTCAAGGCCTGACCCCCCACGTGGCCCAGTGCAACCATGGGAATCCACCAAAACCCCCTGGTCAAGACTGCATATGGACTTTGCTGGCCCCTTCCATGGGCGGACTCTACTCATACTAGTGGATTCATACTCCAAGTGGTTGGAGGTGGTCCAGGTGCCCTCGCCATCATCGCAGGCGACCATCACGGCTCTGAGGGCCATCTTTGCAACCCACGGGTTGCCGGAGACCATCGTCACCGACAACGGCACAGCATTCACGTCCGCAGTGTTCCAGGACTTCTTAGCCAGGAACCTCATCAGGCACATTCGCTCTGCCCCGTTTCATCCAGCCACCAACGGCCAGGCAGAGCGGATGGTGCGCACGGCAAAGGAGGCCTTGAACCGTCTGGGCCCCTCAGACTGGCCAAAAGACTTGGCGTGTTTCCTAATGGCCTACCGGACCACACCCACCGCCTCCACAGGGCCGAACTCCTCATGGGCCGCCGCATCACCACCCTGCTGGACAAGCTGCACCCTGACCGAGCCCCAGACAGGCGACCGGCGCCGGAACACCTTAAAGCCCCCAGAGGGTTCTACCCAGGTGAGACAGTGTGGGCACGGAACTATGCCACCACTGGCCCCGCCTGGCTCCCTGGAAAGGTGGACCACGTCACCGGACCGGTCTCCTATGCAGTGACTTTGGAGGGTGGACATCTCCTGAGGCGACACATCGACCAACTCCGTGGTCGCCTGCCTGCCGGGGAGCCAAGGTCAGAGGCTCCAGATCCGGACAACGTAAGTCCCCGTGAGCCTGACACAGAACAGGGTTCCGTGGAGCCCGCTTTGGCCCAGCAGGAGGAGACCCCCGACCGCGCAGCTGAACCCAGGTCTCCCGGGGCCGCTGTCCCAGATGTCTCCAGCTCTGCAGCCGCGGAACCACCAACCGAGTCGGAACGCCCAGTCCCCTCGGAGCTCCGACGCTCGACACGAGACCGCCGCCCTCCGGCATATCTCCAGGACTATGTCACCTGATAGCTGGAACTATGGGGGGAGGGGTGTTGTGTCCTAGGTTCAAATGGAGAACTGTTACTTTTGGAGGGAACTGTTACTTTTGGAGGGAAGCTGAACAAGCCAAGCTTGTACTCCACACCAGGGTTCCAGAGAAGGCCTAAGCATGCCCAATCAGGGGAAGGATTGAAACATAAGTAGCCAATCAACATCTAGGCTCATACTGTACCCTGATAGGCCCTTAGGCCTCTGTAAATAGCCAATCCATGTACATAGTTAAGGTCCAATCAGAAGGGGGCAAGAATTGTATAAAGGAGCAGGAGGTTTGAATAGAGCTCAGTTTGTGTTGGTGTTCCTGAAGTAAAGCTTGCTGAAATCACTCTCCGACTCTGGTCTCTTACTGCGCCGACCCCAGTACTTTACACAGTACTTAGTGCAGGGGAGGGAAGGCTGTGAAACAGAAGTTACGTACCCATGGCTTGTTTGTCTTGGCTTGGGTGCTATTGCAAAGTGGAGGAAAGGTCCTGCTTTCCCAGCAGCTCCTGGGTTCTCCCCCATATTTTCTATGATGTTTATCAGTATCAAGCCTCCTTTGCTGCAATGTTTTGGGAAAGATTGCAGCAAAAGCTGGGTGGAACTGATGTGGATGGAACATCTGGATCTTCCCAGCCCACATTGGCACCATTTCCCTTGCTCTGGAAAATGCACTTCCCTACACTTGCCATGTCTTCCTGAAACAGGAGGACATTTCTGTTTCATTATTTAACTTGACAACTGAATATCATTATAACTTATAGCATTATAACAGCATGTGTATCAGGTCTCCTGAGTTTCTAGCTTTCACTTTAAAACCCCCCCCCCTATGTTTCTATCCCTTTTCATTGTATAAATATACCTTCCCTTTATATCTCTGCAAGGAAAGAGGCAAAGATCTACTTTTTAAAAAGAAAGAAATCGGGGAATTCAGAGGACTGATAACCAGATTGTTATAATGTGAGAACAGTGTTCATTTGCCAATTGGGAAAAAAAATCTTGAAAAGCCCCAGTGGTGGGGGGCAAATGGTTGCTGCTGGGGGACTAGGATAGGGAAAATATGGGGAAATCGCACTAGTAGTTGGAAAGCCACCCAAGCTTTTTCCGATATGGTGAATGCTCGAGATAAGGAAAATGCCTGCCTACCTAAGCAAGTTTTTTAGCCAGAATTCCAAGGAGATGGTGCTTCCTCTGATTAAAAAAACAGGAGCAAGACTGCTGGCTATTGGAATATTGTTTGGTATTTATTCTTCTTCTGAGGGCAGTGGTGGCTCAACAAAGGGTGCTGCCATCCCTTCTTCTGCTCATCCCCTGCCAATTGAGATAGACTTTTAGTGGGAAGAATCTATTACTCCAGTGACAAAAGAGCTGAATTTCCTTACAACACCACAAAGTAGTTATAAAATAAAAGCTGACTATGCTATTAGTAGGAAGTAACATACTTCACTCCTAATTTTTGAGATTTGTAACGGTTTTTAAAAGTAAGGTGAGCATTTGCTACATGCTTGTTATTTGTAAATAGTTTTATTCTACACCTTAGCCTGAATTGTCTGGCAGAACCAGAACCTGTGGCAAAAGGAATGTTAATATTTCTCAGTGATTGTAGATATCCCTTTAAAGGCAGCTAATTCTTGGAAATGACTGTTCTACTACACTACTCATCAGGACTAAAAGAGGCAAACTTCTTACCTAGTTGGAGGGAGAGGACAAATGGATGCCTGTGTGAGAAGGAACTACACAGAGAGAGAGAGAGAGAGAGACTTTATGTTTCAGCTGGCTGAAACTCCAAAGGGTGCAGGATCTCATTAGGGAAGTGTACTTGGATGTATCCTGTCTGAAAATGTACCTTATTGGTATTTTTGGATATATTAGGGATCCATATACACTACAGAATCCCTGTTAATACTGTTATCCTGATCCTGAATATTCCCAGAAATAGTCATGAATAACTGGGGCTAGCATTTTAAAGTGCTATACTTGAGGGTTTTGTTTGTTTTGTCTTTTATAGGTTTCCCAGGTAACAGAAGCAGGGGAGGGAGGTAACTCTCATAGACAAATGGGATTGCACATAAGAGGGAGCTGGCCAGGTTGGTTCTGCTGGGATTCTCTGGTTTTGTTGAGTTTGTAACATTACTACCCACATGCTATGTGGTGCTCAAAAGGGGCTATCTCCTGTTTGTATCAGGAGAATTAGCAAGAAGACAGGGCTTGCAAGAGGAGGGTAATCTAGCAAGATCCTCCTACCAGAGTTTATGGGGATCTTTCCCTTTTGAGAAACCAAATTCCTGATGAAACCAGAGACTATATTATTGGGAATCCTGCTAGAAAGAACTTCACAAGATCAGTTTAGATATATGTTGCCTGCTGCCAGGTAGCATATCTGGTGTGTCTGTGCCAGGGATGGATTGGCTATTAAGGCTGATGGGAAAGGTTCTGGTGTGCAAGTGGCCTGAGGAACCACCCACTACTGGCCACCCCTACCTGGGCTCACCCTGTCTGAGGTAGGCAGGATCCACCACAAGCTAATAAGAACATGAGAGCAGCCATGATGAGCAGAGGAAGTTATTTCTGTAAATCATGCTTTCTCTTTCCCTCCTGCCCTCTGTCAAGCAAAAGGGACTGGGATAGGACAGGGGTCCTTTCCAAGGAAATTTTGTCCTACCAATCGATCATTGTCTATGTCTATTCTATGCTTTACTGTGTAATTCTCAACCCTATAAGATTCCAGTGCTCTCTCCTGCAAAGATAGCTAACCCGACTAAGAACTAGTTAGATTTGGGAAACTACAGGCCAGTCAGTCTGACTTCAATACCGGGAAAGTTGGTAGAAACCATTATCAAGGACAGAATGAGTAGGCACATTGATGAACACGAGTTATTGAGGAAAATTCAGCATGGGTTCTGTAAGGGAAGATCTTGCCTCACTAACCTGTTACATTTCTTTGAGGGGGTGAACAAACATGTGGACAAAGGAGACCCGATAGATATTGTTTACCTTGACTTCCAGAAAGCTATTGATAAAGTTCCTCATCAAAGGCTCCTTAGTAAGCTCAAGAATCATGGAGTAAAAGGACAGGTCCTCTTGTGGATCAAAAACTGGCTAATTAATAGGAAGCAGAGAGTGAGTATAAATGGGCAGTCTTCACAGTGGAGGACTGTAAGCAGTGGAGTGCCGCAGGGCTCAGTACTGGGTCCCATGCTCTTTAACTTGTTCATAAATGATTTGGAGTTGAGAGTAAGCAGTAAAGTGACCAAGTTTGCAGATGACGCTAAATTGTTCAGGGTGGTGAGAACCAGAGAGGATTGTGAGGCATTCCAAAGGGATCTGTTGAGGCTGGGTGAGTGGGTGTCAACGTGGCAGATGAGGTTCAATATGGCCAAGTGCAAAGTAATGCACATTGGGGCCAAGAATCCCAGCTACAAATACAAGTTTATGGGGTGTGAACTGGCAGAGACTGACCAAGAGAGAGATCTTGGGGTCGTGGTAGATAACTCACTGAAAATGTCAAGACAGTGTGCGATTGCAATATAAAAGGCCAACACCATGCTGGGAATTATTAGGAAGGGAACTGAAAACAAATCAGCCAGTATCACAATGCCCCTGTATAAATTGATGGTGTGGTCTCATTTGGAATACTGTGTGCAATTCTAGTCACCGCACCTCAAAAAGGATATTATAGCATAGGAAAAAGTGAAGAAAAGGCCAACTAGAATGATTAAAGGTTTGGAACACTTTTCCTATGAAGAAAGGTTAAAACGCTTGGGGCTCTTTAGCTAGGAGAAACCTTGACTGCGGGGTGACATGATAGAGGTTTACAAGATTATGCATGGGATGGAGAAGGTAGATAAAGAAGTACTTTTCTCCCTTTCTCACAATACAAGAACTTGTGGGCATTCGATGAAATTGCTGAGCAGTCGGGTTAGAACGGATAAAAGGAGGTACTTCACTCAAAGGGTGATTAACATGTGAAATTCACTGCCACAGGAGGTGGTAGCAGCTACAAGCATAGCCAGCTTCAAGAGGAGGTTAGATAAAAATATGGAGCAGAGGTCCATCAGTGGCTATTAGCCACAGTGTGTGTGTGTGTATAAACTTTTTGGCCACTGTGAGACACAGAATGTTGGACTGGATGGGCCATTGGCCTGATCCAACATGGCTTCTCTTATGAACTTCTCACTCCTTAGAAAAGTAAGGCACATGTAACACATAAGGCTAATAAAACTGAAGTTTAATCGTGAACAGACAGAAGTTGTCATGGGCCCACCTGTTGACACCTCCTTGGATGAGGAAGAGATGGAAGAAACTGGCCCCAGCCCTTGGATGCTGTCAAAGACCCACCCACACCCACTGAAGTGAGAAGCTTGATGCTGTAATTATAGATGTAGAACGGGGTTCCTAAATATTTTTTTTAAACAATTTTATTGATAACATATGGTAACAATATCCATTTATATCGTCTCTATCTCTAACCCATATAATATTTTCTAATCCCCCTCCCTCCATTACTAGACTCCCACCGAAGTTATATACTTAAAGTTAACTTATAAAGGTACCTTTAACTATAAAAATCTAAATTCTACCTTTTTCTAATACTTAGTCATTATTAAAAAATTGTCCAATGTCTTATTACATTACATTCTTTCTCTACATAACATCTACATTTCTTCCATTCCCTTTTAAACACTTCCAAATCATAATCTCTTAGGATTCTTGTTAGTTTATCCATCTCTCTCCACGATAAAACTTTCACAATCCAATCCCTGGTATTTTTTCTTGCTTCCACAACTGCGCATACAATGTCCTAGCAGCTGAGAGCAAGTACCAAATTAAAGCTATCTTCTTTTGGAAATTTTTCCATTTGTAATCCCAACAGAAAGGTCTCTGCTACTTTCTTGAAGTCATATCCCAGAATTTTAGATATTTCTTGTTGTATCATCTGCCAGAACTTTTTCGCTCTTCCACATGTCCACCACATATGATGAAAAGAACCTTCGCGGGGTTCCTAAATAATTGAGCCATTAAACTGAAGAAAGAATTGAAATGTCATCAAAATCTAGAGAGATGAGTTTTTTAAGAAAGTGGCTACGTTGAAGCTACGTTCCTCAGGAGCACCCACTTTGTGAATTCCAGTTGGACTATTTCCAAGTTTGGACTTATATCTATCCATTTGGGGATGGGAGTTTCTGGCCCCTTTGGGGTTTCTGTTACTTTAAAAGGTCCTCGCACTGCTGACCTTTATCATTATTGCATTGTTTATTATGCGTTATACACAATTATTGTAATATATATTTTTGCAAACTGAAAGATGCTGTATTGCTTGGTGGCTTTGATCAGTCTACCAATTACACCAAGTGTCCCTCAACCAATAGAATCCTTAGAAAGGTGGGGAAGGTGGGTCCAGAGTGAGGAGCAGGAGTGGCACCGTAGTGCACAGTTGGCAGCCCAGCACTGGACAATCTCTGCCTGTTTGTAGGAGTCATTGCAGGATCAAAGCTGACAGCCCTGTCGGCTGCTCACCCATTGAGGACTTGTAGCAATCCTGGGTGACTCAGCAAGTTGAGGAGTTGTACCTGGCCTTGAATGACTCCTGATAAAAGCAGCCAGAAATGGGAGACACAGCAACTTGTCCACAACCTGTGTGTGGCTGTGCTTTAATCTTCTGGACTGTGACTTGGCTTGTGCGCTTTGGATTTGCTGTTCTGATTTAATGCTTGGACTTTTTGAACATCTGGTTTTGACCACAGAGTGTATTTGGATTATGCCTACTGCTTCTTGCCCCAGCTGCTTACCTGAACCAGGAAAGAAGTGCTACTGGTGGGTGGAAGGTCTGACTGAGGATTTCAGATGTCACTAATTTTGGATGGGTAGCAACACCCCTTGAAGGAATAGGTCCATTTTCCAATGGTATTTTTGGACACACACCTCCTGTGGGATAAGCAGGGAGCAGCTGTGGCCTTGAGTACCTTTTACTTGCTTTGAGCAGAAAAATTCTAGCTGCTGTGATGCATGCTCTGGTTACATCTAGATTAGATTACCACAATGCTCTCTACATAGGGCTGCCCTTGAATTGTGTTCAGAAACTTTAATTGCTGCAGTCAGGATGTTGTCTGTTGTGGGTCATAGGCAGGGCTTTTTTGTAGCAGGAACTCCTTTGCATATTAGGCTGTACACTAATGTAGCCAGTCCTCCAAGAGTTTTCAGGGCTCTTATTACAGGGCCTGGTCATAGGGCTCATATCACTCCAGTCTTGGCCCAGCTACATTGGTTTCCAGGTTGTTTTTGGGCACAATTCAAGGTACTGGTGCTGACATTTAAAGTCCTATATGGTTTGGAATCAGGATACCAGAAGGAAGCCAACTCCCTTATGAACATACCCTGTAATGTCCCCCTTTGCAAAAAAATACCCAACCGCTACTGTCATTACCAGAGGCCCTGCTTCAGATGAGTTCATCTTGGTATTAGGTGGGTAGTAATCTCGGAGAGGGCTTTTCTGGTTGTGATACCAAAACTCTGAAACTCTCTTCCCAGGGAGACTCTTCTGTTGCCATCTTCCATCAGTGGGTGAAGACGTTTTTGCTTCATTTGGTGTCCCCTCAGCAATTCTTCCTTCCCCCTCCTCATTGCAGCCAGTATGGGTTCTGCAACCCCAGGAATCAAGTTTTCCAAAGCTGGAAATGACCACTGTGTAAGCCAAAATGCCCTCAAAACGAGATTGGGGAATTAGTTTACTGGACACTTGGCTTTAATAGGAATCTTTTTATCTATGTATACCAGGCTCAACCATTCAGAGAGTGATGCTCAATAAACGTGGATTCTAATTTAGTAAAATCAATTGTAATTTATTTGAAATAATAGTTCTTTCACACAAGGTACAAAAACAATCACACATTCACACAGGTCTAAAGAAATATAGAGAGATCGATAGGGGTACATATAAGGATAAACATACAGGGTGATACTACCTCTCGCAGACTCCAAGGAAGACTCAGATGGCGACGAATGAGGGAATGGGGGATGGACCCGAAACTGATCGGGAATCGGGGATGGATCTATACAGCGGAATATGGGGGTTGCTGAATAGAGAACACACCTGTGGGTAGCTTGTCCACAGGTTATATAGAGTCACCCACATCCTGAGGGGATGGGAGGTGACTGGGAGGGGAGATGGGAGGTTCCGCTGATGACCACGAAGGCTGGACATCGGCTGGACCAATGGTGAGTCTTTGGCGACACCTGATTGGGTGTATGCTTTGACCAATGAGCTTCACCTTCATCCTGGGCGTCCTGGAAACTTCCAAGTTGCGACAGGGCCTGGGGCGGCTCCAGTGATATCAGTATGGAAATGGTTGGGTGATTGGGATGAGATGGGATTATCTGGGAATGTGACAATAGGGAATCAGATATGGACCTAGGTATCCCCGGTGTAGACAAAGGGCCTGGATGTGGCAGGAGAGATCCTTCCTCTTTCTCATCATCTCCTGGGTAAGAACTGCTGTGCAGGATATTACTGAGCAATTAGGATCAACAGTCGAGCTATTAATCCATTCATGAAACAGATGGGTTGCTTGCGGGCTAGGAATGACTCAAGGTGTGTATGTGAGGTTCCCACTAAGAAGGAATGAAGCCCAACCAGGCAGGAAGATGGCTACAAGTGGTGTTAGCGAAACACAGTGGCTTCCATGCTTAGCGCTTCAACACCGGTCGCCTGGACAGCTCCGTGGCGGCGTAGCCTCCTCCTCACCATGGCGGACTCCACGCATTAGCGGGGAAACGTCCGTGTGCGTCTGCAGACACTCTGTGCCTGTCTCAAGCACGTATACACTTATGCTGTTGGTACACATGAGTCCCTTTTGGTTCCTGAATAGCTCTGCTCGCACTCCCTGGCCAGACGGGTGCAAGCTCACTTCTCCAGGCGCCCTGGCAACCACGTTTGTGACTGCAATATTGGGGAAAGAGGGTCATTTTCTCACAACTGGTGGAAGAGGAAAATGGCAAAAATCTGTGGCTGTCAGTACTTTCCACTGCTGGATCACTGGACAGATGCCCATTTCTTTTAATTTTTACAAAAGAACTCTTTTGCCTGTGTAGTTTCCTCTCTACATCACACTCTCTGGTGTTTTTGTATGAGAATGTAGGATTTCTCTCCCAGTCCTTCCTACAACATAATGCTAGCCATCCTGGGGTAATCCATCATATTTACTGTGTCTATAGGGCTACTGTTGAAGCAAACTGGGGCTAGAAACACCAAAAAGGAGAAAACAAACTGAAAATATTACATCTATCTGTAGCCTAAATACTGTTGATATCTAAACAAAAATATTTCCCTACCTGGCCTTTCTTTACCACACTAGAATCCTTATGGCCTCAGGTTCACAATTCTAGCAACTTTCTCCATATTTGAAATGTGTTTACCAGTACAGTGAGTCAATGCTACGCATGTACATTGTTTTTGCTCTTCCCAGACCTAGCAATTAGTGACCTAACCCTGCTGCAAATATTTTTTGCTTGCTCTAAGGACATACCTTTCAAGCAGCAGACAGACCTGGGTGGGTACTGGAAAAAATAATGCCCCAAAGTATTTATGGACAATAGGTCTGGGTGAAACTGAAAACTTGTTTGAACAGTATTTTCAAGTCTCTTCATTTGATTTCTGCTTCCCAGGAACAAGCAAACCCTTTCATTTAAACAGTGGTAAAACTTAAAAACAGCAATGAATGGAAATGCTTGTTTGTACAGAACAGAACTTTCAGGCTCCAAAGTTTCCTCTCAGGCAACCCTCTGGATGAGTCTTTGGCTCTACCACAGCCTCCCTCTCTGGACCAGGTTTTATGCATGCAGCTCCTCCTTATGCTCCCATATTCACTTTCTTATGCCATTATTGTTCCTCCAGTTCCAACAAAACTGATCAGGTAGGTTTACTCCTGTTCTACCTCAAAACAGCACAGTCTAGAACAGGGGTGATGAACTTATTTGTTACGAGGGCCGAATGTGACATAAATGGAAATTTGTGGGGCCAGGCCATGCATATCATAAAATGTAATGCCAGGTAGTGGAGATATAAACTTTATAAAGAATACAGAGAAAGACAAAGATATTTTTATTTAAAATACAAAATGCTTAAAACGCTTGTGATGTTTTGTTTAAAATGGAAAGGTGGATGAATAGCGGGATTTGGCAATGCAATTATAAAAATAAAACATCAAGAAAAAGCACAAGGAACACAGCAGAAACTAAAAATATAAACCAAAAATATAAAATGCTCTGGGCAATGTCTGGGCATTGCAAGCTTCTATCTCTGCCCCCAGGTCTACTCAGATTGACAGTGGCCTTCAGTGTAATATTCCCCTTTGGCTGTGGGTTCCCAGGTTAGAGTACTCACTAGGCAACAATTCGAAGGTCCATTCAGTAGAGACATGCTGGCTCAAAGCATCAACCCTTTATTTGCAAGGTCACACATCTCCAGCAAGGAACAGCTTCTAATTGGCCATATAAACACTGAAAAGTGAAACTGAGCTCTACTTCATTAAAATGCATTGCAGCACAGACAAAGCTGCATGCAGGTCTGGCTCACCCACTAGGCAAACTAGGTGGTTGCCTAGGGTTCCAGGAAGGGGTGGCACCAAATTGAGCTTCCCCCCTCCTGGTACCCAAGACAACTGCCTAGTTTGTGCCTCTCTCTCTCCCCGGCCAACCACCAGCCTCCTTCCTTCCTTCCTTCCTTCCTTCCTTCCTTCCTTCCTTCCTTCCTTCCTTCCTTCCTTCCTTCCTTCCTTCCTTCCTTCCCTCCCTCCACTGCGTCCTCTGCACCTCCCTTATAATCTGTCACGCTCTGCCCACCCCCTGCCACCGTCATGATGAGGCTGGCTGGCTTCAAGGTAGCCAGCAGGGATGCATTTTGAGAAGAGGAAACTGGAGAAGGCTTCACTCCCCCCTCACTTCCAATTCTGGAAAGGAGGGGGGGGGGAGAAGTCTCCTCCAGCATCCTCATCTCAAAACGCGGCCCTGCTGGCTGCCGCAAAGCTGGCCAGTCTCGTTGCTGCGGCAGCAGGGGCAGGCGGAGCACGGCTGACTATAAGGGAGGTGTGGAGGATGAGACAGAGGGAAGGAAGGAGGCTGCTTGCAGGGCGGGGAGAGAGAGTGGCACAAACTGGCAGCGAGCAGGGGGGCATGATGAAGCATGGCAGGTGGGGGGGCACCACAGTGAGAAGCCTGCCTGGGGCGCCATACGCCATAGAGGAAAACACAGAATGGATTTTCTGTTAAGGTTTTTGTGCCCAGATAGACTACTCCCATTTGAATAATCAACAAGAGGAATAAAAGGGAGATTTCAGTGAAACCAAGAAGTTTTGGTTCATACTCCTATATGTACAGAAGTTATTTTTGGTGTTAGTGGAGTTTAAGCATCTGAAGTGTATCCTGGATTGCAGCCTGTGGTGAAACAGTCCTGCTCTAGCCTGCAGGAGAGCCTTCAGCTCATCAGCAGTCTTCTCACTGCATCTGGCATTCTTCCTGCAGATCTTGGTTTGTCAGCTTCAGTATTCTAACTTGCTCTGTTAACCCCAGGCCTCGAATTCAGCGGGAGCTCACAGGAGCACAGCTCCTGAACCTTTCTGACAGTTCCACCTCCTCCTTCCCACCTTGCCCATTGAATAGTAGGTGCAGCTGCATAACAACACCTGGATGAGCTCCACCACCTTTTTTTTCTACAAAATGACCCCTGGTTAACTCCATCATAGCTTCTTTGATCTGACCCTAGTGTCAAGTCTGCTGTAGTTTCTATAAAATGCATCTTTGGTTCAGGAAAAGGATCCTGGGTAAAACCAATGCTGCTAGCTTGATCGCTCCTTTTCCCCCCTCCTTCCCTTTGTTATGTAGCAATGCTTTGAAATGGGAATATGGGAACAAGATAGTAGTGCCTTCTCAGGAGAGCGTGGGGGGAAATGGTGCCAGGAAGACGGCCAAGGCCGACCAGGCCTGAGAACGAAATAGTAACATCAATGTGTGAATGTACCCTGCATAGAGTACCCCTCCCTCAAGAATCCCTTTGATGTATACCTTAAATGCTTGTCTTGATTGTATACTCGCCAGTCTTTCAACCTGGCTCTATAGTCTAACAACATGTTACAATAAACCAGAAACTTTTATCAAGAAGGTCTCGTTATTGAAACATCAGACTTGACACCTAGTCCAGTTGACCCGGGGGGTGGGGGGGACTTCCATTGTTCTCTCTGTGAATGCTGATTCAAAATCCTTGTCCAATCAAATCCTCTGTTTGTCCTTATCCCACCACTGTTGCCAAAGTATGGTGGAATGGCCCTGTTCCTCCCTACCCTCCTGGGTTTTCCCAACACTGGGGGAGGGACGGTGGCTCAGTGGTAGAGCATCTGCTTGGGAAGCAGAAGGTCCCAGGCATCTCCAAAAAAGGGTCCAGGCAAATAGGTGTGAAAAACCTCAGCTTGAGACCCTGGAGAGCCGCTGGGAGTCTGAGAAGACAATACTGACTTTGATGGACCAAAGGTCTGATTCAGTATAAGGCAGCTTCATATATATGTTCAAACACTTGGAGGGGCTTTTCTCTCTCTCTGTTCAGCTGCTGACCACCTGACCTTCATAGGAGTTGTCACAAGGAGGGTCAGGACTCCCAGCTTCCCTTTCAATTTCTGAGGGCTGCCTCTGTCTCCCACCGGTACCCAGGGTCTGGTTGTCACAAAGACAGATTGCTGCCTTGTGCACAACTAGGGGAGTACCCACATGCCAATTGACTGCCCTCCCCTTCCTCCTGGTGCTCCTTTTAAAATAGCATGTCCTAAACTAATCTAATACATCTAGATTAGTTTAGGTTGTTATGATTATTTTATATAATTCTGTATAATTTTTTCTTTTTTTCTAACTATTTTATAACATTGTTACTTGGAATTTATCTTAAATCTAAAGAAAAATTAAAATAAAAAATAGCATATCTAAGATGGTGGATGTCCATGTGGCCCTGAGAACCACTACCAGGATCAAAAGTTACATCATATTTATTAAAAATTAAATGTTCACAAGCATACTTTTAGCACAGCACCAAATTGAGGGATTAAAAAGAAATGGGTAAAATGTAATTCCTCTGTTCTTCCTTCTGTACATGCTCTGACAGTTGTTAGCTGAAACATTAAGACCAACTAAGTTTTATTCAGAATGTAAGCTTTTGCATGCTCTAAGCAGACTTCATCAGACAAAATTGGAATGGCAAGCAGCAGTTCTTAATATAAATGGGCAATGATATGGTATGTAGAATCATGGGAATGTTTTTAGCAGATTAAACGAATCACAAATTGGGGTCTTTGTTAGTTAATGTTGTTAACTGGGCTGAAAAACATTGGAGGGTGATAAAAAAGCAGATTGATGTAGGTGTGAAGTGCCATAAATCTGGGTAACATTCTGGCTTTGTTAGTCTGCTTAGAGTATACGAAAGCTTGCATTCTGAATATAACTTGGTCTTAAAGATGCAACTTGTCTTCTGGTTTGTTTTATTGCTTCAGACCAACATGGCTGCCCACTTGGATCTATCTAGTTGTTAGCTGAGAAATTAAATGTTCACAAGCATACTTCTAGCGCAGCACCAAACTGAGCAAGAAATTCAAAAGAAATGGGTAAAATGCAATTCCTCTGTCCTTCCTTCTATAAATGCTCTGTCAGTTGTTAGCTGAGAAAGTTACAGATTATTACAGGAATACCTTTACCTTCAAGCTTCCTTCAGGTATACAGGCCAGCATATGGTTATGGCCACCTCCTCCAGACCTCAGCTAAGATTTCTGTTTGCGTCGATGGAATCAGTACCAAAGAGTCCTTTTTCCTTGTTCCCAGGAGTTTTATCATCTCTCTTTTCTCCACCTACTAACCAGGTCAAGCTGGGTCAAAGAAGCTTTTTCCTGAAGTCTCCAGGAGTTTCTTCCTGAAGTCTTTCTTGTCTTAATTCCTCCAAATCTCTGTCCCCTGCTTTGGCAGGGGGAAGAGAACTGGACTATCCCATTGTCTCTAGCTAGAGCTCTTATTTCTTAAAAGGTAGCTGAGGTAAGACTGGAAAGCCATTGAACTTACCCCTCCTGCCTGTTCTCTGCTCAGAGGAAAAAAACTTGTAAAGGTTTTACAAAGGTTCAGACCTCCACCCCAAAATGCATTCCTTCACACAGTCTAAGCGAGGTAATGGCTTAGACACATTCTTAGATGTTTATTGTATATATACTCTTTTTAAAAATATGTAAGATGCTTTGTGCCTAAATCTAGAAAAAGGTACAAATTTACCTTAGTAAAACTGTAGAAACACTTTCAAAGCTGTTTCTGATGATCCATTCACACATTACTGGCTCTTTTCTGTTTGTATCACAGCATGCAGGGGGAAGCAACTGTTGTCCCTCTGCCCCTGCTGTTTTCTCTATTGGCTCTGTTGTGAAACTAATGTGTGGCCATGTAAGCAATATGATTACTTATGAAGGGAGAAAACTCTACAGCCAGAGAGTAACACTTGTAATCTACAGCCACTTCTCCCTTTATACTGTGATCCCAAACAGAAAACAGAAAACAGCTGGTGTGCATTTGGGAGACACAAAACTCCCACTGCACATGTGATACAAAGGTCCTCATGCTATTCCCCAACAAGCAAGATGACTTCATGATGAGTAGATGGAGCTTGAAGGCCCAACTAAGCATGATAGCATTCACAGGTCTGACCTGTGGACAATACTGCCATTCAGGGCCCAGAGCGTGGGTTTCCGGCACCTAAGGCAGAACCCCAACATGCGCCCATCCATAAAAGTTTTCATGCACATGGCGTGATATCACAGTGATGTCATCACAATGGGCACTCAGTGCTTCCTTTCCCCAGCGCTCTCGGAGGATGCTGGGGAAGGGAATCGCCACTTTTGGCTCTGAGGGATCGGGGGAAGCTCCTCCGATCCCTCAGAGCTGAAAGCACAGTTGGCGCTTCCCTTCCCCGGCACCCTCAGAGGGCACAGGGGAAGGGAAATGTCACTTTTGGTTCTGAGGGATCAGAGCTGAAAGAGTGGTAGAGGCTCAGGGACAGCGCGAGCGGGGAGGGGGCGCCCACCCCTTGCCCCTGCTGGGAGCTGGTGCCCTAGGCAATTGCCTCATTCACCAACTCCCATGCGCCGGGCCTGCTGCCATGTTAAAATGAGTTAAAAATTCTGCATAGAGAGCCATTTGGCACTTAAAAGACATGGGGGGGGGGGGGAAGCACCTTAGCCTGCCACACTATAAACCCAGTCAGGATTGGGCCCTTTTGGAATTTTAAATGGTTTTTAAATGGTGGTGTCATCTGTAAGCCAAACCCACAGATATTTGTCACATCAAGGTTGGTCCTGAGTAAGGCAGCAGCCACTATCACAAGGCAGGCCTGACAGTGCAATTAGCTGCCAATATTTTAAGAGTACAAGATGAAAGATATATGCATCCCAGGATCCTTTGTACATCATAAGAGTGATGTGTATAGCACTGTGTAGTAAAAGAATTTGCCACCACAGTCTTCTATACTTTAACAAACCCAGACTATGCATCTAGAGAGCCCTGTGTCTAGAATGGAGACGAGAGATTTCTGTACATAAATTCAACTTATTTGCATTTTTAAGGGAATCTAGAAAAGGTTTAGTGTGGAAGTTGGAAGAGGATGGGCAGAACATTTGGAGACAGCGAGTTGTGAAAAGATAGTGGCCTACATACTGTGAATTAGCTGAATTCATTTTTTATTTGTTTGGAATTTCAGTAGACAGCACTTTAGTGGATGCAAGATTTTCTATTGCACTATGTGGACCAGAAACATACTGCTTCTCAAGGAAAAGCTCTTTTTGCAGGATTATGAGAGAAGGCATTGTAGTGTTTCTGATGGATTCAGTCCTTGGTCAGGATTCCAGGCTTAGCTGTCCTATGTCTTCTGTTAGACTAATATGGCAGAAGGCACCTTAAAAAGTGGTATGAAGTCACAGTTGATTTATGGTAACCTTGTAGGGTTTTCAAGGTGGTTTGCCATTGTCTGCCTCGGCATAGCAACCGTAGACTAATTTGGTGGTTTCCCATCCAAATACTAACCAGGGCTGACTATGCTTAGCATTTGAGATCTGACTTTTGCTGTATGCTTGTCAAGAGATATTACCCCTGGCTAGGTTTGTTTTTGAAAATTTCAAGCATTAAAAGAGTTTTATTTCTCTGTGTTCCTGTGCACAGTAGACACAAAGGTCATCTGATTTCCCACTGAAAACCAAGATCTCTGTTTCCCACCAGAATTCTAGCTGTGCCAGTTTCTCTGCTTACCAGGTCACTTGGTGCCACATATCATTTATTGAGTTGGTAGGTTTCCATGTGATATAGTAAGCCAAGGTACCCTGCTTTGAGGGAGTATGTTGGTGGTAGTGGATACCAGTGATGAAATCATAGATGACAAATATGCCTGGTTTTGCAACATGGTGACTTTGGAGGCATAGCCTTTTACAACAAGTCCCATAGTTGCTGATAAAGATTAAATGGGCTTTCCTCCAGGGGATAGCCGAAATGATTGTATCTGTTGCAGATTGCTGGTGATGGAGAGGAAAGCTAATAGCCCAGTGTGCACAAAAGTGTTCTGAAATCCAAAATTCAAACCAGATGCGCAGGGTAAAAAAGAGCAGCATGTGTTACAAAGTGTTGTGAAATAGCCCAAGGGAGACAAATAAGCAAAAACAGCCCTGTTACTTAGCAACATGCACAACAAAACAAGCAGCAGCTTGGTTGGCATCTGACAGGGCAGGTTTCACTCTGTGCTGTGGAAAAGGAAGTTGAAGAGAGATTTTTAGATGGCCAAGGAAACACTTTTCATTCCGTCATTCAATTTTATCTGTTTCTGATCTTTTACTTTACATTCATGGATCTGGATGATTGTAGCTCAAGATGTTTCCCTCCAAAAAAATTGTTCTTTCTTTCTGCTACATAACTCATGTGATGAGGTGGAGCGATCCACACCACTTCCCATGAGTTGTCACAACAGAGCACCCAACATCATGAGTTTTTCCATTTTCCAAGGAAAAGTTTGTAAGTTACTGAAGAGATACAAATTACACACTATTCTGCAAATAATCAGGCTGGCTCTCTTCCTGCTTTTCTTCTTCAAACACTTTCCCTTTTATTTAATTTTTTTTTTCAAAAGTTGTGGTGGGAAATTTTGTTGTGGGAAGGTGCTGGGAATATGGTAGCACAGTAAGGGAGGTGAGACCAACAAAACTCTCATGATCCATACCCTTACCTTGAGTAGTGAGGGGTGAGGAGCTGAGTCCATGAGTAGGAGTATGCAAAAAACTTGTTATTTTGGAGGTTTGGGTATACCGAACCTGAAAAATATCAGCATTTCCCAATATTCCCAAATCCCAATGCTAGTATGGTATTTGGATTTGGTAAATATTTAGGACTCCTGAAATTCTCAGCTCAATCTATAGTCAATAGTTCACATAGGGTATTACAGACAGTGGTGAACTGGTTCTAAAAATATTGATTGCCAGGAGACATAGAGGGCCCACCCATAGCTATAAGGCTATAATTTAATTTTTATAAGAAATAAATAAAATTTTCAAAAATACATAAGTGGAAAAAAGGTACAATTAAAACATATATATATATATAATTACAGTGTACATATATTGTACATATTACTGGCAGTATACAGTAGATACTAAATGTAAATACAGATTGCATTTTCTCCAGGGGAGCTGATCTCTGCAAACTGAAGATCAATTGTAAAAGCAAGAGATCCCCAGGCCCCACCTGAAGGCTGCCAAACTAAATTTTAGTTGCATTACAGTAATAATATTGGAACGTCTATTATATTTAAACTACTAAAAGGTCATTAACATTGTTAACATATTGTCTAAAGTTTAAGGGGGGACCCACTTCATCAGGGGCCCACTTGCCATTGGGCAAGCTGACACCCTGGCCAGTCCACCACTGATTACAGAGAATTGATCCAGTGGTACCTGGGGCTCAGGGAGGGGCTGTTTCTTGAGGTAGAGGCACCAAATTTGCAGCATACTATTGCTGAATGCACACCCCTAGCTCTGAGTCAGTCACTGCCACTACTGACAGCCCCTCCACTGCTGACTCTCCTTTTCAGTCTAGTGTACAGGGAAGAGGAGCAAGAGCCACTGGAGATGCTGCCCACACCCACCTAAACCTGGTGGGGCAGAGGAGAGGGGAGTGAATGTGGCTATCAGTCCTCTCTGCTACAGAGACAGTGACACGGTGGTGGGCGGGGGAGACAACTAGCTGCTGTCACTGCTGCTTGAGCTAGGCAGGCCACTGGGGAGGAGGATGGGTCACATGGGTTCCTTTGGGGCAGGTGGGAGAAAGAAGGGGAGAACTGAAGCCACAGTCACATTTGCCAGGCAGGTGGTGGTTCTGCAGTTGGGGGATCCAGTGGGCAGTCCAGCAAGGGGGGAACAGAAAGGATGGGAACTTCCATGCAAGGCTTGTGGATCTCTGCAAGTGATAATATAATTCTTGAAAGCTAGGATAGTTGCTGCACTAATATACCTTCATGGTGCATTGATCATAAAAATGAGGACCATGCGTCATAATTAAAGATACTACAAATAATACATAAAATACTTTTAAAATAGAAATAAGTAATTTTTAATATTTGTATTCAGTTTGCAGTTATGCAGGTAATAAGGCGGATTGGTGGATTCTGGAAAATAGGTAGATCTCTCTAATGTTGTGACTACATATGCAAGATGTTTTGTAATTAAATTGTTTGCCCTTGTTGTGTCTTGGGCAGCTCATTTCTTGTTTCCTCATGGGTTATTTGCCTCAGATTCAACGTTGTTCCTAAATTAGGTTTTTGCATGCTTGCCCATATGATCATGGTACATTCAAGTATCTCTGAGGCATCTCCCAACCTTTCTGAAATCAGCTTTACTATACAATAGGGAAGTTCAGATTTTTCCATGTATAGGGCAGCCATTCCCCCTGTCCCTATCCATGTGATGGCCAGTTCTGCTCCCATCATCAAGGGGCTTTTTGGCAACTGAATATTTTATATTGATATAACATTAAACAGCCCGTGTATTGGATTCTTTGAACTGTTAGCTCTGTCTAAAAAAGGTCTCTTGTTCCTTTAGTTTCAGAGATTTAAGGAAAATGGTCTATCTTAACAAAAGAGGTTTGAGTCTTTATATAAAAAAAAGCAAGTAAGCTGGCAACCTGATAACAGAGATTGCTATGTTTTTTTTTTAATATAATGATATTTAATTGTCAATAGAGTTGTAAGCCAGTGATTATTCCCCCATCACCCCATCAAATGATGGCAAAGAAAAGGAAGGCCAGGAGGTTTCCCTGCTTGCTGATTTAAAAAAACAACATGAAAACTCCTCAGTGGCCTGGGGGCAGTGGGATAGGGGCAGCAGTTGTCAGGGGACTGGGACAAGGAAACTACAGGGAAACTTGCTATGTAAATCTCTGTTGTTGTTGCATTAGACACCACTATTTCTGCTGGACAATCAGATAAAGTTAGGGGGAATCTTGCATGTTGTGGCATGAAGATAAGTATCTCAGATAGATGCAATCTTTCTCCTCTATGCTCATCCCTGGTCTATTTTGACTGGTTACAGGATTCTCCTAACAAAGTTTTCCCTTATCTCAAATTATCTTAGCTACCGGTTTATTTAGGAAATGTATATGTAATACCATCCTTTCAAAGATCTGCTTACGATTACAAATATATCAGGTTTGGAATTAAGTTTTCATGTCAATGGTAGCCAGTGGTCATGTGAGGCAAAGTACCCCTGGTCCCCCCCTCAAGGGTTAATGTGAACGGTTATGGGCTGATTCCATCCTGCAGGTGTTACTAATTGGTCTCTTGGCCTACAGTCTTTATCATCTTCAAGGCCAGAACTTGAAATGTGCTAATTAGCTTCTCATGAGAACCTGCAGTCCATAGATGGGAGGGGAAGAATCAGGAGTGATGAGGTAATTTTTGAGAGGGTTCCACCAAGAATGTGTTCTGATTGGATATCATCATCACCTGACACTGCTCAGCCAAAAAACCCTATAATTGAAGAAGATGATGATATTGGTTTATTTCCCACCCTATACTCTGAATCTCAGAGTCTCAGAGTGGTTACAATATCCTTTTACCTCCCCCCCCTTCACAACACAAACCCTGTGAGGTGGGTGGGGTTGAGAGAGCTCTTACAGCAGCTGCCCTTTCAAGGACAATTCCTAAGAGAATTATTTATTTATTTTATTTTATTGGATTTATATCCCACCCTCCCCACCAAAGCAGGCTCAGGGCGGCTCACAACAGTAAAAACATTTACAGGTTAAACATTAAATAATTAAAATCTTACAATAAAACAATTAAAACATTTTAAAAACAGTTTGGTGCTAATAATAATAATACATTCCAGTAATTTCAGTCTTCTTGAATACCCTCATATGTGACTATCCATTAAAAGCAAGTTGAAATAAAGCTGTCTTGCAAGCCTTGTGGAACTGAACAAGGTCCCACAAGGCTCTTGCTTCTTCTGGCAGTTGGTTCCACCAGTAGGGGGCCGCCATTCCACCAGTAGGGGGCCGCTATAGAGGGCAGCCATTCCAGCAGCTGCAAGGGTCTGGAAGAAAGAGGCTAGCTTGGATTCTGATGCACTGAAGGCCAGGACTGTGATATGCCTATATTGCAATAGATAGCAATGTAGAGAATGCATGAGCTACAGCCTTTGACTTTTGGCCTTAAGGTTTGGGCCATCTAATGCAGGTTCTGAAAGGATGTGAGATAGTTAAGCTAGTTTTCTTGGTTTTTTTTTCTGCTGTATGATCTTAGGTTATTGTGCTGTCTGTGGATTAAATCGTTTCATAGAAATCTCTTACAAGGCCTCTAGGGGAAACCTGGTTGTGTTGATGGTTTGGAGACTGCCTCCCCGTACCAGGGCCACCTCGGCTCAACTGAGGGCAGCCCTTGCTGTGGTGAGCCAGCAGTTCCTGCCCCATGTAGTGCGAGGGAGCTGCCACTGCTGCAAGTGATCTAGCTGTTTGGGCTTTTGGGGCCATGCAAGCTGCTACCCTAAGCAAGCTAACCATGATGCACAGGCAAGCTAGTGAGGCTTGTCAGCCCCACATGGGACTGGGACAGCCAGCTTGTTTGTAGCAGCAGCAGCTCATCTGCTTCCTAGCCACACAGAGAGCTGGGGACAGGATAGCCAGCTCACTCATGGTGGCCATAAGAGAACCATCTTTCGCTCCTTTCCTCCCTCCTCAAAAGCTGAATCACTTGTGCCCAGAGAATTCCATGTTGCTGCTGGTGGTGGTAGTGTTGGATATGCCTCTGGTATGGCATGTTTCAAATGTCTTGTAACAATTCTATGAAGTTGCAATTCTATGAATCATGTAAGGGTTCAAGCCTTCCACAGCATTATCAGCATTGCCAGTGGAATCCCACCGATGCTTGTAACAGTCCTATAAAGTTGCAAGGGTTCCTCTGTTAAATTGATTGAGACAAGCCATGTGTCAGAATATGATGTATGGGCATTAACTTATGCCTTGAAGATTTTTTTCAGTATGGTTGTTGATGAGGACATTCAATACATGCCATACCAGAGGAACATCCAACAACAATCAAGTTCTGGTTGTTATTATGTGTGAATTGGGCCTTTAAGCTTTTGTAAACAAAATCCCAATGTGATCTGTAGCCTTTAGGCTGTAATTTCAAAGAACATATGATAAAGAAAAAGTAAGATATAAATGAATTCAATGTGTTAGTTTATTTAAATGTTTATAGCAGTACCACTCCCATTTGGTGATCAACTTTTCAATAATATTAGTTGGTTCATCAGCTGCACCACGCCCTGGAAAAGCAAGATCTGCTCAGTTATATCTAGATAACAATCCTTTCTATTTCACATGTGGAATGCCTTCCTTGCATCTTTGTACCTGGCAATTACTCTTGTGAGTTTTAGGTGCCAAGTGAACATATTTTTCCAGCCTTTGGCAATAGGTAATTTCCCCCATCCCCCACCATTATAGAAATAAGAAAATTGTTTAGACTAGAATTTTCCATAGAGCCTATGACATGTTAAGTGCCTTATGCCCAGCCTCATATGTTTTCAGTGACTACAGTCTACACCAGTTGTTTTTATGTTGTCTCATTCTTTGGAAGGGTTGTGTGAAGTTCCTAATGTTTGTGCTGTACTTTGAAATGAAAATGGGAGTATTTGAAAGCAGGGCCTTAAAAACTGCAGTAAACTGATAACTGGCAATTTTTGTGTGTGTGCAAAATCTGGCTCAAATGCTTCTTTTATAAATAGAGGTTTCTCCCATCCACCCACCTTTGCAAGCCAGATCCAATATAAGGTTTCTCAGATTTATAAGCCATATAAACCTTGAAAAATGCACACAAAAACTTCTGAAAACCATTTTTCTTTATTAGGCTAACAAGGGTCTCCCCACCCCATAACTTGCACACTGCTAGGGGAGAGAAAATGAAAGAAAATATTGTTTTCATTCAGAATTATGATTGTCGTAAGTCTAGGTTATTCTCTGTTTAAGTATGGACAAAGAGGTCAGAGGCCAGAGAACCTGAATTAAATGAAGTCCCACATTCTGGTTTTTATTCAAGCTGTTCTCTATAGAAGGAGAGGGATAAAACCCATAAATAAGACAGACAGCCTGCAGTGGCTGTAAAACATGAAAGGCAGCAGAGAAACTTCAGCCATACAATCTTGGCTGACCCCCCCCCCCTGCAGTTTACAGAAAAGTCTGAAATTTAAAAAGGCCTAAAATAGAGTACTTTCTTCTGCATTTCCACAGAAATGCCACTCACACAATCCAAACCGCACTGTTGGGAAGGGGGAGGGGGGGTGAGGAAGAGCAATCATGACAGCCTGGTTAGAGGAAAAGATGGCCCGGCTGGAAGGATCCTCAGACATTGGTGAAAGAGTAGGATCTGGTCCAGCTACCAGGGTGGTCAAACAGTGGCCACAGAGCAGTTGAGAGGCAGCGCGAGACAGAGGACATGGCTGGAAGAAAGCTCAGGCTGGAAGGAGGCAGCCTCAGTGAACCTCAGACAGATGTGGCACAGCAGCATCCAGAGACAGAGAAGCACAGGCTAGGAGGAGCCAGGAGAGGCAGCAAGATGGCAGCAGGAGGACAGGGGACTGCAAGAGCTGAAGTGGCTGCAGGACAGCAGAAAAGCCTGGGAAGACATCAGCCCTCCAGAGAGAAACATAGGTACTGGTGGGGAGTCAAACAGTTGAGCAGCCACCCTTCCATGTACTCTGGAAGGCAATGGAGGCAGGCAGATGGGTGGGGGGAGAAGAAGAGCAAGAGTGAAGGAATGACAAGGGGAGAAGGAATGACAGCATGGATGAAATGCAAAAAAACAGAGAGAGAGAGGCAGACACAGAGAAGAAATGGCAGTAGTTGGGGGAGAGTGTGTGGAATGACAGAAGCCATGGCTGAAATGGGGAAAAAATCCCAAGAATCAGAGAAGTAATGACAGTAGTGAGGTGAGGGAGAGAGGAAAGACAGTAGCTATGGTTAAAATGGGGGGAGGAGACAGAAAGAGAGAGAAGGAATGACAGTAACAGCAGGGGGAGGAGATGGTGGGGCTGATGGGCTGGCTGGCCCCACAACCTTGTGAGTTCCCAGTTGTATATTCTAATAGCAAAACTGGCCAGATCTGAAGACCCCAATTCCATGGGAGGGTTAAATAAATTAAATATTTAAAATATAGGCCCCGGTATTCTTTGTTTATGTTTGTGGCTTGGGAAAGGAAGGAATGGGCAGCAAGTGGGAAACTGGTGCTCAGTGAGTAAGGACTTGTGAGCAGTGTGCAAGTTACTCATTGAACTCACAAATGTCCATCAGGCATTTTTGAATATTTAACAGGAATACTCACAAGACTGACTTATTTAAGGCTAATGAAATAATTCAGTCTCTGAGCAAGATCTGAACCTGGTTTTCCCACATCTCAAGTCTATGCACTAGTTGTCATGCACAAATTGCTTCTCCTGTAAAACAGTTTTTATTATTCTGCAACATATTATATTAATATTCAATTGTTATTAAAAAATTAGTACCAATACATTGCATCACAATTTCCACCTCCGTCCCCCTCATTTTGTGACTTCCACCGGTGCATTTTACTTAAAATACAAAAAAGGTAATTTTAGCATTTTAAGAATCTTCATAAAAATCTTATAACTATAGTTCAATAAAGATAAGGAAAGAACCATTTACTACAATTATTGTCCATCTTCGTTATAGTCCTTTAGTCCCCAAGCCTTATCCTAAAAATGAAATAAAATTGAAGAGATATATATTCTCATGATCGCATAATCTCACTTCAGCTGTAATCCTTATCACAATAGGTTGAAAAAAAAAGGAAAGGGTATATTCACATTTTTAACTATAGTTCGTTTGTCTCTTCCCTAGCATTTAACTATTATCAAAAATCGCCAAATGTCCTTTCACCTTCCATTGTTTTTCAACATACTTCTGAAATTTTCCCCACTCATTATTAAACTTTTCTATATCATATTCTTTTAAGATTCTTGTAAATTTGTCCATTTCACTCCAATGCATAATTTTCATAATCCACTCCCACTTTTCTGGTATTTTATCTTGCTTCCATATCTGCACATACAATGTCCGTGCAGCTGAAAGCATGTACCAAAGTAGAGTTCTATCTTGTTTAGGAAAATTTTCCATTTGTAATCCCAACAAAAAGATTTCTGGTGCCTTCTTTATGTTGTAACCCAAAATCTTTGAAATCTCTTGCTGAATCATTTGCCGAAATTGTGTTGCCATTTCACAAGTCCACCACATGTGGTAGAAAGATCCTTCATGTTTTTTACATTTCCAACATCTATCAGACACCTGATTGTTCATTTTCAACAGTTTCTTAGGAGTCATGTACCACCTGTACAACATTTTAAAACATTTTTCTTTGATATTATTACATGTCGATATCTTCATAGAGTTCGTCCATAAATATTCCCATTGCTCCATCTGTATCTCTTTATTTATATTAATCGCCCATTTTATCATTTGAGATTTGACCACTTCATTCTCTGTAGACCATTTCAATAATAGTTTATAAATTCTTGAGATCAATTTTTCATTGCCAAACAGCATTCTCTCCAGTTCTGTTTGTTCTTGTCTTATTCCATCATTTCTAATATCTTGTTCAAGCAAACTTTTAATTTGTTGCAATTATACAAACCAATTATACTTATAATCCAATTCTTCCACCGATTTTAACTCCACCTTACCGCCTTGTATTTTTAACAGCTGTTTATATGATAACAATTTCTCTTCATTCATATCTGAGTATAGCTTTATTACTTATGTTGGCACAATCCAAAGCGGCTTCCTCTCATCCCTGTATTTTTTATATTTCGACCAGGTTTTTAACAAATTACTTCTTATATAATGATGTAGGAAAAAGCCATCCATCTTACTTTTCCCATAACACATATACGCATGCCAACCAAAAACATTTCCATGGCCTTCTAGTGTTAATAATTTTCTATTTAATAACATTATCCATTCCTTGATCCACACCAAGCAAACTGCATCATGGTATAATTTTAAATCCGGCAATTGGAAGCCTTCCCTTTCTTTTGCATCGGTCAAAATTTTCATTTTAATTCTTGGTTTCTTGCCAGCCCATATGAATTCTGAGAGTTTCCTTTGCCATTTATTAAACTGTTTATCATTCTTCACTATTGGAATTGTTTGAAACAAGAACATAATTCTTGGTAACACATTCATTTTAATTGCCGAAATTCTGCCCAGTATAGACAAATTCAACCTGTTCCATTTTAATAAATCTCCATCAATTTTCTGCCAGAGCTTCTCATAATTATTTTTATATAAGTCAATGTTTTTTGTTGTTATTTCCACTCCTAAATACTTTACTTTAGAAGTCACTTCACATTCTGTTAGGCTTTGTAGTTCTTCCTGTTTAATCTTTGACATGTTTTTACACAAAATTTTTGACTATTTATATAGAAGCCTGCCAGATCACCAAATTATTTTATCTTACGAAGCAGCAATGGTGTAACTTGAGTTGGATTTTCATTTATAAACATTACATCATCTGCAAACGCTCTGTATTTATAAGAAAAACCTTTCAGTTTCAGTCCCTCTATCGCCTTATCTTTTTGAATTTGCATATCTCTAAAGTCATTATAAATATCGATGGAGATAGAGGGCAACCTTGTCTTGTTCCTTTACTGATTATCATTCTTTCTGTCAAATCTGCATTTATACAGAGTCTTCCTTGTTGTTCAGTATAGATTGCCTTCACCATTCTTATAAAATCTTCACCCAATCTCAATCTCTCCATCACTGCAAACATAAAGTCCCAATGTACATTATCAAATGCTTTCTCTGCATCCGCAAAGAATAGTGCTACTTCTTTTTCAGGATGTTTCTCATAGTATTCAATAATATCTATTACTGTTCTGATATTATGTCTTATTTGCCTCCTGGAAAGAAATCCTGCTTGCTCTTCTTTAATAAAATTATTCAAATGCTGTTTCAGGCATTCTGCTAATATTCTAGCATATATTTTGTAATCATTATTAAGTAATGAAATTGGTCTATAATTTTTTACATTCGTGGCGTCTCTGTCATCTTTCGGTATCAACGAAATGACTGCTTCTTTCCAAGTATTAGGTATTTCCCCATCTATTCTTATAATATTCATCAATTTCTGAAGTTTAGGAAGTAGAGCCTCCATGAGGACTTTATAAAATGTTGCTGTAAAACCGTCTGGACCAGGAGATTTTCCCAATTTCATAGAATTAATTGCCGCCTCTATTTCTTCCTTTCCAATTGGTTCATTTAGTATCTTCTCCATATTGTCTGTTAAGGGATTTACCTTAATTTTCTGTAAACATGCATCTATTTTTTCCTTATCCCCCGCATGACTTTTAAACAACTTGGCATAATATTTATAAAATTCTCTTTTAATTCCTTCCTGATCAACAATCTCCTTGTCTCCCACAATAATTTTATTAATAATTTTATTTTCCCTTTTTCTTTTCATTTGCCAAACCAGGTATTTTCCAGGTTTATTTGCACCTTCAAAAGATTTTTGTTGAAACCTTTTTAGATTCCATTTGACTTCTTTATTTAACAAATGAATTAATTGACCTTGTAGTATTGTAATCTCCCTTATAATTTTCTTTTTCCCAGGCCTCTTTTTAAGCTCCCTCTCCTTCTTTCCAATCTCTTTTTGTAAGTCTATTATTTGTTTCTCTTTGGCTTTTTTATCTTTATTGTCCAATGTAATTAGGATACCCCTCATTACTGCTTTATATGCATCCCACACCATTTGGAATTGAATGTCCTCATTTTCATTTATTTGAAAGAAAGCTTTGGTCTCCTTTTCCAGAGAATCTACTACCACCTTTTTCTGCAGCAACTCTTAATTTATTCGCCATCTTAAAGTCTTTTTAATGGGTTTTGTCGACCACATTAGTGGATTGTGGTCTGCTCCTATTTTAGGAAGAATCTCTATTTTTTTTGTTGTAAGTCCCAGATTTTTTGTAATCCATAACATATCGATCCTTGAGAAAGAATTATATCTTGCTGAAAAGAAAGTATAGTCCTGTACTTTAGGGTTAAATTCCCTCCATATATCCACCAAACTTTCTTGCTTAACTAGTTTGAAAAATGACTTTGGTAGGTTTCCTTCATTATTTTTTTCCCCAGATCTGTCCAAAATATTTCTAACCGTTCCATTAAAGTCTCCCATTAACATAATTTGCTCACATGTCACTTGTTGTTGCATAATATCCTTTAAAAAAGAGTCTTTTGCTCCATTTGGGGCATACAATCCCAATAACAAAGGTTTTTTATGGTTTAGCATCACTTCCACCGCAATAAATCTGCCATCTTTATCTTTAAAAATCAGCTTTGGGTCTAATTCTTGCTTCACATAAAAAACCACACCTCTTTTTTTCTCCTTAGCTAATGAACAAAATTCCATACCTAGTAGCTTATTCCATAAAAATTTGTAATCCATTTGTTTCATATATACTTCTTGTAGACAAAATATATTACATTTTTGCTTCCCAATCCAATGAAAAGTTGCCCTTCTTTTTTGTGGTGAATTAAGTCCATTTACATTCCAGGATAATAATTTGTAATCCATCATGGTTTTCTGTTTTTAATCTGTACCCCCAAATTCTTTATTCTCCTGCAAAATTTTTGCCATGTCTTGAGTGGTTGTGATGGTAAACCACTTCCCCTTGAATTCAAAACCCAGACCTTCTGAAAGTATCCATCTATATCTTAATTCACTTTCTCTCAGCTTATCAGTTTTTTATATAGTCTTCTATCATTTATGACTTTCTTTGGCAATTCTTTCATAATTCTTACACTACTGCCATCCACCTCCAATTTGTTCTCAAATTGTTTACTTAAAATCCTACCAACCAAGTCTCTTGTCATAAATCTCACTACCACATCCCTTGGTAGTTTATTTCTCCTTGCATAGTCTGAGTTGACTCTGTAGATGTAATCATAAAAGTAACTGGTTTCATCAGGATCATCTTCCAAAAATCCAGCAATGTTTTTTATTATATATGTCCTTAAATCAGTCTCATCAGTTTCAGGCACCCCTCTCAAACGTATCTGATTTTCCATTAACTTGCAATCTTGTAGTACTGCTTTCTCCTGCATTTTTTAAATTGTGGAATCCACTGAATTTATTCTTACATCATGGTCCTTCACTTTCTCTTCAACCTCCTGCATTTTCTTTGACACTGCTTGGAAATCTTTACTGAGAACTTCTATATCTTTTTTTAATTCTTTCTTGCATTCAGTTATAGAGTCTTTAATCACTTTAACCAATCTTGCCTCCATGGCATCCATTTAATCTTGTGTTTTAGACTTTTTCACTTCTTCCAATGTCTTAGCCCTTGTCTGTATCTGCTTTGCTCCTGGTTTTTGGGCTGACATCACTGCCTTCCCATTATAAATATAGGCTTTTAAATTGACCTCACAAAATCACTTTTTAACAATGCAGTCTTGTAGAGTGGAGCATGCCCTTTCAGATGAGCCCAAAATCGCCGTTCTCCGAAGCTCCGAAGCCAAGATATTAATTTGTTAAAGTTTTATTTTTCCCAGAATGATGTCCGCGGCTTTTCTGCCCCCTTTTTAAAAAAGTTTTCTTTTTTCTTCAAAAGTGCTCCAAAATTAATTCAAATCACATAGACCAATAAATCTAGTCTTCTAATGGTGATATTTACCGGCTCTGCTAATTTTTAAAGTCCCGTTATCTTTTAAAAAATTTTTAAAAACTTTTGACCTTCTTTCAATGGCCGCCAATGTTTCTCTATAATTATAGTCCTAGAGAGAACTTGGAGGTTTACAGTTTTCCTTTTTCTTTATGGCCACTTGCTTCCTTTCTTGCCACGAACTCTCGTATTCTATGGTTAAGAAGTCTCGTGATACTCCTATGATGCCACTTCCTGTGCCACGTCTTGTTGATCTGCAGTTCTGTTCTGTTTTGGAGGGGGTTGCCCGACCGCAGGTCTGCCAAACAATTTTTGTTTTTCCTTTTTTTAACCTTCTCTAATTCTCTTAGTCCAAAATTTACCCCCCGCCTTCTTCTTCTTTACTTTAATATGATATAAATGTATCCAGACCTTTGTTTTTCCTCCAAATAAATCTTATTTTAGTCCTGGAGTGATAGATAAAGATCTTTACCTTTAAAGATCGTGATCCTTTCAAAGCACCGTCCTCTTCCAAAGTAGATATTAATTAGTCCAAAATAGGCTTTGGCGCATGATGAATTTAAGTCGATTTGACGACCCCAGATGTGCTCTCTAGACGTTGTAATGCAATTCTTCCACAGGGACTCTTCAAAGCCAAAAAGGAACCCCACTGAGATTCCTCGTCAGCCAAAGTAAATCCCCTCAAAATTTTACATGCATGTCTTGGGCATCTCCTTGCCTAGAAGATGTAGGCAGCAGGCATTAGAATCACCTTCTCTGCCCAAAACAGAGGTTCTGGTCTGCTCCTCTGTGAGAAGCATGTCAATACTCCATTACACCAAGCTGGAAGCTCCAAATTGCTTCTCCAGTAAGTAGGCTTGCCAATTGCCTGCCCATGGAAAGTAAACTGTCCCTCAGCCACAATTCCTCACCCTTGAGAAATGAGAAGCAGAAGGGAAAGAAATGGCTGGAAAATTCCACATATTTTTATGGTCTTCACCATTAAAATGAGGGGAAATTTCTAGAACATCTCCTGGAAGTGACATCACATCCTCCCCAAACCACCCCAGGCATGTCCCTCAAAATCTCCCAGCATTTGCAGAAGCTTTAATTATTTGTTTAGTTGATATCATTATGAATTATTATTTTTTTGCAATTTTGGATATATAACAACATCAAGAGGAACATATTTTTCCTGAAGACCTCCAGTAGGAACAAATTGTGCTGTGTATATTTGTGAAAGTTCTAAAATAAGCAAGATTTTTCGTGAAAAATCATTGAAGTTGCAAATAAGTGGTAATTAGGGTCTGTAGTAATAATCGGTAAAGTTCCCAAGATTTTTGTATTATAATTGGCTTCAGAGAAACTGAACAGCATCTCTGGATCACTATCTGGCCTCACTGATGGACCTCCTGATGCACCTGGGTTTTTTGGCCACTGTATGACACAGAGACCGTTTTCGCACACAGCTTACCTCGCAGTCACAATCCTGTTCCCTCCGCAGTGTCTGGTCGGATTTCCCACCATCTGCGCCGAAGTTACAGGAAGTGCTACAGCTTTTGCGTAGCAAACGTAAACCGCTAAAACCCAGCTTACGTTTGCTACGCAAAAGCTGCGGCACTTCCTGTAACTCCGGCGCAGATGGTGGGAAATCCAACAGACGCCGCGGAGGGAACAGGATTGTGACTGCGAGGTAAGCTGTGTGCGAAAACTGTAAGAGTGTTGGACTGATTGAGCCATTGGCCTGATCCAACATGGCTTCTCTTATGTTCTTACTATCTGAGACAGGAAATGGAAGAAGGAAGATTCTGAGGAAATTTCTCTGTTGCAGTTTAGGAATCAGAGTAATCATTCACAATGAATAAGTAACTGGATTAATTTATACCCTTTTTTGGTGATGGTGGGGGAAATAGCTAAACCTGACATCTCCAGAAGAAAATGGTCATACTATTGTAAGTCCAAGCAGCCCTCATTACTCATACCTAGGGCTTTTTTTGAGCAGGAATGCACATACCGTGTGGTTGTTTCAAGTCACATGATATTGTTTCCTGACTGGATGGCATATGGTTTGTAAAATGAATAATTATATGAAAATCTTGCTGTGTGAACTCTACTGAATTCCTCCCAGAAGAAGCGCTTTGAGCTAAAATGAGGAAATATTTTATTTCATTTTGCATCTCTTCTGCTTTTGAGAACAGCAAAACAATGCATTTAACTATGTAAACAGACTTTATCTTTTAAAATAAGAAGCTTCCCACATAAAAGAAAAGAGTCATTTAGTGGGTTTTCAAAACAATGGTTATACTTTTTTCCTCACAATAATTCTAAACATAAACTATCCTTTTGATACAGCTATAATGTAGAAGTTTTCTCATGCAATGCTAAGCAGTATATTTGAATTGCTCACATCCTGCGTTTGTGGCATAGTTGGAGATTGTGAATGCAGGACAGAACACAAAAGAGAAACATAATGTTTGTTCTAACCATCGGAGTGGGTCTTCTATTATTAAAGCCCAGAAGTCTTGCATATACTCAGCAAGTCCAACTCAACAAGTTCATACATTCAATAGAACATCGCCATTAAAGGGTACCAATGAAGCAATCTACAAAATGCTTGCACCTTGGCATTTGACAGATACCTGAACCCCAGTGATATCCAAGAAATGAGCTGTAGCATTTTCTGTGATGTTATGTTACCATTTATAGATAGAATGTGTTTATCCTAGATATGTGTCTCTGTCAATAGGTTCACCTTCCTATTGGAGCTCAAATACACATCAAAATAATCATGTAAAAGCAAACAACATTCTTTCCACCAGCCCTTGTCTGGTGAGCTGTGGGCTTAGATTTATTTTATATCCATCTAGAAGAAACCTTAAATCCACTCAGTGACCAATAAGACCAATAAGAGGTCTGTGATTAAGAAACAAGGCATCATTATCTACAAGCTTGGAAGGAATGAGAAAATTTAGATGGAGTTAAAACCCAAAATAGTTTATTATTAGGAACAAATAATGCAAATATCTGGGAATGGCTTTCCAGCCATGGAAGTATAACTTCTCTGCCTCCCCCCCTCTTGTTTCAGCCTCAAATGCTGCTCATGGGGAACAGAGGACCCACAGGAATAGCTTGTGGGGAGCCAGAGGTCTGATGTGGGAATGAGGAAGTGGCAAAACTTTTACTGCCCTGTATAGCCTGGGACCAACATACCATAAGGATCACCTTCTCTCATATGAACCTACCCATTCACTCTGGTCATCTTTGAAGGCCCTGCTTCAGTTGCTCCCACCATCTGAGACTAGACTAGTGGCAACCAAAACTTTGGAACTTCTTCCCCAAATTAATTTTGTCTGACTCCCTCTGCTAGTAGCTTCCACCATTGGGTGAAGATTTTTTTTTCTGTATTTTTGTATTTTGTGTGTGTGCGCACCTGGAAGTCATGGTGACATCTGGTGACTGACCCCTACTGGGGGCCTGGAAGATATTCAGAGAAGTGGTGAATAAAGTCTGGCCCCATTTCCCAACTGCTGGTATTCCAAGGAGGTCTCCCATCCAAGTGCTTGCCAGAGTTTGCCCTGCTTAACTTCCAAGATCTGTCAAAACTGGGCTTGCCTGGACTATCTAAGCCAGGGTAGGTGAAGATTTTTTTTTTGTTTCATTTAGCATGTCCTCGTGCCTGGTGTTTTCAGTGTGTTTTTACTGAATTTTTTAAATTTTTAAAATGTTATAATTTTCAATTTTTATTATTATTTTTATTATTATTATATTGGATTTATACCCCGCCCTTCTCTCTGAATCAGTCTCAGAACGGCTCATAATCTCCTTTATCTTCCTTTCCCACAACAAACACCCTGTGAGGTGGGTGGGGCTGAGAGAGCTCTCCCAGAAGCTGCCCTTTCAAGAACAACTCTGTGAGAACCATGGCTGACCCAAGGCCATTCCAGCAGCTGCAAGTGGAGGAGCGGGGAATCAAACCTGGTACTTCCATATAAGAGTCTGCACACTTAACCACTAGCCTTGGAAGACCCTGATCAGGTGGAAATTTGGCATTAAAATATTTTACATAAATTATTGCACCTCACTGCACATGTGGGAATTTTAACTGGGATTTAGGTTTGCCAACCTCCAGCTGGGACCTGGAATTACAACTGATCTCTGGATGAAAGAGATCAGTTCCCCTAGAGAAAATGAGCAGTTTGGAGGGTGGACAGTATGGTATTACACCTCACCGAGATCCCTCCCCTCACCAAACCCTACTCCCCCTAGGTTCCATTCCAAAATTTCCAGGAGTTTCCCAACCCAAACCTGGCAACCCTAAGTACACACTAAAGAGTAAGTTTTTTTTTTTTTCAAGAGACCAGTCTAATTAAGTGAGTCCATTCCAGAGGAGAGGCAGCACGCAAAAGATGAAAGGATAGGGTCACAGAGTGAGTACAACTACTGATCCTGAAGCCTAATGGAGTCCAGCATTGAGGCCAGAGGCCAGGTGGTTGACAGCAAGTAATATACAAGAAGCAAGAAAACCATGTGTTGCCAGGGCTAGATGGAAGCTCAAGCAGCTTACAAGACAAGGGTATTCTTGAAACAGGTAGAAGTACACAAAGCAAGAGCACCTCAGGGCAGAATTCTGTCTCCAGTTATAGGACAACTACCTGAGCCTGAAAACAAAGGGTTTTTTTTTTCTTTCTTTTAAAGTAATCAGCTTCTTGCTGTGCTGCCTAAGCAGCAGCAGGGATGTAGATATGCTGGGGAGGGAGAGATAAAAACAGTGAACAGTTGCCATGGTAAGTGTATAACTCCCAGAGCCAGAGCCCTAGCCCTCTGGTGACTCATTGGATGAGCTTACGGAGAACTGGAATAACCAGATCTCCACAGCCATTGACGAGATCGCTTCCCGACGTACTCTTAGTTTCCACTCACAATCTGCTCCGTGGTATACCCTGGAGTTGTGATCGATGAAACGGCAACTAAGACGACTAGAGAGACAGTGGCGACACACTCATGATGAGCAGGGCTGGCCCTAGCCTATCTGGTGCCATAGGCAAAGCTAACGTCTGGCGCCCCTCCTCCCCATTGCCACTGGATTATTGTTTTATTTTGCTATGAGAGGCTCACAGGATTTGAGAGGCCAGCCTGGGGGATCCTCTCCCTCCTCCTCTGCCCTCAAGATCTTTACCCTTCCAGCCTTTCCACTTCCTGGTCCGGCTCCAGCCTCAGTCCTTCAATTCTCCAGCAAGCGAAGCCAGCCCATAAGGTGGAAGTGTGAGGACTTGTGGTGCTTCTCTAGGAAGCACCACTCTATCACTTTAACCCTCTCAAGCCTGAAAGGCAAAGAAACCTTTGTGGTGAGCAGCTGTGTTGGTCTGAAACGACAGCAGAAAGTTTGAGTCCAGTTCGGCATCTTTAAGACTAAAGAAATTTTATTCAGAAGATGCACAGGGCGGGGCAGCTGAGGGGTTAGCGAAGGCACAGGGCATGAAGGAACTCCCGGGCTGCTGCTGCCACTGCCGAAATTGGTGTTGTGTTGCCCTTTATCTGTCTAAGCTATGCCAAGAAAAAAGAAGGGTGTTTGGCCAGCCTCAGCAACCGCTTTTCTCTGCCAGAGATAGAGCTCGAGCTAGAAGTAGGCAGAGCTGGCACTGGAGAGAAGGGGTGCTGGGGAGTGGGGGAGCAAGCAGTGCTGGGGACTAGGGGAGTCCAGTAAGACTGAGGTCAAAGAATTAGATTCCCTTCTAGAAATGCTTTGGGTCGAAATAGAAGGCCCAGAAACAAATTTAACTATGGGAGTTTGTTATCGCCCACCAAATCAAAAGATATAATATGATGGAAGGATTAAAGATAGTGGCTAAACGTAAAAACTGTGTCATAATAGGTGATTTTAACTACCCACAGATTGATTGGGTCAATATGTGTTCAGGTCAAGAGAAAGAGATTGAGTTTCTAGATGCTCTCAATGACTGTGCTATGGAGCAGATAGTCACAGAACCTACCAGGGGTGGGGCGATCCTGGATTTGCTCCTAAGTAATGCCCAAGACTTGGTGAGAGATGCAAAAGATATAATATGATGGAAGGATTAAAGATAGTGGCTAAACGTAAAAACTGTCATAATAATGTGATTTTAACTACCCACAGAATCTGGTGCACCAACCCTCCAGGCGCCCTAGGCAACCACCTAGTTTGCCTAGTGGGCGAGCTGGCCCTGATGACAAGGCAATTAGAACATCTTATAGGTCATTTATGCGGACCTATGAAATGGCAGTCCAAGCCACAAAGAAGGCTTACTTTGCGACCTGGATTGCAACTGCGACCTCGTGCCCAGCATAATTATTTAGTATAATTCAGTCTTTAACAACCTTACCACTAGGTAAACCAAATGTTAGGGAATTGAAAATCAGCTGTGAGGCTTTTGTGAACTTTTTTGCAGATAAGGTCTCGTTGATCTGACATGACCTCCCCACCACATTTGATACAGTGAGTGAACTCAAGGCACTGAGCACGTCTTCTGGTACGTTTTTGGATTCCTTCACCCCACTCAGCCTAGAAGAAGTCAACAGGATCCTTTTTACTGTGCACCCTACCACCTGTGGGTTTGATCCATGCCCATCTTGGCTTGTAAAAGCTAGCCAGGTGACACTACGTGAACCACTACATGCCACTGTCAACAGATCCCTCTTAGAAGGGATCTTTCCCACACCTCGTAAAGAGGCTGTGGTTTCTCCCCTCTTGAAAAACTATCTGCAGACCCAGTAGTATTGGCAAACTATCGGCCAGTGTCAAACCTACCCTTCTTGGGTAAGGTCATAGAGCAGGCAGTGGCAACTCAATTACAGGGATTCCTGGATGACACTTCCACACTGGATCCATTCCAGTCCGGCTTTCGGCCTGGTCACAGGACAGAGATGGTTCTGGTCATCCTCATGGATGACCTCTTACAACATCTGGGACGGCTCAGCAGTGCTGTTATTATTAGACCTGTCCGCTGCATTTGATATGGTTGACCTATCAGCTACTATCTAGCTGCATTGCCGAAGTGGGGATCCAGGGGCCTGCCTTGCATTGGCTGGCTTCTTTTCTCCAAGGTCAGGGACAAAGGCTGGTGATAGGAGAAGAATCATCCTGGAGGCACCCACTTATGTGTGGTATGCCACAAGGGGCAGTTCTGTCCCCAATGTTATTTAACATCTATATGCCCAGATTGTCAGGAGGTAATGGGTTGGGATGCCATCAATATGCAGATGACACCCAGCTCTATTTATTGATGGGTGCCAGTCTGACTACACCCCGGACAACCTGGACCTGGCACTATAAGCCGTGGCATCTTGGATCAGGCTGAGTCAATTGAAGTTGAATCCTACGAAGACAGAGGTTCTCTATCTGAGTTGGGGCGGCCCAGGAAGGGAGATCCCTTTGCCAGCTCTTGAAAGGGTGCCACTGATACCGGCCCCTAAGGTCAAGGGCCTGGGAGTGCTCCAGGAGTCCTCTTTGGCTATTGAGGCCCAGGCAGCAGCCACTACCAAATCCACCTTTTTTCATCTTCGCCAGGTATCTGGCTCCTTTTCTGGAGCATGATGAGTTAGCAATGGTGATCCATGCTATGGTCACCTCAAGAATAGACCACTGTAATGCCCTCTACTGGCCCTGACTCGGAAACTACAGCTAGTGCAGAACACTACAGCTAGTGCAGAACACTGCAGCATGATGTTAATGGGGCTTTCTCGATGGGAGCACATTCAACCAGTGCTGAAAGAGCTGCACTGGCTACCTATTGCATTCTGAGTTTGTTTCAAGATGTGGTATTGATCTTTAAAGCCCTATATGGTTCAGGGCCTGCCTATCTACGGAACCACCTTTCTCCATATGTTCCCCAGAGAGCACTGTGTTCAGGGACACAAAACCTATCCCCAGACCAAGGGAGGCCAGACTGTGCTCTACACAGGCTAGGGTCTTCTCAGTGGCAGCACCATCAATGTGGAACGCCCATAAGGGCTCTGCAGGATCTCTCCCAATTCTGCAGGCCTGTAAAACTGAATTATTTCAACAGGCCTTTAATACCTAAATGGGAGAGGACTGCCACCCTACACTGCTGAGTAACATCACTCATGAGGAATTAGGATCACCACAGGATCATGTCAGAAGAAAGAAAGTTATGATCCCGCCTATACTGAAGTTTTGAGCAGCACCATGAAATGTATTTTAATTGTATTTTATTGTTTTAAATTGTAACCTTAAATTGTTTTTAAATTGACTGTTAGCTGCCCTGAGTCCGCTTGCAGAGAGGGTGGGATAGAAAACTAAAGTAATAAATAAATAATAAAGTAATGGATACAATCTTTGATCTATTACTATAACTGGCTTATATATGAACCCAATCCTGATGTATCAGTCTACCATCGGAATCCATTTCCCATTGGTTTTGATGTAAGACTTTCTTTTGTGTAACCAATTATAAGAGTATAGTATAAAGTTTAGAAACAACTCCTTTCACATTCTCCTCTAGTTTCTTCATAAAAGATTCAAAGTCCTTAAGAGCAGGGGCCCCTGGGCCGTAGACTGGACCCGGTCCGTGGCCTGTTAACAATCAGGCCATGCAGTGAGGCAGAGGCACCGCACAGCTCCTTTTGCCCACCTGGGACCCGGACAGACAAAAGAGGCAGCATGGCCTCACTTCAAAGCTGCCTCTCCTTGCAGTGGAGGCAGTCTTGGAGCGAGTCAAAGCAGCCCTGCCACCCCTTTTGCCTGCCTGGGAGCCAGGTAGATGAAGGAGGCAGTGCAACCTCACTTCGAAGCAGCCTCGGAGTGAGGCTGCACCATCTCTTTCGTTCACCTGGGTCCCGGGTTGGTAAAAGGGGCAGTGTGGCAATGACTTTGCCTACCCCTTCGCCTACCTAGTAGGGAGGCAGTGGAAGCAGCCCCAATTTCCCCTCATTCAAAAAACCCCATGGGGGTAGGGCCCCGCCCCCCACAGTCCTTGGAAAAATTAGGGTTTGTAGAATCTTTCGGGATCAAGTGCCGTGTTCTACTGGAGAAAGTTTTCCTTCCAGACGTTTCGTTCTCAGCTGCAGAGAACATCCTCAGTGGCGTTGCAGCCGGAGCAGGCGCTCAGACCTTCTTGGCTGCTGTGCATTGAGTGGGGCCAGGGCTGCTGGAGAGCTGCTATTTCTAGGCTGGAGGGGGTGTGATGAAAGGGCAATTGGTTTGTGGATGTGCCCATTGTTTGGTGGGGCTTCCTGGAAGGGTAGTGATAAGGAAACTGGCTGTTGAATGTGACCTTTCATCACACCCCCTGTTGCCCTTTCATCACACCCCCTCCAGCCTACAAATAGCAGCTCTCCAGCAGCCCTGGCCCCACTTAATGCACAGCAGCCAAGAAGGTCTGAGCGCCTGCTCCAGCTGCAACGCCACTGAGGATGTTCTTCGCAGCTGAGAACGAAACGTCTGGAAGGAAAACTTTCTCCAGTAGAACACGGCACTTGATCCCGAAAGATTCTACAAACCCTAATGATGTTACCAGCCGTGAAAACCTGAAATCTTGGAAAAATTGTCTTCCATGAAACCAGTCCCTGGTGCCAAAAAGGTCGGGAACCACTGCTTAAGAGTGTGTTTTAAAGCCTCTGTAATAGGTTTAGATTGAAGTGAGCTTTGCACCTGTCTAAACCAGTTTATCTTCTGTCCAGTTCTTTTCTCTATTTCATGTTTTTTTTTGGGAGTACACCTTTGAGTGCTAACAAGTATAACATACCTAGCCCTGCTTGCTCCCAGACTGCAAAATCCTGGTTACCTTGAACTGGAGGAAAACCATCTTGATTAATTATTGTGAACAATTTAGATATACCTGGCAATAGAGATTGTCTATTTATGCAAAACTTTAATCCCTATTTTGGTGTACTCAAATTACTTTTTCTACTTGATGTGGTCTTTTTATTCCAAAAGTACTCCCTCAACTTGTAGGGCTTCTGTGATGAACTACAAGGCTTTTAGCTAAGCAGCAAGGAATCAAGAGAGCTGCTAGGTCACATGATTAAGCACTGTGATGTCAGGCTGCTTGGTGGAATGAGGAGAATCAGTGGGACACAGTGATTCCTGGATATAAGTTATATCGGAAGGATAGGGAGGGAAGGGTTGGAGGTGGGGTGGCTCTGTATGTCAGAGAGGGTATACAGTCCAGTAAGACTGAGGTCAAAGAATTAGATTCCCTTCTAGAAATGCTTTGGGTTGAAATAGAGGGCCCAAAAAGAAATTTAACTATGGGAGCTTGTTATCGCCCACCAAATCAAAAGATATAACATGATGGAAGGATTAAAGATAGTGATTAAACATAAAAACTGTGTCATAATAGGTGATTTTAACTACCCACAGATTGATTGGGTCAATATGTGTTCAGGTCAAGAGAAAGAGATTGAGTTTCTAGATGCTCTCAATGACTGTGCTATGGAGCAGATGGTCACAGAACCTACCAGGGGTGGATCCTGGATTTGCTCCTAAGTAATGCCCAAGACTTGGTGAGAGATGCAAAAGTGATCGCACCACTTGGGAGCAGTGACCATAACGTTATTGATTTCACCATTTGTATAAATAGGGAGTTGCTCCAAAAGACCAGCACAACCACGTTTAACTTTAAAAGGGGTAAATTCTCTGAGATGAGGAGGCATGTGAAGAGGAAACTGAAAGGAAAGGTAAATACAGTCAAAACCCTTGGGGAAGCTTGGAGGCTATTTAAAACTACAATCCTAGAAGCTCAGATAAAATATATAGCACAAGTTAGGAAATGCACAAACAGGTATAAGAAAAGGCCTGCATGGTTAACAAACAAAATAATGGAAGCTGTAAAAGGTAAGAAGGACTCCTTTAAGCAGTGGAAAGCTAGTCCAAGTGAGATTAATAAAAGGGAACACAGGCTGTGGCTAATCAAATGCAAAATTGTGATCAGTCAGGCAAAAAAGGACTATGAGGAGCATATTGCAAAAAACATAAGGGCCAACAATAAAAATTTCTTCAAATATATTAGGAAACCAGCCAGGGAGGCAGTGGGGCCCTTGGATGACCAAGGGGTAAAAGGATTACTGAAAGAGAATAGGGAAGCTGAATGCATTTTTTGCCTCAGTCTTTACTGTGGAAGTTGAGAAGTGTTTGCCCGCTCCAGAACCGCTAATTTTGGAAAGGGTGTTGAAAGACCTGAGTCAAATTGAGGTGACAAGAGAGGAGGCCCTACAACTGATTGATGATTTGAAAACTAAGAGAGGAGGCCCTACAACTGATTGATGAATTAGCCGCCCTGAGCCTGCTTCGGCGGGGAGGGCGGGATATAAATAAAATGTTGAAAACTAATTAGTGACCAGATCCGGATGGCATACATCCAAGAGTTCTGAAAGAACTCAAAGTTGAACTCCTGACAAAAATCTGTAATCTTTCATTGAAATCTTCCTCCATTCCTGAGGACTGGAAGGTAGCAAATATCACCTCCATCTTTAAAAAGGGTTCCAGAGGAGATCCGAGAAATTACAGTCCAGTCAGTCTGACTTCAATACCAGGAAAGTTGGTAGAAAGCATTATCATGGACAGAATAAGCAGGCAAATTGATGAACACGAGTTATTGAGGAATACTCAACATGGGTTCTAAAAGGGAAGATCTTGCCTCACTAACCCATTACAGTTCTTTGAGGGGGTGAACAAACATGTGGACAAAGGAGACCCAATAGATGTTGTTTAGCTTGACTTCCAGAAAGCTTTTGATAAAGTTCCTCATCAAAGGCTCCTTAGTAACCTCAAGAGTCATGGAGTAAAAGGACAGGTCCTCTTGTGGATCAAAAACTGGCTAATTAATAGGAAGCAGAGAGTGAGTATAAATGGGCAGTCTTGGCAGTGGAGGACGGTAAGCAGTGGGGTGCCGCAGGGCTCAGTACTGGGTCCCATGCTCTTTAACTTGTTCATTAATGATCTGAAGTTGGGAGTAAGCAGTGAAGTGGCCAAGTTTGCAGATGACACTAAATTGTTCAGGGTGGTGAGAACCAGAGAGGATTGTGAGGAACTCCAAAGGGATCTGTTAAGGCTGGGTGAGTGAGCGTCAATGAGGTTCAATGTGGCCACATTCAAAATAATGCACACTGAGGCCAAGTATCCCAGCTACAAATACAAGTTGATGGGTTGTGAACTGGCAGAGACTGACCAAGAGAAAGATCTTGGGGTCGTGGTAGATAACTCACTGAAAATGTCTGTCAAGCATGTGGTTTCTTTCTTTGTATAACTGTATTTTCAACTGTTATTCTAATGTACTGCACATCAAAGCCATATAACGTATTCTTTAGTTCTCACTAGTAGCAAATGCAGGAATGTCCGCTTTGAAGATAAGGTCTCCTGGGATACTTTCCCAGGGTTAAACCTGGACCCAAGATGTTGCTAAACCGCATGAACAGAAAAGTAGCTAGAGTGCTAGTTTCACACGCCTGTGTTAGAATTCCTAAAATACCTTTGATGTGCCCCCTTAAAATTAGTATTCTTGAGTTACATTGTATCACTTCTAATCTGGTGCCTACCTGAGCACAATGGATTACCAATAAACTATGACTTTGGTTCAAAATCAACGCTTGGTTATTTTGAGGTCTGATCTTGACATTTTGGAAGAGATCCCTTTTGAAGTTCAACTGACCTGGTAACTTCCAAGCCGAATGGCTGAAGGAGCTCCAGATAACAGTGAACCAATCAAACCGCTGGAGAGAGTAGAGGTGCAGACCCCTCCTTGGCACATGATTGACGCGAGGCGAGTCACGGGGCACGGGTCCCCTCTACACGTGCAACAACTGTTCATCATCCCACAAAAATGGGAGCCACAAACCTCCACTGCCCTGATGGATGAAGCTCCAGCCTGCCGGGAGGCCATCCTAATGAGACCGGCTCGAGGGGGACGGGGCGGCGGAGCTCCAGAGGGTGACCAGGAAGGGTGCCCTCTCGGGGATGGAGATGGATGAAAAGAACCCCGACCCAACGGCGGCAGTGGAGGACCATTGGGTTCCGACTCTGAGGGGCAGGACGGAGGCAAGGGTCCGGGTGAACCAGACATCCTGGAAACATTGAGAGGTGAGATGATAACCATGGCTGAGGGATGAGATCCAAGCCAACGGCACATTCATGGCCCAAGAGATGCGGAGGCAGATCGACCATCTACTACGGCCAGACCCAAGGGGGATACCAGGGATCCTGGGAGGAGCACCACTGGTGGCACCACCAGCTCTACCGGTGGGGCAACCAGCACTGCTCCAAGACCCGACGGCTCCTGCACCCCCTGCCCTGACACCGCAGCCATTAGTGCCAGGGCCCCGCGACTATGTGAGGGGGAGGGAGTTGGATGCCACCTTCGATGGCAACCGCGAAGAAGTGGAATACTTCTCAATTCAAGCCAATAGTTACATGCACTATTGGGGGAACATGTTCCCAGACGAGTTCAGTAGAGTGGACTACTTAGTGTCCAAGCTGAAGGGGGCTGCCAAAAGCTTGTACGAGACGAGAAGTCCTGAGCTGGACACCGTGGTCGGATTCCTGCAAGCCCTGCTCACCCAATACAAAGACCCCCTACAAGAAACCCGGGCTCTCATGGTGCTGCGGGAGATGCAACAGGGGTCGAAGTCGGTGCGTGAGTATGCGGCCAACTTTAAAGCCAACTCAGCTAAAGTCCGGGGCTGGAATCAGCTAATGAAGATAGAGCAGTTCCAGAGGGGACTGAATGCAAGTGTGCTGGATCGGGCCCTGCAGCAGGCGCATCCTACCACGCTGGTAGGGTGGGTGTAGCTGGCAGGGGAGGTGGAAACAACAGCAGCAAGGTGGAAAGGGGGGACGTGAGTCTCGGTCGGGGGCAAAACCAGAGGGGAAGAAGGGCCCACAGATGAGTGGAGCCACCAAAACTCCACCTATCTGCAAGTGCTATCGTGTGGGAACCCGAACCATTTGGCAGCGGATTGCCCAGAGAAACCTCGAGCCCCCCCCCCCCCCAACTCCAAAGCCAACACCCAAGAGGACAGCTACCTGCACCAAGGAATCAGCGAGAGGGAGCACCGCCACCTCCACAATTCCCGAGGAGGAGACTATCATCCTGGATGAGTTGAGCAAGATGTCCTGGGGAGCAGAGCTGGCGGGAAACGAAGACGACCTGCACTGAAAGGTGCCAAGCAGCAGGTCATGGATCTAATGACACCACTGAGTGTGAGAATAACTGGGTCTTTGTTTTTTGTCCCATTGACTTTATTAAATCCAAAGCTCAAGAGGTTTATGCATGCACAAGCTTTAATTGACTCGGGGTGTACAAAGGAAATAATTACCCCCAAATTGGTGGATGCCCTTGGACTTACACGAACCCCGCTGCCCCACTGTGATGAAGGGAGAACTGTGCATGGAGCAGTTTCAGATGGTGCCTGTGGGCATAGAGGACCACTGGGATACTGAACTGTTTGTAATTGCCCCATCTGCATAATTCAATGTACTCTTGGGAGTGGACTGGTTAGCCAAACACAAGCCGGACATTAGGTGAGGGGATCAGACTATAGATTTCACGGACAGTGAGTGCAAGCACCACTAGTGGGCCAAAACATGGGAACCTGACCGCCCCCCCCCCCCCCAGGAATGAGAAAATGTGTGTGGCCGTGGAAGAAGTCCGGGCCGTCCCCAGAGAATACCGAGACTTGAAAAAAAGTATTCAAGTGGAATCTCACGTGAGTCTCGTGAGAAAAGTGCTTTCCACTTTGTACAAACACAAGCTGTATGCCAAACTGTCTTAAGTGTGAGTTCCATAAGAAGGAGTTGGATTATTTGGGATTCAGAGTGTCCGGGAAGGGGTTAGCCATGGACCAAGCTAAGATCCAGGCAGTATTGGACTGGGAACCCCTGAGGACACATAGACAGTTACAATCATGAATGAAGGTCCGATAAAAATTCGCGAATCCGATAAATGATTGTAACTGTCTATGTGGTTATTTTGAGATCTGATGCTTGACAATGTCAAGACAGTGTGCGATTGCAATAAAAAAGGCCAACGCCATGCTGGGAATTATTAGGAAGGAAATTGAAAACAAATCAGCCGGTAGTATCATAATGCCCCTGTATAAATCGATGGTGCGGTCTCATTTGGTATACTGTGTACAATTCTGGTCACCGCACCTCAAAAAGGATATTATAGCATTGGAAAAAGTGTAGAAAAGGGCTACTAGAATGCTTAAAGGTTTGGAACACTTTCCCTATGAAGAAATGTTAAAACGCTTGGAGCTCTTTAGCTTGGAGAAACGTTGACTGCAGGGTGACATGATACAAGATTATGCATGGGATGGAGAAAGTAGAGAAAGAGGTGCTTTTCTCCCTTTATCACAATACAAGAACTCGTGGGCATTCAATGAAATTTCTGAGCAGTCGGGTTAAAACGGATGAAAGGAAGTACTTCTTCACCCAAAGGGTGATTAACATGTGGAATTCACTGCCACAGGAGGTGGTGGTGGCTACAAGCATAGCCAGCTTTAAGAGGGGATTGGATAAAAATATGGAGCAGAGGTCCATCAGTGGCTATTAGCCACAGTATATATATGTGTGTGTGTGTGTATGTTTGTATGTGTGTGTGTGTGTGTATACACACACACACATATATTGGCCACTGTGTGACACAGAGTGTTGGACTGGATGGGCCATTGGCCTGATCCAACATGGCTGCTCTTATGTTCTTAGAATTCTGAGGAACTGGGGGAAAGAAAAGAAGCAGTGAAACAGTGAGTTGAGAGGGTCCGTCAGAACAGTCAGACCTAGAGAGCAGATCTCTGAAGAAGCAACCAGTTTGAGGGGAAACTGTTGCTAGAGTCCAAATTCTACTGATTACCTTTAGAGTGAGAGGGTAGTTAAATAAAAGGAACCTCAAGCAGGAAAGCTCCTTGGTGTTAAAAGAGCCACACTTTTCAGAGAAAGCTTTTACCTGGTTGAGAAAAGATTAGGAGTCTGGAAAGGCTTACCAAAAGGCCAGGATAGAGACAAGGAAAGCCTCATAGGTCAGGCAAAAACTGTGGTAATTCTAATGATGTATAGCAGGGGTGGGCAACGGTAGCTCTCCAGATGTTTTTTGCCTACAACTCCCATCTGCCCCAGTCATTGGCCATGCTGGCTGGGGCTGATGGGAGTTGTAGGCAAAAACATCTGGAGAGCTACCATTGGTCACCCCTGATGTATAGAGATTACCTGAAGTCCAGACTAAGAGAGTTTTAGGAACAACAGGAAATATTAGCAGAAATGGAATAACTGTGTATGTTCTCAGAGCCACCAACAAAGTAACTGCATAACCTATACCAGTATAACATCTGCCTAGAGTAAATTAAAGTGAATCATCTTGAACTAAAACAAAAGACTGTCCTGTGTAAATATCCCAACTTCACCTGTGTTTGTGTGAATAAAGATCTATTATGTTTGCTGTTCAAAAGCTGTAGTGCCTGGATTTCTGAGGAGAATTTATGAACAAAAGACATCAACCCCCTCCTGGGCTTTTTTTGTAGCAGGAACTCCTTTGCATATTAGGCCACACACCCCTGATGTAGTCAATCCTCCAAGAGCTTACAGGACTCTTAGTACAGGGCCTACTGTAAGCTCCAGGAGGATTGGCTACATCAGGAGTGTGTGACATAATATGCAAATAAGTTCCTGCTTAAAAAAAAACCCACCCACCTGAAACAGTGTCCAAAAAAGGGTAAAAGCCAGCCTGGAGGAGTGTACATTACCAACATATTTTAAAATAAAGTTGTGTTTTTGTTTTGGCAGTGAGCTACCACAAAGAAATTTAGTTTCATTTATTACAGCAGCAGTACAGCTGAAGGAAAGAGGTGGGGGGGAGATAGTGGCTGTCACTGTAAAAAGGTAGTCAGTCAGAAAATCAGACAAAGACTGACCAAGCCTTTAGTCAGGAAGCAGTTAACGTCATAGCTTCATAAATATTCCTCAATTTGTGCCCAATTCAGTCATTTCCCTGAGAAGAGAGGCTAGATTGAATGCCTCATAATACTTCAAGAGATCTGGGATTCCCAGACCTCCTCTGTCTTGGGGTCTCCTGACTGTATAGAAATTATTTAATATTGTTTGCCAACCCTTTATCTCTTGATTTGTTAATACAATGGGTACAGTTTGAAATAAGAACAGCAATTAAGGTAAAATAATAACTAAATACAATCTATCTTTGCATATGAGACTTATTCTACTCCATTTCTGTATTTGTTCTTTCATACTCCTATAAGTACTTTTATAATTATGATATTTCAGCTTATCTAGGTTTGTTGGTATCTGTACCCCTAAATATCTCAAATTTTTTTTACCCAGGTGTGTGGGAAACTTAGTTTCAATGCTGTTCGAGCTGAAGGTAGGCTTTTGATAGGGTATATCATTGACTTATTCTGGTTGACTCTAGCCCTGATAACAAGGCATATTTGTTTAAAGTTAGATGTAGTTCAGGAAGTGAGGTGTGAGGATCTGAAAGGTAAAGGGTCATATCATCTGCATATAAGCTTAATGTATGCTCCAGCTCTCCTAAAGCCCTTAATCTGGGTGTTCTGTCTGATTTGCTCTGCAAGGGGCTCCATCACCATAGCAAACAACAGTTATGACATAGGACATCCTTGTCTCATCCCCCAGTTTATATATTTTTTTTCCTGAAAATACATCATTTACTTTTATTGTGGCAACTGAATTTTGATACCAGGCATTTACTGGTATAGTCTTACTGTTTTTCTTGTTTGTCATTAACATGAAACACAGGGTGGCATGCAACTATTGACCAAGTCCATGTTGCTTGGTTAGCAGTGGCACACAAGATGGGGGAGTGTCTGCTTCTGACATCAATTCAGACAGCCTATTGGTGTTTTGTTTGTAATACTGGTCCAGATAGATGAGCCGCACATAGCTATTCCCTGAATAGAGGCAGCGGGTCTACCTTATTTGACTGAGATCATATAATACCTAAGGCTTGTCAGAGCCAGATACTAGATATTCATTGTGTAGCTTTGTTGTTCAATGCAGCAAGCTTTATGCTGGGTGGGGTAGACAGATGTGTAAGCTAATTCTTCCACATCACACCCTAAAAAGAGAATATGTGCTGCCAAGGAAACTGTCAAAATAGCAACTTCATCTAATTTCTGATTCAGAAGGCTATATTTCATGATGGGAAGAAAGCCTTTAATCACTGCTACTTATTTCCAAAGGTGACAAGTGGAAACAGGGCAAAGTCATCTCCTTTGCAGACATTGCAACAAGAGTTCATTTCTTGGCACTGCTGTGAATTTTAAGGTTGCATTAAGGATTTTGAGAATGAGTGCTGAGTAGATCTGTGCACTGTTCAGCATGTTTGTAGTGAAATCGTTGTGCAACCCAGTGTATATTGTGCAACACAATGCATAATTATCCATGAATGATTGGAACAGAAGTTCTGGGTTATTATGACAGGCACCTGTTGCTTCACCACAAGCCAAACTTTATGAGTTTTCAGTTTCAGATCATATTCCCAACCTTAATTTGCTCATTTAGTTCTGGAGAGGCCTTATGAGTCCACACTTTACATGTTTCAGGCAGTTATGTTTTTGGCTGAATCCCAAACCAACATCTTAGGAGGCGGATATTTCTAATGGCAACAAAACTTGGGGGAACAGAAGGTAAAGAATCCGCTACTCTTCAGAATTGTAGTTCTTATATATCAAATTTAACTGCCTGAATCTAGTGCAAGCTCAGTAGATAGGGGCAGCAGGATTTTTTTTTTAATTATCTTTTTAAACAGCTCTGCCGGCAACACAGTTTGGCAGTTAAATATGATTACTCTGTGCTTTTCTAATGGCACGGATATAATGTCATGATATCCTTGAGAAAACTCATTGAAAAGAAGAGGGAACAGCTTTTAAAATGTGGACTAGTTTGATGTGGTATTTTTAACCCTTATGACAGGACTGTTTAAAGCTAATTAGCGAAATGATTTTGTGGAGGAAACAAGGCAGAAATTTAAATACACATGCCTTAAAAGAAAGGTGGAGAATAGCATATGTAACAAATGTTCAGAGGCAGCTAGCCTCTGAGTCCCAGTGCCAGGAGGCAACATCAGAATGCCTTGGCTTCTATGTCCTGGTGTTGGCTGTCCAGATGAACTGGTGGTCACTGTGTGAGACAGAATGCTGGACTAGATGGACCACTGGTCCAGAGGTGTTAAACTCATTTGTTATGAGGGCTGGATCTGACATAAACATCACTTTGTTGGGCCAAGCCATGTGTATCATAAAATTTAACACAAGGTACCAGAGATATAAAGGTTGTAAAGGTCATTTTAGATGCCAAATGGCAATAACAGGTGAATCACAGTAACAAACTTGATTGCATTAGGTGTGATATGCAGAAGGGTAGTAAGCATGGCGATACCGGTGTTGGTAATGAGATAGGAAACCCAGGTCTCAATTCAATCCAGGAGGATTCAGACTAGGAGGATGCAAAGAATAAATGGACATAAGTCTGTCATTACAAACCCCAACATTCAAAAACTAGTGGGAGGACATTTAATCTTCCAGAATATTCAGTTGCTGACCTAAGAGTAGCAGTTCTCTTACAAAAAAGTTTCAAAGGGAGATTAGAGAGAGGCTGTTGAATTGCAACTGATAATGAAGCTCAATGCATCCTTCAGGATTGAATTGAGACCTAGATTTCCTGTCTCATTACCAAAGCCTGCTATTGCCATTTGGGATCTAAAATCACTCCAAGATATAAGGACCAGTGGACTCATATTTTAGTAACCTAGTTGTATTTGAAGAAGTGAGCAGTGACTCCCGAAAGCTCATGCTCTGCCACAAATTTTGTTAGATGCTAATGGATTCTTGCTCCTTGCCTCTAATAAAGATTGCAAATTGTGCAATTAGCTTTCTTTCTCCCCCCGTCACCTTCATCTGTTTAAACTGGAGGGGGCAGGGTCTCTCCAAGTGAAATAATGTGTTGATTTCATACTGGGCAAAATCAGTGCTAGTACATCAAAAGCAAAGAGGTAGTGGAGAAAGGCAACCAGAGACGGAGATTAAAACGGATAAAAGGAAGTACTTCTTCACCCAAAGGGTGATTAACATGTGGAATTCACTGCCACAGGAGGTGGTGGCGGCCACAAGTATAGCCACCTTCAAGAGGGGTTTAGATAAAAATATGGAGCACAGGTCCATCAGTGGCTATTAGCCACAGTGTATGTGTGTATATAAAATTTTTTGCCACTGTGTGACACAGAGTGTTGGACTTGATGGGCCGTTGGCCTGATCCAACATGGCTTCTCTTATGTTCATGTTGAACTGAAACAGGGCTATCTCAACGTAAATTGTGCTTGGCAGAAGAATCCACCCTCCCTCCCTCCTTCTGAAGAAGAACAAAAGTTTATACCTGCAGTAAAACTTTGCTAGTCTTAAAGGAGTCACAGGAGTCAGGCTTTGCTCTTTCTGTGGCATGAGAACTCACTTCCGCTTTCACTTTCTCTCCCCCTCCCTTCCTCCCAAAGGAGGAGAGCTCAGCCAATGGAGGGAAGGGGAGGCTTGGCTTGGTTCTTTCCCACAGGAATCAGAAAGAGGGAGCAAGCTGCAATACAGTGGCTACGGTGGCCCCAGAGAAGGAAGCAAGAGAGAGCCAGTTGGTTGGGGGACAGATCCGAGCCCTGCTGGGGCCAGATTTGCCTCACAGGTGGTATGTTTGATGCCTCTGCACTAGTCTGATCCAGCAGGGCTTTTATTATGTTCTTAAATTTAGAACCCTACCTTAAAGTTCACAATCTGTTTTGATTTCAAATTGTCCTGTTACTGCTTGTTTACAGCAGTGTTTTAACCTTTGTTTAGCTGGGAAGGGTACTGTTTCTGGTAGGTCCAGATCCTTCATTAGTTAGCAGAGTGCACAATGCTTTAACACAGCAGCTGCTTGTATTGAGTCTGAACAGACCATATGGTTGCACAGCTACAAAGTTACACAGAGCCACTGTTTTCAGTTGAAACTGAACAATATCTATTTTACTAAAGAAATACATGTCTGATAGTGCAGGGTAAGAGACAGAGAAAGACCCTATGCTATCTAACTGGTAGATGGGGATGGATGCAGAAAGGAGCATCTAGCAACCGTATCTTGTGTACATGGAAGATGGAAGAGAGAGAGAAACAGGAAGGAATGCACTTTCCCTAGGAGTGTTCATTTACACTTCAAAGGGAGACTGTAACAAAAGAGAGTAAAAAGGAAGGAGCTTAGTGTGTGCCTGCCTGCCCTGCCTACTCTGTGGTCACTTACTTTTGGAGGCACAGGACATTGCAGCAGGCACTTCCAACATGTTTAAAATTCTCCTCTGGACCTGAAACTGCTTTTGTATTCCCACCCTCTCAGAACTGATTCCCAAAAATCCCACAGGGCTTTAAACAATAACTGTACCTTCCAGATAGGGGAGCCTGCAGGCTTTCATGGGTCAATCTCAGACAAAACATAATAGGGTTGCCAAGTCCAACTCAGCAAATATCTGGGGACTTTGGGGGGGAACCAGGAGCAGGATATGACATCACCTTTGTGATTTCATATCCTGTGATGTCACTTCCAGGTCAAAGATCAAGTGATGTCACTTCCATGCTCCACTTCTTTCGATGGTGTCACTTTCAGCACACTGCATCCAAACGCCTTCCTTTCCTGTGATGTCACTTCCTCCTTCCAAATTTAAATTTATCTCTTTACATTGCTTTCTGCTACTCAAACATTTGTTGAGTAGCAGATCTCCAGCCACCACCTGGAGGTTGGCAATCTTAATTTATATCCTACCTTTCATGGGAACCCAAAGCTGCTTCCATCAGAGGTTGAGAGTATTCCAATGTTACCCAGCAAGTTTCCTTGGCAGAATGGGGATTCAGATCCAGATCTCCCAGACCCTAGTCTAGCACTCTAGGTTAGACTTTACCCTTTTAAGCTTAGGATCCCCAGGTAGTTCCCTTCTTTGGTTTCCAAATAGTTAGCAAAACTGATTTACTGTGTCTCTCCCCACTCACCCCTCTCCAAATGGTTGTGGAATATCTTTGTTGGCCACTGGAGAAGGGTGAGCTGGGAGGTAAACATGCCTATCACCTTCTCCTCTCCGCATGATTTGGTACTCAGTCAGTCAGTCAGTCAGTTTATTGCGGCTCTAGGCCAATCAACAACAACAACACAACAACAACAGTACAGCACAACACCGAGCTAAAACGCGACATAACTATCTAATAACTGTGTACAGCCATCAAAATAATGTTAAAGTTAAAATTTTCTGATATAAGCAACATATAACTAAAGACAGCATTGTACACTCAGATCACAGCTTCATTCAAATACAAGCGACATTAAGTTTCTTCCTGTCAAGGTCAGTAACATATAGAAACTTAGCGAGATCCAGGGAAAGTTGATCACTCCCGTCCCCTAGGAGGAAGTAAATAGCTTGAGACTGGTTTAAAGATTCAGCTTGCATTAGATGGTTCCGCAGAAATCTGTACCTTGCCTCTGTATGAAAGAGACAGTTCAAAATGAGATGGGACAGTTCAAAATGAGATTTGGTACTCTCTAAACCACTACACTAGAGTGTTGAACCAGCCCTTTATGTTTTATAAACAGTATTCAGAAATATGGAGAAGGCCATTTAATAACAAAGAAATCAAAGAATGCTAGTTAGACATCAGCCCACAGAATAAGCTGTTCTATTAATTCTGTGATTCTCACTATATGGATTGAGAAGTCACACCTTTGTAAGCATGGCTAAGAAAGCAAGAAGAGGAACTGCTAAGTTTCCTGAGACAGTGAAATCTTGAGAAAAAATGACATAGCAGAGCCCTAAGAGCCCTGTGGCACAGAGTGGTAAAGCTGCAGTACTATAGTCAGAGCCCTCTGCTCATGACCTGAGTTCGATTCCAGCGGAAGCTGGTTCAGATAGCCGGCTCCAGGTTGACTCAGCCTTCCATCCTTTGGAGGTCGGTAAAATGAGTACCCAGCTTGCAGGGCGGGGGGCGGGGAGGGAAGTGTAGATGACTGGGGAAGGCAATGGCAAACCACCCCATAAAAAGTCTGTCATAAAAACGTTGTGAAAGCAGTGTCACCCCAGAGTCGAAAAATGACTGGTGCTTGCACAGGGGACTACCTTTATCTTTTTAATGAAATCCACCGCAATATGCTTAAACTTTGTTAAGTTCATTCAGTAGTAATAGACTTAACACTGTATCCAATATACTGTTGAAGTAAATATAGGAATGGCTTAAAATCTATTGCTCTTCAGTTACACATTTTTTAAATTTCCATCTTCAGTTTAACAAACTTTTAAGAAATGCTAAATATATAATTAGTATCACATAAGTATTTTAAAAGGGAAACCAATAGTTTAAAGGTTCATTTCATCTGTAATGAAATAGTAGAGAGTAAGGGTGTCATTTTGAAATAAACTTTCCTCTTCTAAGCATAAATAGAGGCACCTTAAACTAGTATCTCCTCTCTACTGTATTACCAGAAAACTCAGTTGCAAAAATGATAAAACTCTTGAAAAGGATGTACAGAGTTAGTGTACATACCAAGACCTTGGGGTGTTTTTGGTGTTGTTTCTCCTAGAAGGCTGGCTGCATTAGTGAATATTTGATTTACAATGACTAGAAAACAAATTCATCTGTGGACAAAACTTCCTTAAAAAACAAAGATAAAGGAACCTGCATAATATTAATTTATAATGGTGTGTTCTCAGCAGCTATTTCTGTCGCTGTTATATGTAAAGTGACAGCTTATAGCATGTGCTGCAGAACTGAAAGTAGATCTGGAGGCTTAGATGATCTACATGACAGCAGGCGGCAGGCTGCCAGAAGTATTGCATCAGCCAGCAGAGTCAGCATGACACAGCAAGTTGCTGATTGGCTGTCCAATGTATAAATGTACAGAGTAACTGTGGTGATTGTGGGTTAATGGAGTTGGAGTTGCAGCGGAGCATATTGTCAGTCAGAAGAGTGAGTGGTGTTGTAAATAAATGTATATAGTGGTTTTACAGCTACTGTGTACAGCCTTCATTCTTGCGTCGCTAAGAATCACCCTCTTGGACTCTAAGCGCATCGACAGGGTTATGGGCCCAGCACGCTTCCGCTGCGCCTAGAAGACCTGAGAGAGGTGGTAAAGAAAGGACGCTGAGTTGCTCCAGAGGCTGCCTAGGAGGTGAGACCAGCAGTGGCTGAATGGAGTCTGAGCAGGATGGCTACAGCAGGAGCTACTGTGCTGGTGGAGAAGCTCACCACTACCAACTACAACACCTGGTCGCCGAGGTCAGAGCATTTCCTGAAGAGAGAGGGGCTTTGGGACTATGTGTCAGCTCCTCCAGCTAATCCCACGCCGGCAGAGGCCGTTCAGGATCAAAAAGCTCTAGCCACTATCATACTAAGCGTTGCAGACGACCAGCTGGTGCATGTCCGTGGGCACCAGACAGCGAAGGAGGCTTGGGAAGCTCTCAAGGCTGTGTATGTACAGAAGTCAGCAAGTTCGCTGATATCCCTGTGTAGGAGGCTCTACAGGAAACGTATGCTGGCCGGGGAGTCAATGAGGGACCACCTCGATGGTATGTCTATCTGTTTCCAAGAGCTAGAAGCAAGGGGTAAAGCGGTGGCTGAGGAAGATAAAGTGTACATAATATTAAGCTCTCTGGACAAGAGATATGACATGCTGGTGATAGCATTTGAAGGGCAGGATGCTGACAAGCTAACTTTGCCTTATGTGACCGGCAAACTCCTGGCAGAGGAACAAAGACAGCTGGAAAGCAAGAGAGAGCAGACTCACAGCCGCAAGGAAGAAGATAAGCAGAGGTCTGTGGGGGCTGGTTCCAGCTGGCAAGCCAAAGAGGAGGAAAAAGCCTTGCAAGTGCGGAGGAAGCGTTGTTATTTGTGCAAACAGCTCGGGCATTTGCAAAGATTTTGTCCACAGCAGCAGAGGAAGAGCCGGCAGCAGTCTTCAAGGACACCTCAGGCAACTCTGGTAAGTACTGGCCTGGGACTGCAGAGTGTGCCCTGGGTGGTAGACTCTGGGGCTACCCAGATATTTTGCTGCCAGGAAGAACAGCTGCAGGACTGCAGACCAGCTGAGCAGAAAACTGTGAGTTTAGCTGATGGGAGACAAGCAGGCGTGCTTTGCCAAGGCACGCTCTATTTTCCTGGACTTAATCACAGCTTTGATAATGTGTTGTGTGTGCCAGAGTTAGAGACTAATTTGTTACGTGTCTCCGTCCTGGCAAGAGATGGGTTTACAGTAATATTTGATAAGCAGGGCTGTGAAATCTTAAAGCAGGGTAAATGGCTGGCTAAAGGAACTCTAAGAGCTAATGTATATGAGCTTGTACAAAATGTGGGGAAGGCACAAACTGCGTGGAACAGACAGCCACACAGCAGGTGCATCCACCAGCTGCATAGAAGGCTGGGCCACGCCAGCTATAACACAATTAATAAAACCCTGGAGATATTGGAGGGAGTGAAAGTTGATAAATGTAATGCATTCTTAGATTGTAACATCTGCAAGGAAGCCAAATCAAAGGCATTTCCATCGACTAGACGGAGTGAATGTATGTCTGAGAGACCGCTCCAATTAATACATGCCGACCTGGTGGGGCCGTATGCACCCAGTGTTTCTAAAAATAGGTTTGGGTTGGTTCTGGTCGATGACCACAGCAGATTTGCGTGGGTGTATGCTATTAAGCATAAAAGTGATGTCTGTGCAACCTTTAAGTACTGGGCAAGAAGGGTACAAAAACAGTTAAATGCAAAAATTGCCTCAATCCAAACTGATCAGGGAGGCGAGTTTCTAAACAAAAACTTTGCCAACTATTTGAGGCAAGAGGGCATAAAGCATAGAGTTGCCAATGTTTCCTCTCCGTGGGAAAACGGGGTCGTGGAACGGAGAGCGGGAGTACTCCAGGGTATCTGCCATGCGTTACTAGAAGATAGTGGTTTAAGGCTGGCATACTGGGGTGAAGCCTTGAAAACGTCCTGTTACATTTCTAATCGTTTGTGACGGAGGCTATAAACGACATACCCTACAGGGTCCTGTATGGGAGAAAGCCATCCCTGGATCACCTTAGAATATTTGGATCAAAGGCTTGGGTGAACATTCCTCTTGATAAGAGGAGGAAAGGAGGTGCCAAAAGCAGAAAACTTGTGTTTGTGGGGTATCAGAACAGCATGAAGTCCTGGAGATTTGTGGACAGTAATGACATGATAAAGCTGAGTAGGTCTGCCTCGTTTTGCGAGGATGAGAATTGGTCTAAAATTCATGCCAGTGAAATGCCTAAAGAAACTAGGCTGCAACTGTCTCTGACAAGTGAGGAGGGGCAAAAGCCAGAAAGCAAGCAGGCTCACTCACTGCAGCAGGAGGAGGACAGTGCAGGCAGCAGTAAACAGCAGGAGACTTCTGAGGCTGTAAAAAGGGAGCCGGCTGAAGTCAGGGTCTCGGCAAGAGAAAATAAAGGTGTGCCGCCCAAAAGATATGGTTTTGATGCTGATATAAATTATCTAGGAAATTGAGATAGTTTGCCTGATGAACAGCCCAAAGGCTGTGTAAGTGCACCAGATGTACATGTGGATACTTCTTTTACTAAGGAGGAAGGAGGTTATACGTATGTATATGATGATAACCCTAAAACATATCCCAGTGTGCTGGAACTGCTGTATGGGATGTCTCCTGGAGAACAAGGAGACACATAAGCAAAAGCCTGGGAGGAGAGGCTGTAAGCAGTAACTGAATTAAAAAGGGTGCAATGTGCAGATGACCAAGTGCTGGAATGTAAAGGAAATGCTGTAACATTAAACAAACATACTGTTTAAAATGTATATTAAGCTGTAACTAAACTGTGTTTGTAAAACAGAGATGTGAACAATTTCAAAACTGCAAATGTTAAGCTAAGTGTAAAAAAGCTAAAATCTGTAAAAATGTGTATTGGAAAAAGATGTGCGTCTGTACTGAAACAAGACGGTACTGTGTTTCTGATAGACCTGGGAAACAAGCCAAGCAAAGATAAGGGAAGTGCTCAGTCCGGGAAGAGAGCCAACTGAGGAGATATGGTCAGTCTGGGCGGTGTGCCAACTGATAAGAATGTGCTTGCAGGTTAATTGGCAAGCAGAGAAAAATGTGTGTGTGTTCAGGGAATGGAAATACTGAACTGTAACTAATGTATATATGGATAGCAATGTAATCAATGTATTAATGGTGAAATGACCAATATGTATGTGGAATACTGGAATGTATGGATGACAGCACAAGCTATAACCTGAGGAGCGGTGTCTCTGTTATATGTAAAGTGACAGCTTATAGCATGTGCTGCAGAACTGAAAGTTGATCTGGAGGCTTAGATGATCTACATGACAGCAGGTGGCTGGCTGCCAGAAGTATTGCATCAGCCAGCAGAGTCAGCATGACACAGCAAGTTGCTGATTGGCTGTCCAATGTATAAATGTACAGAGTAACTGTGGTGATTGTGGGTTAATGGAGTTGGAGTTGCAGCAGAGCATATTGTCAGTCAGAAGAGTGAGTGGTGTTGTAAATAAATGTATATAGTGGTTTTACAGCTACTGTGTACAGCCTTCATTCTTGCGTCGCTAAGAATCACCCTCTTGGACTCTAAACGCATCGACACTGAGAGGGCACAAAATATAGTAATCCAATTACCAAATTAAAATGTACAAACTACAAATTATAAGCATTCCTAATTTTAGAACACATAGAATTTTTAAAACACAGAGAGACTAAAAATGAACACAGCCAAATATACTGAAACAATTTACCATCCATGTTTACAGTCTCTCATCACACCAGAACATTCACAGAAGGGAGGGGGGGATTTGGTTAATCTTAAAAGGTGCTCCTGCTGCTAAGTGAAACACTGGCTGGCACAGCCTTCCCTCACCTCCAGCAAACACACAAACACGGAAGAGGAGGGGGAAACTTTGTTGATCTTAAAGGAAAGGGGGCAGGAAGCATGCACAGTCTTCACCCCCAACACACAGAAAAACTCAAGGAGGGGGGGAAGCCTCCTTGATCTTAAAGGTGCAGTGCTGCTGTGGAAAACAATCGCGAGGAGAGTGAGAAAGGATGGCATTTATAGCTCCCCTTCACCCCCAGCACGCACTCGCTCGCTCACTCACAGATGAAGAGAGAAAAAAACCTTTGTTGATCTTAAAAGTGCTCCTGCTGGGTCAAATGCGATGGTGAGGAGGACAGACCCAGCCTCCCTTCCCCCACTTGCAACGTCGGTTGAGCGGACAGCTGCTCGCGCTCATCCCATTCTGTGGCTCTCTTTCCCCCCTGTCTCCACCCTCCCCTTCTCTCATTTTACCTCAGAGGCAGAGCAGGCGATGCTGCTGTGCTGCCGCCTCTTGTCGGCTTCACACCGTAGCTGCTGCACTGAGATGGGTTCGGAGAAGGACTCGCTGTTTCCCCCCTCCCCCCTCCCGCTTTTAGATTTTTGGAGAGCGGGGGATGGGGGTGCAATTCCGGGGGTCCCCCGGCAGGGCGGGGGTGGTTGGGAAGCCTAAAACATAACCTGTCTTCATCATGGCTGACAGCTGGATCCATATAGTATTGAATATTTGACCATTATATTTATCTGGTAACCAGGGCCTCAAACAGGCCTTTTTCCTATTTATGCCCCAGACTGTGCAGCCCAACCACAGCATCTCAGCTATAATCTCCATCCATTAATTGATAGATCAGTTTAACTGACAGCTGGGACCAATCACTATACTTCAGCCTTAGCTTGCAGGCTACTTCTTCAGGCTGCACAATTTGTTAGTTGTGCAGAGTTGAAATTAAGACTGAGCTTAAAAGTGGTCTTGGCTATTTTCTGAATATTGGACTTTGTCTACCTATGACTTTGGCTCTTATCAGATTTCATTTGATGCTTCAGAAGACCAGAACACTTCTGCTTTGTACCTTGCCTTTCTGGCCTGTTATGCACTGGACTGAGCTCTGGTGCCCTGACAGGATCACAAAAACCTTACAGCTTCTTCATGTAGAAGATACAGCAGTTCAAAGCATCATGAGGATAGGAAATTTCTGTCTGGACAGGAAAGTGTAGGAACTAAATTATTACAGTAGCACAGTATCTGATAGGGTTGCCATATGCCCACTGAGGCTCCTTCCCACTGCTGCTCAATAGGGTGGTGGAAGAAAATAGGCGGAATGGGGGGCATACAGCAGTATCTTGACATACTGACATCACATCACTTCCAGTGCAACTGGAAATAATATCAACTCATCATTGGCAATAGTCTAGCAATTAGTCAAAATTCTATAGTTAGACCAGATTTTTTGCTAATGCTAGAGCATTATTGATGCCATACTGATGTCAATTCCAGTTGTGAACAGGAGTGACATCTGTACATCACCAGTGATGTCACTGGATTACCAGTAAGACCCCACTTCAGGACTAGGGTTGCCAGCCCCCAGGTCCCCCAAACAGTGATGTCGTCACATGATGTCCCCAAAGTGATGGCATAATCTCCATGTGATGTCATCACATTGGGGACATCCCACCCACTCCAGAATACCCTCCAAATCTGCCTGCTGTGATGATGAGGAGACCTGGCAACCCTATCAGGATGTGAGACTGCCAGCCTTGTGCTTGGAACCCTTAATATCTAACAGTGCACAGATCTATCCAGTCCTAGGCAAACACAGGCAAAATGCTGGTGCACCTCCTTCTCTGCTTCAAAGGATAGTTTTGTGTACTGGCAAGTCTGCTGGGTGACCTTGGGTCAGTCACAGCTCTCAAAACACTCTCAGATCCACCTACCTCACAGGGGAAGGAGAGAGGAAGGGAAGGTGATTATAAACCCCTCCAAGACTCCTTCAGGTAGTGAATGGTGGGGTATAAAACCAAACCTTCTTCTTCTGATTGGGGGAGATGAGTCAGTGTTGTTTGTTTGCAGCTTAACGCTGTGGGAAAAGTGGGGAGGGAGGGAATTATTGCCAGAAACAAGTGGGGGTTTCTGATGTTTTCCCAAATGCCTTTGTCTGCCAATTCAACCCAATCTGTCCACCTACTGGAGGCAACCATCAAAAGAGCTGGCTGCCTGACAGGAAATCAAACTACCAGCCAACCCAGCAAGACTGCTGTCTGTTCAAATTGTATGAGCTAGGTCTTCCCACTCTCTATATGCTTCTGTACAAAAAAAAAAATTACATTAATGGGGGGGGGGGGGTTGATGGATGTTTATTTATTTATTATTTATTACATTAAACTTCTATCCCGCCCTCTCCGCAAGCGGACTCAGGGCAGCTTACAACATTCATTTACACAGTTAAGAACGATAAATCAATAAAATCAATAAGACATCAAATACAATTAATTTTTTTTTAAACTATTTCATGGTGCTATATCATTACTATATTGGCAGTTCTGCTTTTCAGACGGTGATCACCGAGTACTCTAACTGGTGTCTGATGTCAGGTGGCAGCTCTCTCTCGGTTAAACATCAAAGGCCTGTCGAAACAATTTGGCATTACAGGCCCTGCGGAACGTAGGGAGGTCCCACAGGGCCCTTATGGCCTCTGGGAGAGCATTCCATAATTCTGGTGCTGCCACTGAGAAGGCCCTGGCTCGTGTCAAACGCAACCTGGCCTCCTTTGGTCCAGGGATGAACAGCAAATTTTTTGTCCCTGAACGCAGTGCTCTCTGGGAAATATATGGGGAAAGGCGGTCCCACAGATAGACAGGTCCCTGACCATAAAGGGTTTTAAAGGTCAATACCAACACCTTGAAACGGACTTCGAACACAATAGGTAGCCAGTGCAGCTCTTTCAGCACTGGCTGAATGTGCTCCCATCGGGGAAGCCTCATTAACAGCCATGCCACAGTGTTCTGCACTAACTGAAGTCTCCAAATCAGCGTCAAGGGTAGCCCCATGTAAAGAGCATTACAGTGATCTATTCTTGAGGTGACAGTAGCATGGATCACCATTGCTAAGTCGTTGTGCTCCAGGAAAGGAGCCAGCTGTCATGGGCTGAGGCCGGGTCAGGCAAAGTCCAGGGGCAGTCCAAGGTCTGTAGCCGGTGAGCAAAGAGGGTCCAAGGCGCCAAAACCAAATCACAGTCCAGGTATCGCAGGTCAGAGGTTAGAAGCCGACGTCAGGGGGTCCAGAAGCCAAAGCCAAAGTCAGGGAGTCCAGAAGCCAAAGTCAAAAGCCGAAGTGGATGCTAGAATGTCAGGTAAGTGACTAGTTGCTTCCACAAAGCCTCCTCCCAAAGCCCACAGCTATATAGCCCTCTGCTGGCTGTTGCCCATTTGGGCTAATTGCTGGCTCAGAGAGGCAGCCAGGATCCTGCTGAGACTCAAGCATCCTCACTCCAGAAGGGCCAGAATCCTTTCAAAACTCAGGGCTCAGGGAGCGTCTTGCTCGTGAGCGTGCCGCCCTCCTCCGATCACTGAGGTCCTGACGAAGGCGGTCACGCACACGAGCCACCCGAGAGGGCGAGGCAGGGGGGCTTGGATCTTCTCCAGCAGGAGGCAGGGGCACTGGTGCAGGTGGCAGGGGCACAGTTTCTTCTGCAAGCTCAGCTTCTTCTGCAGGGTCCCCAGCACTCATGACACCAGCTGCTGCACCCGCCAAAGATGAAAAAAGGCAGATCTAATAGTGGCTGCTACCTGGGCCTCCATTGTAAGGGAGGACTCAAGGAGCATGCCCAAGCTCTTGTCCTTAGGGGCTGAATTTAATGGCACCCCGTCAAGAGCTGGCAGATGGACACCTCCCCTTGGGCCACCCCGGCTCACATAGAGAACCTCCGTCTTCATTGGATTCAGCTTCAGCCAACTCAGCCTAAGCCAAGATGCTACGGCTTGCAGAGCCAGGTCTAGAGTTTCTGGGGTACAGTTGGACTGGCCGCCCATCAATAGATAGAACTGGGTGTCGTCTGTGTATTGGTGACAATCCAGTCCATACCTCCTGACAATCTGGGCAAGGGGGCGCATATAGATGTTAAATAACACCGGGGAAAGAGCCGCACCCTGAGGCACACCACATATGAGTGAGTGCCTCTGGGATGATTCCTTCCCTTTGTCCCTGATCTTGGAGAAAGGAGGTCAACCACTGTAAGGCGGACCCCTGAATCCCCACATTGTCAAGGCAGCTAGTCAGTAGCTGATAATCAACCATATCAAAAGCGGCTGACAGGTATAATAATAACAGCACTGCTGAGCCGCCCAGATCCAGATGTCGCAGGAGGTCATCCATGAGAGTGACCAGAACTGTCTCCGTCCTGTGGCCTGGTTGAAAACTGGACTGGAATGGATCCAGTGCGGAAGTGTCCTCCAGGAATCCCTGTAGCTGGGTTGCCACCGCCCGCTCTATAACCTTACCCAAAAAAGGGAAGTTTGATACCGGCTGGTAGTTCGCCAATACGGCCGGATCTGCAGATGGTTTTTTCAAGAGGGGACGGACCACAGGCTCTTTAAGAAATGTGGGGAAGATCCCTTCTACCAGGGATCTGTTGATAATACCTTGTAGTGTTTCACGTAGCAACGCCTGGCTAGCTTTTATAAGCCAGGATGGGCACAGATCCAACCTACAAGTCGTAGGACGCACAGCTAAAAGGATCCTGTCAACTTCCTCCAGGCTGAGTGGACTGAAGGAATCTAGAACTGGACCAGAAGACGCGCTTAGTGTCCCAAGTTCTTTCACTGTATCAATTATGGCAGGAAAGTTGCGTCAGAGCGACGAGACTTTATCTGCGAAAAAACTCACAAAAGCCTCACAGCCTATTTCCAATTCTCTAACATTTTGTTTACCATGCGGTAAAGTTGTTAATGACCGAATTATTCTAAACAATTGTGCTGGACGCGAGGTCGCAGATGAAATTCAGGACACAAAGTAAGTCTTCTTTGTGGCCTGGACTGCCATCTCATAGGTTCGCATAAATGACCTATAAGATGTTCTCGTAGCTTCGTCGCGAGTATGTCACCATTGTCTCTCTAGTCGTCTTAATCGTCGTTTCATTGATTGCAGCTCCAAAGTATACCATGGAGTGGATTGTGAACAAGGATGAAGAGGACGTTGGGGGGGGGGGGGCGATCTCGTCGATGGCCGTGGAGAGTTGGTTATTCCAGTTCTCCACCAGTTCATCCAGCGAGTCGCCAGAGGGCCAGGGATCCCACATAGCCGTTTGAAGCCACAGAGGGTTTATCTGGCTTCGTGGGCGAGCTAAAATTTGCTCACCACCTAAATGGGGTAGGGGTGGAGTATCCACACGAGCCCTCAGGGCATGGTGGTCAGACCATAGCACTGCCTCGGCAAAAATCTGATCCACTACAACTCCCACTGTAAAGATCAGGTGAAATAGTTTTTAAATTTTTAAATTTTTTAAATTTAAATTTAAGTTTCTCAATTTTAATTATATTAATGTTTTATAGATTTTATTGACTTATTGTTGTAAATTGTGTAAATGATTGTTGTAAGCCGCCCTGAGTCTGCTTGCGGAGAGGGCGGGATAAAAGTCTAATGTAAATAAATAAACAAGGTCTAATGTATGCCCAGCCTGATGCGTGGGCACTGTTATATGTTGGGAGAGTCCCAGTTCTGCCATGGAAAGCACTAGGTCCGTCACCTGAGTGGAAGCTGCGTCCTCAGCATGGACATTGAAGTCACCCAGGACTATAAGCCGAGGATGCTCCAATGCCCAGCCTGCTACAGCCTCCATCAGGGACAGTAGGGCATTGGCTGGTGCGTTAGGCGGACAGTACACTAGCCAGATTGCCAAACTCTCCCCTACGTCCCACATCAGGCCAGCACACTCCATGCCTACGATCTTTGGCGGTGGAAGCCTGTTTACTGGATGGTAAGCTTGGCAAATACCCAAATCTACCAACCTTTCACAGCAGACTTGTCCATAATGCTACGTTTTGATGAAAATCCTGTATGTATTCAAGATTTTCTCTCTTCTTGAAAGCCCTGGCTTTTAGGTCAGTATTGTTCCCTGCTTCTCCCTAAGTGAGGACTTCCGGCAGCCAGCCTCTAACTACAAAAACAATCTTTATGCCAACATCCTTGTATGTTGTTGTGTTATAATATTTATTTATTAAATTAGACTTTTAAGTCAAACTCCCCCCCCCCCCCCAAAAAAAAAAAAAAAAGGCTCAGGGCAGCATACAACAGTGGTAAAATTACAGCTCTTACAAAATAAAATATTTATTTCCCAAAATTCAGTAAAACATAAAAATACAATTTACATTAGCCTATGCTAGTCTGATGGTGATAGTTCCTGGAAATATCATTGCCCTATAGAAAAAAAGGGGCAAGGAAAGGAAGAGGAGTGCCAGACTAGATGGAGGACCCTCACTGTCCTCAACCAAACACCTAGTGGAACATCTGTGCCTTACATGCCCTGCAGAACTGCAACAATATGAATTTGTGAAATTTGAATTCATCGTGAAATTTCTGTCTGAGAGCTTTACTATGAACACAGGTTGCCATTGAGGCCATGATGAGTTAAATGTGAATGTGCATTGTCCTGAGTTGAACTCAGAACAGCTAAAACCTTGCTGGATTCAATAATCTTTAGGACATTGGTGGCTGCAAAATGGGATATTCAGTGTTTTTTTGTAGATCAAGGCCAGCAGGAACTTATTTGCATATTAGGCCACACTCTCTGACATCAGCCTTGTTTCACACAGGACTTTTTTTGTAGGAAAAAAGTCAGCAGGAACTCATTTGTTTATTAGGCCATACCCTCTGACACCAATCCAGCCAGAACTGCATTCCTGTGCATTCCTGCTCAAAAAAAGCCCTGAGGGTACTGAATAATAAGGGGGAGGGGATATACTATTCTATTAGCACCAGGATGATTTTCTAAGGGAAAGATTAACAAGAGCCACAATCATATATGTATTCCCCAGACCCCAATTGAAGTCATTGGGACTTTTATCATCTTGCTTGCTGTCCAGTTCATACTGCCAATAGAGTTCTCGCTATGAGTTAAGGGATGTGTGTGAAAGTAATCTTCCTTGCATCCTTTCAAATAAAATGTTTTCTTTCTCTGTGCTGGAAGCAGATAGCTATTGGTCTCATTATATTTGAATAAATGTGGAATTTCAATATGGCCGTAGAAATAGCCAACTTTAATCAGAATACCAAAAATGAAAATTCAACCAAATTGAATTTGCCACCAATGGCAAATCCAGTGGTTCTCAAAGGGCAGCTGCTGTGAGAGCCCTCTCAGCCCCATCCACCTCACAGGGTGTCTGTTGTGAGGGGAGAAGATATAGGGGATTGTAAGCTGCTCTGAGTCTCTGATTTAGAGATAAGGGCGGGGTATAAATCTGCAGTCATCATCTTCTTCTTTTTGATGTGGGGCCCACTTCTAAACTAACTGTACTGTTTAGTCCACTACAGAAATTGCTGTTTTTTAAGACCTACTTGCCAATAACTCCATGCTACTTCTCTTCTCCTCAACATAAAATGCAGAAATCCTACATAAGTTAGCATTGCATAAATTTATACTGTCTTGTTTGTGATGACTATTTGTATAGCTTTTCTGCATAGGAGCCTATATTTCATGGTTATTTTGCATGTTCTGCAGAAGCAAATCCTAATTTCCCATTGAGCCTTTCAGAGCCTCTTCTCCCAGCTCACTCTGTTCCACTTCCAACATGACAGTTCACTTGCAAGATCTTGACCCACCTTTGGATCCTGACCCACAGTTTGAGAACCAGTAGCTTAAGCAACTAATAATTAGATGTTGCTTATTACTGCAGTGTAAGAAGTACTCAAAAACAAACCTTTTAAATCAGCCAAACAGAAACATTCCACTACATAAAAGTTTATGCCATTTATGTGGTTAAAACTTTAAGAGCAATGTTATTTGCTGACTCTGCTGGGGGCTTAAGTGCCCTTAGCTCAGTATTGGTTTGTGGCCTACCCAGAAATAGTGGAGAAATACAAGGCAAGGGAAATAACCATGCTGTTCTTTAACTCTCTCTTTAACATTATTGCTGGAGCCAAGGAAGATATTACAATAGGAAGATATTACAAATATGTGACTTCCTAATGGCACACATACAATTACAGAAAAGATGTTTGGACAACCCACCTCAATTAGAAAGTATTACAATTGATCTCGTGGAGGGACCTTACACTGCAATCCTCAGAGCTATATATGGGTATATATTCAATGGACTTAAGTGTTATCTCTGCTCAAGACTGCAGTATTCATGTCCTTATTGGTGTGTAATCGTGAATAGTTTGGATCCTACGAGCTCCACGAGTGGAGCACACAGGGCTCACTGGCCACCTTGAAATTCTATTCCTGGGAGGTCAGAAAACCTTCAGGAACAACACAGGGGATAAAGTGGAATTCTGCAGTGGAAATATGAATAAGCAGAAATCCCTCCTCTTCCTCTGTGCCCTTCAGTTATCAGAAATGGACCATAGAGTCCAAGCAAGTATATCTTTTTGTCTGAACTATTTTTACCTTGTCTTTCCTCTCTTAATAGGGTCCAAGATGGTTCACAAGCTGACACTGCTGGATAAAGTAAAACGATAATAAAATAAAATGGAACTTCAAGAAACAATAAACCAGGAAAAGATAAAAACTGACTCAGTCCCTGAAACCCTAAACTACATACCAACCTTAATTTCCTTCCAAAGCCCTCCTAAACAACACTGATTTACAGAGTTGTTAAAATCAACAGGGTCTGAGCCTTCCTCAGCCTTGCCAGAAGCCCACTAGGAGAAGAGTATCCCCCATCAGCACTCCCTGTCCTTCACAGGGGCTCAGTGAGGCAGTAGGGGGTGGGGGCAGAGACAAATGGAAGGAAAAATGGCACTGCACTATGCTGCAATATCAGCTCTTCCCAGTAGGTAGATGGAACCAGGGCTGGCCCGAAAGCGTGTGGCATCCCAGGCAGACTTACTGCCCGTGCACCCCCAGGCCGCCCCCTCCTGTTTCTTCTGCAGTGCCGCAACCATGCTCCACTCCCCCACACTGCCTTTGGCATGCTCAGATGCCAGCCTCATGCTTACCAGCTTCAGGGGGTGGGGCATCAGAATATTGCTCTCTCTTTTAATACAGAGCAGAATGAAGCTTCGCTTCCCCCTCCCTTCCTGTTCCAGAAGGGAAGGGTGAGAGCGAAGCCTCTTCCTGCTTTATATTAAGAGATGGGTCTATTGTGATGCCAGCTGAAGTGGGTAAGCATGAGGCTGGCATCGCTACTCTGAGCATGGGAGGTTGGTGGGCCACCTTCCCCCTCCCCTCTGGTATGCTCAGAGTAGCAACACCAGCCTCGTGCTTACCCACTTTGGCCGGCATTGCAATAGACCCGTCCCTTAATATAAAGCAGGAAGAGGCTTCACTTTCACCCCTCCCTTTTGGAACAGGAAGGGAGGGGGGAGCAAAACCTTGTTCTACTCTGTATTAAGAGAGAGCACGCTATTCTGATGCCCCCCGAAGCTGGTAAGCATGAGGCTGGCATGTGAGCATGACAGGGGCGGAGGTAGCCTGCCTGTGCTGGAGGGGGGGAGGGAAGTGGCCTGCCTGCTGCTGCTGCCTAACTGCCCCGGGGCAATTTGTCTTGGGTGCCAGGAGGGGGGGGAGAGCCCAATTTGGTGCCCCCCTGCCTGATTCCCTAGGCAAATACCTAATTTGCCTAGTGGGCGAGCCGGCCCTGGATGGTAGTGACATTGCAGCATTGAACAACGCTGTTTCATTAGCCTCCACTTCCCCCAGTTTCCTGTTAATGCTGGGCTGGCAGTCCTAGCCTTTCTAGTATTCTCAGGTAGATTGTTCCATGGAATCACTGCTGAGAAGACCCAGGACAAAACAGAAGCCAATTTATTCAGCCCTATTGCAGCAGTGGTGGGGATATCTCTTGAAAGAATCCAAGTTGAGGCAAAAGGACAGGTCCGTTCTATTACCTCAATTTAACAAGTATACTTTTTGTCCTCAGCATTACTAAGGACTTGCCTGTATTTCTCATACTGAGACAAAAATAGAAGGAGGAATGAGAAGGACTATGGGCTCCTCTTTCAAGACAAACAAAATAGCAGCCCTGGCACTGGTTATTTATGCAAAAGTTATAATGGTGGACCTGTTGTTTCCCTTCCCAGGATGCCTCTGTTCAACAAACACAGAGACTATGACTATGCCAGCACAAGCCAAGGCTGGACAAATTCTGGGACATCCTCACATGACTTTTACTATAAGCATGACTTTCTTGTGGAGATGTATTCTCAAAACGTCAACCGTACAGGCATGGTCTCCTATATAACCTTTCCCAATAAGTAAAGTACATTTTTCCAACAGCTTTGCACAGAGTTAACATATTATTTGGAGCATAGTCTAGGAAATAAAAAATTATTCTGATTCTCCTTCCCCAAACTTGGAATACCATCTTCAGAAAAGCAAAATAAAGCAGAAACCATAGAACACAGTTCTGTTTTGCAAGCCAGCAGAAGGGAGTAGCTGTCTATACCAGTTCCCACCCAAGTGCTCTACATATTTCTATACAGAAAAACACAGACATTGCTATGACAGCCACATGTCTAGCTCCAGCAAGGGAGATCCTCAAATGGAAATAGCCTTTTATATGTGTAATTGATGCAGATGTGCATTTGGATGCCCATCTGTGTGCACTGCAATGTTCATTCAGGCCCCACTGAATTGCCTGAATATGTCTTTTGATATGAACGGGGAAGTATAACTCTACCCAGGGGCTATGTTTCTTACATGAGGCTGGTTGCCTCCTAAAGATGGACTAAGACATAAGTTTTCTGCTACAGCCCCGCCGCCCCCTCCCCCCCAAAAAGATGGTATAACTGTCTTTTGGAGACCATCAACAAGATTGCTCCCTGACGTCCTCTTCAACCCCACTCCAAGCTAGCCCCTTGGTATACTTCAAAACTAAGGGAGATGAATTTGGCATCATACTTGGGACAAGACTACAAGAACATCCTATGCGATGTTTATGAAATCCTATGCGATGGCGGTGAAGGTCACAAAGAAAGTCTACTATACAGCCTCCATTGCCTCCACAAGCTCTTGTTCAGCTCACTTGTTTAGGATAATTAGATTTCTTACATCTCTGTTGAGGAACTCTCAAAATTTTAATGATTCAACCACTAGCTGTGAGGCTGTTGTGAGCTTTTTGCTGAGAAAGTCTTATTACTTCACCGTGACCTCCTTGCCAGTGTTGATACAGTGAGTGGACTAATAGCCCCAGAGGCCTCATGGTCATTGTTGAGTTTGGTATTAGATGATGTGGGCAAGGTTCTGTAAGCAGTTAAACCCACCACTTTGATCTGTGCCCTTCCTGGTTGTTTAAGGCTACTGCAGAGAGGGTGCAAACCTTCCTGGAAGACATTATCAATTTGTCCCTGAGTTCAGGGATCTTTCTGGGAATGATGAAAGTGGCAATGGTGAGGTCACTGTTGAAAAAGCCATCCCTAGATCCTTTGGATCTGGCCAATTACCACCCAGTTTTAAATGTGCCATTCCTGGGCAAGGTGATTGAACAGGTGGCAGCAGAACAGCCGCAGTCTTTCATGGAAGAAACATCGGCCTTGGATCCATTTTAGTCTGACTTCTGTCCTGGTCATGGTACAGAGATGGTGCTGGTCAGTCACCCTTACAGATGATCTTCCCAGGCAACTGGATTGAGGTGGGTCTGCCCTGGGTCTGGCCTGGCCTGACCACAGTGATCCATGCAATAGTCACCTCTAGATTAGACTACTGTAACTCACTCTTGAACTTGCTCTGGAAACTTCAACTGGTCCAGAATTTGGCAGTGCAGGTCCTTACCAGGACCACTTTATGAGCATATATACAACCTGTGCACTATCAGCTGCACTGGCTCCAGGTTTACTGAATTAGGTTCAAGTTCTTGGTGCTTACCTTTAAAGTCCGAAATGGTCTGGGACCATCATATCTACGCAACCAGTTCTCCCTATATACCCCTCAGAGAGCATTACACTCATCTAATACCATCCTATTGATTGGCCCTAGAGTGGTTTGTCTAGCCTCAAGCAAGATCAGGACCTTTTTGGCTCTGGCCCCAACATAGTGGGACTCCTGCCTAATGAGACTTGAGCCCTATGAAACTTGGTTCAGTTCCTTAGGGCTTCTAAGACCAATCTGGGCATATAGCAGAGGGTAGTGCGGACTAAAGAAATCAGCAAACCTTTTTGTTTTCTTTTTCCCTCTCCCTTTCCTCTCTTCTCTCCTTCCTTATATTTCATTCCCTTCTCATTCTGGTGGTTATTCTTTTCCTAATCCAATCTTTTTTCTTTTCCTTTACCCTTTTCAGGGCTGTTATTTCTATTCATGCTGAGCCATGAGTTCTTGTGCTGCCTCCCTCTCCATCTGCCCATTACTGACAGACTGCTGAAGTGCTACCTTATAGTAGCTGATTGTTAGCTTTTACCTAAAATAACGTAGATTTCATTCTAATGCTGATTTTATTGTATGTAATTGTTGGAAGCTGCCCTGAGCCCTGTGTGGTGGGGAAAGGAGAGGGATACCATCACAGCAACAATAATCTTAATGTCTCTGCCTTGGTGTGATGGACAGAAGGCATATGCATGCCTAGAGGCAGTGCTTATGAGTGACAGCTAATGGAACTGTAAATGAGTGACAGCTAATGGAACTCACTCTGATTGGGGAACTACAGCTAACTGTTGAGAAAGGGGGTCAGTTAGGCAATTGAAGAAGCAGCTGGAGAGTTAGAGAGTGGATGAAGAAGAGAGTTGTTGCTTGTGAGACTCGTGTGCAAGAGTCTAAAACAGAGAGTCTGTTTCAGAGCCAGAGTGATGAAGCTTTGTACCCAGAAGAGGCTCTGATGGGACACCATTCCCAAAAGTTAAACGGTCACTCTGTGTGTAAAACAAACAAGCACATCTCGAGAGGGAATTTTAATTCTCCAGTTTTAAACTTACTGTACAGGATATAAAGACTGTCAGTCTGGAAAATAAGGACTGTGCAAAAGAGTTTGAAGTAGCATTGAAAAGCCCTAAACACACCAAAGGCCCAGGTTATTTTCTTAACTCTCCCAAGGAATTGGGGGTATTTTTGACCCCGGAGTCATGGGGAGAAATTGGTTTACCCATTTAAAAGCTTTCTACAGGCACCAAACTCCTGTTGAACTTTCTCAATGAACTGCAGTGCCCTGAAGTCCCTCTCTCCCTTCTCCACTGCCTTTCTTTTTTAATTTCAAGTTTCATAAAAAGGGGAAATGGGGTCAATCTGGCTCCAATAGAGGACTTGAAAATGAAAGCACTATGCATAATCATCACTGACCCCAAAAATATTGAAAAAAAAATGATTTTAGCACTGTTTCCATGTTTAAATTGATGGACCAACACCTATTATCTCCATTTTATAGAAAGATGGATCAAACACTGAAAACAAAATCTTTTCTCATAATTTATAGACTTTTTTTTGACATTGTGGATTTAGAATGGGGGTTGCAGTGGCCCCAAGGGAAAGCAGATTTTGCAGGCTGAATTGTTGAGTATATAGTAGGAAGAGGTAAAAGTCCTGTGTGTGTGTGTGTGTGTCTAAAGTGATTAGTTTCTTTAAAATAAGCAGTTTTATAGATTTCTAACTGTGTCTTCTGCTTTTAAAATGGTGGTGTCAATTTGACACCATTTACAGTTTTGTGGGTTTTGATGTTTTCAATGGGGGGTATTTTTGACTCCAATTTCAAATTTGTCTTTTCTTTGTCCTGCATTTCTGAAGAAAGTTATTCTTGAGGACTGATTTTTTTTCTTAGTAGCTAATGCCATGACTGAGAGAGCTATCAGGTTTCCATTGCTTTTTGCTGTAATGTGGGGTCACTTTTACCCTTATGCTGTAATATAACTGTTTTTTTCCCCTCTTGGTAGGGTTAAAGAAGAGATAATAATGATCTTACCAGGAAAAGAGGTCTAATGGGAAGACCTTAGTCTTAAACACAGGGACAAAGCTAAGTACTCTCTCAAGACTGTATGTTTATCAAGTGGGAAGTTTACAAGGAACTTTATAACAAGTATTCTCTAAGAATAAGTCTCATAACATCTGGAATACCTTAGTGAAAAGCAAACAACTTTAAATATAAATCCATCTTTTGTGAATTCAGCAACCTAAGAAACCATTCTGTGTTTATATTTAACTTTTTGCCTATCTATCCCAAATCCAAAACCTTATGTAACCCTTTCCTGCCAGTTTGTTCAAATAAAACAAAAACTGTTTCCATCTTTACCTGTTTAGAATACTAAGGGCCCAAAGGTTATGAACAAAAGTACATGTGTTATTACAAAAACATATACAAACCTTGCAGGGGCCCAAATGAAGCCTCATAAATTATTGAAGTGACAAATGCACATGAAAGATACATATATAAGATACATTATATAAGCTCATGATATCTATCCTTCTGTACCAAGGTTACACTGACCCTGAAAGGGGATTTTACTCTTAAAACCTAAACTGGAAGATACATATTTTAAATATTATTTGCTGTATATGCAATTGCTGTTGATAATAGTCAGTTATATTTGTGGTCTTCCAAAAAATATGTAATTTATTTCCATATTGGAACATTCCATTTTGGGTCTTATATTAATTGTTTATTGATTTATAAATGTAACCGAGACTTTGTTGTATTTGACCCCTGGAGGCCAAAATGCATCAGGTCATATATGTATCTTTCATGTGCATTTGTCACTTCAGTGATTTTATGAGGCTTCAGTGGGGCCCCTACGAAATTTTAGTATGCTTTTGTAATAAACATGTGTAGTTTTGTCCATAACAATTATGCTATTAACCTCTGGCCCATTAGTATTCTAAACTTCCTTTGGAAGTTTTTGCTTGGTTGGTTTAGTTTCTCTTTGTGGGTGAATCTTTACCTGTGCCAATTTCTGAAGGGAAATATTTGACAACTGAAGAAACAACAGGGTGATCATTTTAGTGGAATGATTAATAAAGCAGTTGCCTTGTCACACTTGGTTTTCCATATGTACAATGGGAACAAAATGAATTAGTATGTTGCTGTGTAAGCTCATTGAAGACAAAAATTTCTCTAAGTTTAAGTATTTAGGAAAGAATATTGCAGTTTCAGTTGTAATTAGATGAAAATTAATTTCAACAGTCCAAATGTGAGCACAATGAATAACTATTCAGTGTGGTTTTCAGATTCTCCTCCATAGTAAATAAAATAGACAGAAGCAGCGTAGGACTGTTCTAACAAATACTAGTATCTTTTTTTCACATCCCTTGTTTTTAAAGGCTGTTTTCTTTCCTCCTACACATTTGGAATTAGTGGTTATGCCATTAGTGGATTGCTTTGAGGTGCAGGGTAGTAAGTCTTCATTTTCTAAGGCATGATGACTGGTGGTATTGTATTATTAACAAGTTAATTATAAACGGAGATGTAAAATATTCCTTTTCTTTTTTCACACTGATGGCTGATTACAGTGCTGATTTATGGGGAAGAGACTTGTTTGTTCATGGCTCTTATTTTTTTCCATAAAAGTTTAGACACACATTGTATATTTTCTATTTATAGTACACCTTGATGGGACCTGTTGAAAGCTCAATGCCAAAATCGCGTGTTGCCACCCGACAGATAAACAGAACTATCTAAACATTTGGTTTATAAGCCTAGTCTTCAGGATTAAGCGTTTTAAGACTGATTTTTCATTATTTTTCATTTAAGCAAGAAATTCCCTTTAATCCCCACTAAATAAACATACCTTGCAAAGCAAATGGTATCCTGAAATGTCCTGCATATGCCATTTTTTTCACTTGTGCAAAACAGGCCAATAGGTTGGGGAACTTCACTCAGAATATCTGAAGAACTACCACCAGAAGAGGCTTTTTCCAAAGGTACTTATTTAGAAGACTAGCAGAGATGTCCTAAACAAAGTTACAACCTTCTAAGCCTTCTGATGTCAATGGATTTAAAAGGTTTTAACTCAGTTTAGGATGAAAGTGTTGATGTTCCTGAATCCCACATTCTACATGTGTATCAACAACAGTGTCTCTTGCCTAACCGTACAGAGTGAAGGCTGATGTACGTCTGCAGTTTCCCCATAGGGGACTCACTGCCCTGGCACATGGGTCCCAATTCAGATCAGGACTGTAGAGAAACTAGAGAGGTGCCGATGTCTTCCCCTTTTTATGCCATTTTCCCAACAGAAAACAGGGGAATGCTATTTGACCCTTTGGGAAACCTTCATGTACAATTAAATACAGTATATGTAGAGCCCACTGAGCAGATTGCAGCCCCTGAGCCATTTCAGGCTGAGAAAATGGTGCATGGGGAAGGCAGAAGCCTCTTCTGTGTTCCAGATGCAAATTGGGCCCTGCATTGCTGAGAACTGAATTTCCAGCAAGCCCATTTGGATTTAATGCCCCCACAGAAGACCCTGAGAAAAATGTTGCATGTAGTTAAGTTTTCACATGGCTATAACTTTGCTTAAGATTGGAAGGGGCTATGGCTCAGTGGCAGAGCATCTGCTTTGCATGCAGAAGGTCCCAGGTTCCATCCCTGTTATCTCTAGTTAAAAGATCTGGCAGTAAGTGATATGAAAGACTTCTGCCTGAGACCCTGGAGAGCTGCTGCCAGTTTGAATAGACAATACTGACTTTGCTGGTCCAAGGGTCTGATTCAGTATAAGGCAGTTTCATGTTATCACTACAGGAGATACAATAGTGGAACTCCAACATAACATGTAATTTGACCTTGTGTAAAAGCCATGGAAGTAATTTTTTAGATTCTGCCTGACTTGTCTCCAACATACTTTTAATCCCTGAAGCAGTTTTGTAACATTTATTCAAATATGGACATGGACAAATTCTGAAACAAACAACCATCCAGCCAAATGCAGAAGGGAAAAAAAAAAACAAGTAGTCTTCATTGCCTTCTTTTTGTGCCTATGTAGTCAGTGGCATGTATTCAAGAAATGATCATTAAAAAAAATCAAGATTAGCTTTGTTAATGGACAGACACTAAAGGTAAACAGACATAAAAGCAGCAAGTCTCAACTACAAATCCTCCCCCCCCCCAAAAGGTATGCCTTTTAAAAAATTGACATCCGCATCAGTGTGATGTGAAGTGAGATGGCTGAGTGAAAACGATATAATCAAGCAAGAAACAAGTATAATCATTATATAGTTGCAGCAGAGCCAGTTGATATTTAATCCAGTGAAGACAGAAGTCCTGTACCTGAGTCGGGGGGGGGGGGTGAGGTGGGTATCCAGCTGTCCACCCTGGATGGTGCACCACTTGTGCCAGCCCAGAAGCTGAGGAGTCCATGGATGATCCTGGATGCCACACTTTCTATTGAGGCTCAGGTCACCGCAGTTGCCAGGTCTGCCCTTTTCAATCTTCAGCAGATCAGGCAATTGGCCCCCTACCTCTCCTCCCAGGACCTGGCTACAATAACCATGCAATAGTCACTTCCAAGCTTGATTTTGCAGGCTTGCCCTTGAGACTGATCTAGAAACTCCAGGTGTCCCAGAATGTGGTGGCACGCCTGCTGACAACATCACTTCTGCAGGCATGCATTCAGTCGGTACTCTGCCACTTACATTGGCTACCAACTGAGTACTGGATTTGCTTCAAGATACTTCAAGCTATTAACCTTTAAAGCCTTATGCAGTCTGGGATCAACATATCTGAAGGACCCCCTCTCCCTATATGTGCCCCGAACAGCCTTGCGCTCACTAGATGAACACCTACCAGTTATCCCTGGCCCAAAGGACATCTGCCTAATCTTGACCAGGACCAGGTCTTTCTCCGTCCTGGCTCCAGCCTGGTGGAATCAGCTTCCACAGGAGATCAGGGCCCTGTGGGATCTTTTATCATTCCAGAGAGTTTTGTCTTTGTTCACTGTACATACATATCACCAGGTCACAATAGTGAGAAGCGGAGGTGGTTTGCCATTGCCTTCCTCTGCAGAGCTTCCCTTGGTGGTCTCCCATTTACTGACCTTACTTAGCTTCTCAGATCTTATGAGATTAGGCTACATCATGCTACCTTCCCACCTTTGTACAAACCCAAGGTTAAATTATCTGCAAAAAAAGGTAAAAGGAAGATCTTCAAGCATAAGTCTTATTTGAGCAATTTGGATGTTCCTTCTTCTCTTACCTTTTTTGTACCTTTAGACAAACACAGGCTTAAATTATTTGAAAAATATTTTAAACAAATGACTCTCACTATAAATACCATATTTATTATTGAAGATCAATGCAAATATCACATCTATCATCATGCACTAATGGTAGCAGAATAAATGAATTTTGCCATCAATGAGAAACCATGAAATAGTGATAATAGTGGAACACCACAAGCTTTTGATGGAGAAGGTCCAAGAGTCCGTTTCTGGCACTTACAGGCAAAAGGATCTCAGAGCTGGGAAAGCCTTTTGCCAGAGACCCTAGACAGCTGTTGCTATTAATGCATGGAGAAGGAGTTTGAACTAGGGTCTTGAATCCATAGCAGCAGTAAGGTATCAGCAACTAGGAATAGCACAACTGCTACAAAATAGTACAAAACCAACCATGGTTATAGTATATTTAAGAAATGAGTAAATTTCCTATGTTTCCCCCCACCACAGCTAGTGGTGTGGTACTGGGGGGACTGTTCATCCATCTGAGAGGGTGCGGTTCTCTTAAGGGACACAGTGCTCACCACCACTACAGAGGCAAGCATTTCTGCTGCAGACATTGCTGTTCTTCAGTGATAAAAAATTAAGGGGTCAGCACCGTGTGCCCCCCTCCCAAAATGCCAGGGCCCTGGCAGCTGGCCAAGGCTTTTGATCCTTCATGCTGACCCTAAGTGAGCAGAATGTGTTTTTACTTGCTGTATGATTTATGAATAAGTCCTGGCACATAATACTCAAGGAGACAGCACTTACATACACTCCCATGTAGCCTTGGGGAATATAACTGAGATAAGCACACAAGTGTTTGGATGCTATCTTCACTTGCTGTGATTTCTATATACCTCCTCCCTTTTTTTTTTTGCTTCATCCAAGTTTGGGTTTTTTTGTAACTGAACTGTAAAACAGCTATGAAGATCTCCTGCTTCTAATAATAATTCTTCATAACCATGTACTGGAGATAAAGCAAAGTTATATACCACAACTTGCACAGTGCTGGGCTACTAATCCACAATATTGTCAGTAAGGTTGGCTGAATGTCTATGTTGCTTCTTGAAAAACAGAAAATGGGAATGTGCTAAATAGCCAATGGGCCATTGGCCTGATTCGACATGACTTCTCTTATGATTGTGTTCTGAACAACTGATGTTAAGTTTGTCCTTTTTGATTATTTATTTTCAGCAGGCATTTGTTTGAGTCACCCTTTGCATTTCACTGCCTGACTGATTTCTACATCTATAGCAACTCATGCATCACACAAAACATTAGGGCAGGTGATTGACTGAAGCAACTTGGAAACAAGTCCACACTTGTTTAATAGTTTAGTCAGTCACAGTGAAGTTTGTTTCCTTCAAAAGTCATCTCAAATCCTTATTCAGTGTACAAAAAAAATCTTCTAACAGAAAAATATGATTTTTTTTAATTGCTGACTGGTTTCCAATAATCACTTACCTTTCTGAAAATGATGTTCTCCCATGACGATTGATATACAGACAAATAATGTATTTTTAGTTTTCTCTTTCTACGATTAGCTCCTATGGGTAGTAATAGATGTTTTAGATTAGTTTAGGTTGATATGATTATTTTATATAATTCTGTATAATTTTTTTTTTATTTTTTCTAACTATTTTATAATGTTGTTACTTGGAATTTATCTTAATAAAAATATTTAAAAAACAAAAAACAAATCTTCCAAACAGCATCACTAGCTGGGAGTAGGCAGTGAAATGGCTAAGTTCATGGATGACACTAAATTGTTCAGAGTGGTGAGAACCAGAGAGGACTGTGAGGCACTCCAAAGGGATCTGTCGAGACTGGGCAAATGGGTGTTCAATATGGCCAAGAGCAAAGTAATGCACATTGGGGCCAAAAATACAAGTTGATGGGGCATGAACTGGCAGAGACTGACCATGGCAGGGACATGGTAGATAACTCATTGAAAATGTCGAGACAATATGCAACTGCAATAAAAAAGGCCATTGCTATGCTGGGAATTATTAGGAAGGGAATTGAAAACAAATCAGGTGGTATCATAATGCCCCTGTATAAATCGATGGTGCGGACTCATTTAGAGTATTATGTACAATTCTGGCCACCACACCTCAAAAAAGATATGATAGCATTGGAAAAAGTGCAGAAAAGGGCAACTAGAATGATTAAAGGGTTAGAACACTTTCCCTATGAAGAAAGGTTAACACTTGGGGCTCTTTAGCTTGGAGAAATGTTGACTGAGGGGTGACATGATAGAGGTTTACAAGATTATGCATGGAATAGAGAAGGTAGAGAAGGAATTACTTTTCTGCCTTTCTCACAATACAAGAACTCATGGATACTCAATGAAATAGCTGAGCAGTTGGGTTAGACAGATAAAAGGAAGTACTTCTTCACCCAAAGGGTGATTAACACATGGAATTCACTGCCATAGGAGGTGGTGACAGCTACAAGCATAGACAGCTTCAAGAGGGAATTGGATAAACATATGGAACAGAGGTCCATCAGTGGCTATTAGCTACAGCATATTGCTGGAACTCTCTGTCTGGGGCAGTGATGCTCTGTATTCTTGGTGCTTGGAAGGGGCAATATTGGGAGGGCTTGTAGTCTTCTGGCCCCACTGATGGACCTCCTGATGGCACCCGGGGTTTTGGCCACTGTGTGACACAGAGTGTTGGACTGGATGGGCCATTGGCCTGATCCGACATGGCTTCTTTTATGTTATTTTGTTCTGAACAACTGATGTTAAGTTTGTCCTTTGGGATGATTTCAAGAAACTATTGACATTTAGGGTTGCCAATCTCCAGGTGGGGGCAGTGGATCCCCCAGTTTGGAGGCCCTCCCCCCCGCTTCAGGGTCATCAGAAAGCGGGGGGGGGGGATGTCTACTGGGCACTCCATTATTCCCTATGGAGACCAATTCCCATAGAGTATAATAGAGAAGTGATCTGCAGGCATCTGGTGCTCTGGGGGGAGGGGCTGTTTTTTGTGGTAAAGGCACCAAATTTTCCATATAGCATCCAATGTCTCTTCCCAAAATACCCTCCAAGTTTCAAAAAGATTGGATCAGGGGGTCCAATTCTATGAGCCCCTCAAAAAGGTTCCCCTATCTTTCATTATTTCCAATGGAGGGAAGGCATTTAAAAGGTGTGCAGTCCCTATAAATGTGATGGCCAGAACTCTCTTTGGAGTTCAATTATGCTTGTCACAACCTTGCTCCTGGCTCCACCCCCAATGTCTCCTGGCTTCACCCCCAAAGTCCCTAGATATTTCATGAATTGAACTTGGCAGCCCTATTGAAAATCCTGCTGAACTGGTTCCCAACCAGGGCCATAGCCAGGATTTTTTCCTTTGGGAGGCATTCAAATTTTATTTTATTTTATTTTTTTTTTGAGAAAGAATTTTTTATTAAGAAAAATAAGCATACATAGAAAAGAAAATAAAAAGACATAACATACAAAACAAAAAGAAAAGAAAAAAAAAAAGAGAATCATACATTCCTAACAGATCACATCAAGACATCTACATACAAACAACTAACATTTACACCTAAACCCAGCCATACCACTGGGAGGTGGAGAGGTTTAGATATCAAAGAAAAAGCAAAAACATGATTACTCCAACGTAAAGCCTCTACTTTTAACCCATTTATAAACAGGATCCCAAACCTCTTGACATTTTTGTACATTACCATTTCTTAATCTTGCGGACATTAAATCAGATTCTGCAGTGCCCAGCAACTTGTTGATAAATTCATCCCTATTGGAGGTTTTATCACTTTTCCAATATTTAGCATATGCTATTCTGGCAGTAGTAACTATATACAGCAACAGTTTCAATTTAGACAGAGGTAAGTTTTGTCTACAAATATTTAACAAATAAAGTTCCGGTACATGGTGGGCAGGTGGTAATTATGCAGCCAACAGATAGGGGTCCCACTGGGCAACTTGGCTTGAGCATCCTGGATGGAGGCCAGGTTAAAACGGATAAAAGGAAGTACTTCTTCACCCAAAGGGTGATTAACATGTGGAATTCACTGCCACAGGAGGTGGTGGCGTCCACAAGCATAGCCACCTTCAAGAAGGGGTTAGATAAAAATATGGAGCAGAGGTCCATCAGTGGCTATTAGCCACAGTGTGTGTGTGTGTGTGTGTGTGTGTGTGTGTATATATATATATATATATATATATATATATATATATATATATATATATATATATTTGGCCGCTGTGTGACACAGAATGTTGGACTGGATGGGCCATTGGCCTGATCTAACATGGCTTCTCTTATGTTCTTATGTTCTTATGAGGCCCACCTCCTTCGCAGTCCCACCTGAAACCCAAGGCTTTTGTGGTCTTCTCACTGGGCATGGAGGGTCTTGAACTCAAGCCCCTCAGCAGGCAAAGAACGCCCTCTGAGGATTTGCTTCTCCTTCCAAGCCATGGGCATTCTGAGCATTTAGGGCTGCCTCCCTGGCCCCTCTGGACCTCCTGGGCAGAGCAGCTCTGGTGCTATGAGCAGAAGGTGCTTGGCAGACTCTCAGCAAGGCAGACACAAGGGGGGGAGACCCTGCTGAGCGGGTTTGTGTGACTCAACTGCACTTTCCTGGTGTGGGTGGAGGGGAGGCCATGTGCCAAGATTCCTGGGGACTTCCTGCTGACTAATTGATGACATCTACATTTGGGCAAGGGTCGCTTTTCCTCTGCTTGCAAGGCTGATCAATGAAAGCTTCTTTTGACCAGCAGACAGGGCAGGTGTAGGGCACTGGTGAGGCATGCCACAGCATGATTGAAATCAATTTAAATTTTATAGGGATTAAAAACTTGGAGAAAATTTGCAAAAAAAGGATTATCCCTGGGAAGGTGAAGTTGTGGAGCATGGAGGGTAAGTTGGGGGCATGGCCACGATATGCCCCACCTTGGCTACAGGCTAGTTTCCAACTAACCAGATGGACAATACTGGTGTGCCTCCAGATATGTCAGGTGTCCTACCCAAAATGTAACATTTCTAGTTCTTCAAGGCCATGTCTCAGCTAGTTATGTAACCATTGGGTAAGAAAGAAGAGACACCATTTGTGATGCTGTGGAGGAAACAGCATCACAAATGGTGGTAGTGCTTGTCCACTGTGGTATGCCAAGTTGTTTGAAATAAAGATTAATGAAGTATTATATACCTTATAGTTTATATGAACTGCATGGAAAACTCACACATTTATATGACAATATCGAGCATACACACAAGTGTAGGGTGTAAATTAAGTATTTAATTTATTGCTATGAAAGTAGTCACAGCCTTCACTTAGAGACTTTGGTCAAATGAGACACAAAGCAGATCACTGAGCTCATTAAATCTTTTCAAGTCAAATTACAGCCATGTTCAGCCCCAGTTTGGATCAGGACTGTGCAGAGATGAGGACTGTGCATCCTTTTACTAATTTTATTAATTGAAACCAGTTCTTCTCTGCACTGTAATTGGTTCATCAAGGAGGGGGTGGTGGAAATGGGCACCTGTCTTTTGCCTATCTTTCTTTCAGTGGCTGTAACTGTGCACATTAGGGCAAAAGGGTTACGTAATCCCCCTCTTTCCTTTCCACACATCTGTGATCCAGATCAAGGCCATGTGAGACTACGATATGACTTTAAAAGAAACTGAGAAGATCTGATCACTGATCTTTCAGCATCTCATTTGTTTTGATTTTGAGCCTAAGGATTAAAACAGAAAAGGTACTTGACAAGGTTCCCACTGTTTTTAAGACACTCATTTTATGGATTTGTGGTTCCAGGTCAGTTGAAATTGCATGGGGAGGGGAAAGGAAGGGGGCTTAATTCTCCCACACTTGGGCTGCTTCACCTGTTGATACTGCTCTCCCACATTTTAACCCTATAAGTGGGGAAAAGATGAGAATATGAGATGCTTACTTTAAGCTAGTAAGTAAAGTGTGCATCATAAAAATTAAAACTGATCAATGGTGAATCCATAAAGTTCCACCTCAAGGGATTTTCAAGCTAAGAGATGAACAGAGGTGGATAGCCATTGCCTTCATCTGCATAGCAGCCCCAGACCTCTTTGGTAGCTTGCCATTCAAGTACTGATCTTCCTGATTAGATTCCAAGTTATGAAAAGATCAGGGCTACTAGGGCTCCTGCACTAATATTATTTGCCAGCCTTAAAAAAGGTTATAGCAAAGATTGCTTCTCTAGCTCTTTACGTTGTGGAGAGGGGCAGTCTAAGCAAGGATAATTGTGCTGGTATGTGCATGATGTGTAAAAATGCATACTTTCCCATACATACAGCATACAAACATGCTGTATCTGTGATCTTTCCAAAAAGAATACACCAACCAGATTTGAGAAAAATTACCACAAATCAGAGGAAAACACAGGAAATGGGTGATTAGGGACTGATGTTGAGCGGATGCGCCAGAAAAACCTACTCTGATTTAGATGTCAAACTAGAGTAAAACCTCCAAGTGACAGTAACCTATGTTCCTCCCCTCCCAAACTTACTATAGCTGTGACTGATGCATGCACTCTTTATTCTGCTGGTGGGAACTATCCCAAATGGCAGAAGGCAGTACAGGAGACTTATGCAGGGAGGGTGGCTTTATAGGCTGCTTCTACACTTGGCAGAAAATCCTGTCTTTATGCATATTTAAAAGTAATCATCTACACTGCTTATCACCAGGGCTTTTTTTTCGAGCAGGAGTGCATAGGAATGCAGTTCTGGCTGGCTTGGTGTCAGAGGGTGTAACCTAACGTGCAAATGATTTCCTGCTGATATTTTTTTTTTACAAAAAAGCCCTGTGTGAAACAATGGTGACATCAGGGTGTGTGGCCTAATATGCAAATGAGTTTCTGCTGGGCCTTTTCTACAAAAAAAGCCCTGCATATCGCCATCATTTCTGTCTTGCTTTGCATTTTCTTAAGTCTTCTACATTCATTTTGTTGAATGGGCACCGAAAACACTTTCACTCTGGAGTTGCCCCGCAGTTCTCAAGAGTACTTTTGAACAGGAGTTTTCCTGAACATCCGGATCTAAGGTTGTAATTGTAGAACTTTCCCTATGAGTTTTCAGACTCCTCCCCGAAGTCCCATTCCACTTCTCATCATTTGCTTGCAAGAGCACTGATTCAGGAAGTCTCTAGACATGCTACTCAGAGGCTGCCTTCCTTTGCCTTGCCTATGGAGTGCCTCTGGGTGCCCCCCCCCACCCTGCCGCTCTCAACTTCTTGGGTTGCAGACCTGGGAAGCTGAGAGTGGTGGGAAAGCATGTTGATGTGTGCTCTCCTCCAAACCAGGCTTCCCTTGCAAGGAAAGCCCAGCTTGGAAGAGAATTCGCTGCCTGGCTGCTCTTGCCTTCAAGGCAAACCATCTGGGCAGGGCATTGGCGCGGCTTCCCCTAGTGCAATTCGGAGGAGAATGCTTCTGCAGTGCACTCTCAGAGGCACTCTACACCTCTGAGAGTGCACTGTGCAGGCCCAGCTCATCTGGAGCCTGCCCAGCCCTCCTTCCACACCACCATGCCTGCTCTCCTCGCAGACGGTGGTGCAATGGCGGGGCAGATGCAGGTGGAGGCCTGGGGTGCTGAGGCTTTTGCACCGGGCCTGCCCAGGTCCTGGGCAGGCAAAAGAGATGGCAGTGATGTGGGTGCTTCTCAGAGGCTGTCTTCCTTTGCAGAGGCTGCCTTTCTTTGCAAAGGCCTTTGCGGCTCTCAAACATCTGTGGCTGTATGTGGTTCTTATGTTAAACAAGTTTGGCCACCCCGCTTCATAGAAGCCAAGGCTTAGAAAGTTCAGCAATATTGTGGTTGCCTAGTAACCTCTAAAATGGCCAGAGGTAGTTTAAAGCTACAGGTATTGCTTCTATTATTTTGGGGGATGTACTTGAGGGGAAGATTTCAGGTTTTTCTGCAAACTTGGGACTTTCTTCAAGTTTGGTGAGAAATCCCCCCCTTATCTGTCCCTGTCTCCATTTTACAGGTCTATTTGTCACATCCTCTGGGGCTGCAATCGCACACACTTTCAATCCACTTTCAGTGCACTTTCCAACTGGATTTTTCTGTGTGAACTGACAAAATCCAGTTGGAAAGTGCATTGAAAGTGGATTGAAAGTGCATTACTTAGTGTGTTTGATCGCAGACAAGAATGCTGTTCAGAATTAGATATAAAAAGCAGGAGACTTGGAAGGACTTGCCACAGGTATTTCATTTTCTCCTCCCTCACTATTTCTTCTTTCCTTTAACTGAAAGCCCTCACAGCTTCTCCCCTATTCCTCCCCCCCCCCCCCCGCGCTGCCACCTATCATTATCTGCCCTCAGTGTCTTCAGCTTTCCCTCCTTCTCTCCCCCTGGCAGCATCTACCTGGGAAAACCAATGCATATGGATGGTGCCTATAACTGATAACAAGCATCACTAGTGCATGTGTAAAGAAAAATGAAGCATACGCTGTATACTATTCAGCTCAACTTTCTTTTATGCTTTGGATGTTTGCTTCCCTCAGTGTTCAAGTCATGGGAGCACTGTGGACATTCATGAGTCACAGCAGAATAGCTTAATGTCAAAGTTGAAATAAAGTTTATCGACATACTGAATCCAAATGTTGCCAGGGTGCTCAGAGACAGCTTCCATGCATAACACAGATGTCTGTGCAAGGCAGAGAGCTTGTTTGGCTGTCTGAAGGGAAAATGAGGAGAAATTACTATGGTCTGAGACTGTTGAATGGGCCTTTGAAAGTCACATTTGTGATTTCAAATATGGCCCTTTACAAAAAACTAATCAAGATTATGTAAACCATGAATACTGGGTATAGAATGCTGCATGCCAGATGACTGCTTACCCATGATGTCTTTATCTTACCAAGGAATGGAGGAGACAGCATTGAGAACCTCTGCAAACATTTCCACGAGCATTTAAAGAGGCAGCACATAATAGTTCTTGCAACATCATCAGATTCTCCCCACCACCACTTGCAAGGTACAAGAGCTGAGCTAGGCATTATAGTGATTGGGAATCAGACTGTAATTTTTTGTGTTGTTGAGTGAAGTGAAAGGTTTTAAAAAAATTCCTTGGTAGATATGGCATCTGAATGGTAAAAAATCATTCCTTATAGTACCCTCCCAAATTGTAAAGCATTGAGCAGCAAACCGAGATCTGGGAGCCTAGTCCCCTATTTCTCTATCGTCAATTGATAGCTAATGTATGCAATTTGATGGGTGTAATTCAGCCCAAAGGTATCTTTTTTTGAGGTACTTGATTTCAGCATTGCCATTAAGCACCCCAGCATCCAAATGTGCTGAGAAAGGATTATTTTATTTTGTTTAGCATTGTCAAAATATTAAATTATAAACCCTCAGCACACAGACAAATCATTCAGGCCAATCCTGTGAAACACTGAGCAAACTTACATTCCAATCCTAAACACAGTAACATCCTTCTAAACCTAATAAAGTCAAAGGGCTTGGAAGGGTATAACTCTGTTTACTAAAGCCAGTGGATTAAACATGATCATTTTAAACAGGGCTTTTTTTTTAGCAGGAACACAGTTCTGGCTGGCTTGGCAGCAGGGGGTGTGGCCTAATATGCAAATGAGCTTCTGCTGGGCTTTTTCAACAAAAAGCCCTACATTAAACAATGGTGATGTCAGGGGTGTGGCCTAATATGCAAATGAGTTCCTGCTGGGCTTTTCCTACAGAAAAGGCCCTGGTTTTAAATATGATTAAGTGTGCCTAATTCTGCACAGAATTAGGCTGTTTTTGCTTATGTTATTCTATAAAGTGCCCTGATCACTGATAGCTCTTTCTCTATATACATTAGAATTATGATAGTGGTTGTGGAGAAATGCATCTGGGCTACCTCTTAAGAGATGCTAATAGAGCTACTAGAAGAGACAATGGGCATCCTTCTCCTCCAAGCAGGAAACAGAGCGGGGAGGGCATTGGGCTAGAGCAGCCCCAGAGATCATCTCTAGGAATGAGCTGGAGATTTCCCAGAACTCATGGGGGTTTCCCAGAAAAGAGGCTTCCTGGGGACAATAGGAAAAGCAGCTTAAATCTGGGCGGACCAGGTAATGGGTGGAAAGTGTTGTAAAGTGGGTGGAGTCAGAGGATTAACAAAAGTGCTTGCTCTGAAGCCAATGGGGACTCTTCTCTCTTGGAACTGGGACTGGAAGATAGCAGACTGCTACTCTCCACCAGTAGCCAGCAGTCATATTTGACCATTTGGCTGGGCCTGGCAGGATGCAGGAAGCCTGAAGCAATGAGGTATTATTAGAAGATTCTGTAATTTATTAAGCTTAGATGTTTCTGCTCTGCTTAAACATCTGGTAGGGCAAGTTTTTAAACCAGGGACAGAAGGATGCGTTTCAAACCAACTTTTATTTGATCTTCTGGTTGCTGATTGTGTGCTGTGCTAAGATTATGCTTGCAACCTTACACTTTTTAAAAAACAAACCTTTTAGTATTTTGAAGGCTGACAGTAAAGCTCTGTACCACTTAGTTCCCTAGCCACCTTAGACCACACTACTGTAAGAGCGGAGGGCATGCAGTTGGCAAGGAGGAGTCTCCCAAAGAAGGAATCTGGTCTCTGCGATAACCAGGTGCTGGGTTGGCAGAGGACCTCGAGGCCAGGCCTCAAAACTGGAAGGTGGGATTGGGAGTCCTGTTCCTCTCAGTCAGGAACCACTAAATTCAGCAGGTGGTGGCAGCGCTCCCTAGTGGCAGAAAGAATAGCTCCCTCCAGGAGTTGGCAACCCAAGAGGGAGCTGACGGGACTGGTTCTGAAGGTTGAATCCGACCGGTTCTGTCACAGTGGTTATAATAAATAATTTGCTGCAATAATTGGTTCTTAATAATTCTTGAAGTTAATATACAAAGAGAGAAAGTAAAAAATCTAGAAATGTATGAAACATCTTGACCATAATATAGGAGGCAGTGTGTCTTTGGAATATTTTAAGTGACCGGGACACTGTCGTATAATATCAGTAATTCTTGAGGCATAATGGTCTCTCTCCTAGCTACTGCCTTTTTAGTTCTTTGTGACTTCAGTGCATGCCCTGGCACTAAAATTATGTCAATGGCAGTTTGAGGAACAGTCAGCAATGCATCTTGAATAGACAGTAAATAAGTTTCACACTGACTTTGAAATTTGGTATTAACATTTTCTGACAAATTTTTGCAAATCGTACCTTCTAGCTTGGGTCAAAACCCCCAAATTCAGCTACAACTTTTAAAATAAAAATAACATCTCATGAAGAATTCTTGACCATTTGCGGAATTTATAAGGACACTTACAGTTGCCTTGATTCAAATAGTATTCTAGTTGCTACTCATGTCAGTTAAACTGGGGCTTTGTGAATCCTGTAACCTGCCAAGAACCACCACAGGTAGTCAGACAAAGATGCTCACACCACCCAGACCCAACACAAACATTATACAAAAATCATAAGGCCAATGGTGTTTCAAATCAATTTGCAGCCTAAGGCTTCCACTGCTGACCTCTACCTTGCTGCCAATCCATGTCACTCCCCCCTCCACAGCCCTTTTTCCCTATCTTGATGCAATGATTCCATTGTATGAAGAGGAATGAATCTAGGGAGAGTTCAGGAAACCCTGTAAGGCATGCAAGTGACTATGCTGGGGTTGGATAGGCTTGGGGGAGAGGAGACGTGAAGAATTATCTGTCCAATTCTTAGGCAAGGAATGGCAGTGAGGTACGGATGAGGACAGGAATGGGGAGGGGAAGATTGCTGCTTCCTAACATCTGCTACCTACAGTGACAATCACACTTTGTCTTAATAACAAGATGTCTTTGCACATGACTTCTCCACTCTATGAAGTCCCAGAGGATCCAACTTTCATCTCCATAATATCCCTCACCATAGCCCAGGCTACCTGATCTCATCAGATTCCTGAAGCAGGATCAGCTCTATCAGTATTTTGGATGGGAGACCACCAAGAAATACCAATGTCACTATGCAGAGGCAGGAAATAGCAAACTATCTCTGAACATCTCTTGCCTTGAAAATCCTTAGGGGTTGCTATAAGTCAGCAGCAATTTGACAAAAAATAAAAATAAAAAAAAATTAAAATAAATTTTAAAATCTCCCATCAGCAGACTTGTATAAAGTATTGAGAACTGGCTGGCTGGTCTATATGGACATGGTATAGCAGCCACTTGTTGCTGTTCTGTAAATGTAATCTCTTCCGCCCTTCCCCTTTAATGACAAACAGGCCCGGCACTGATGTTTCTAGCGCCCCAGGCCAAAATTTGCCCCCTCCCTTTTTAAAAAACTTTTTCGCGGCCAACATCATGATGTTACCAGGCTGTGCGCGGGGGTGGGAGAGAGCCAAGCACTGCCTCACCCACCCACCACCTTACCGAGGCTTGCAAAGTCTCATCAAGAATGGGCACCCTCCCCCCTTCGCTCCATCGCACACCCACCCCAACCTAATCTGTTGTCGCCCCCCCCACCCTCCCTCCATCACGGCTGCACTCCCCCCCCCGTCTCCGCTCCTTACCAGAGCAGTCTTTGAAGGGGCCAGCAGCCCTGCCAGACACATTGCCAGTCACCCCACGTCTTCGAAGGGGCCAGCCTGGGGCTTGCAGGGAGGGAGGGAGAGAGAGAGGGAGGGAAGGAGGGAGCTCATCCTCCCTTCCTCCAGGCAGTGCCGGGTTGTGGGGGGCTCCTTCCCTCTGGCTGGACTCCCTGGCCCCACCCCAGGTAGGTGCTCCCCCCCCTCAAGTTACCTGAAGAGAGCAAGCTCTCTCACTCCAAGGGTCCCCAGCACTGTCATGCCAGCTTCCTCCCGCTCCCGGGGGGGCAGTCCTCTCCTGGCAGGAAGGAGGTGGAATGGCTGTGCCCCCCCTTCTCCCAGAACAAGCCGCCAATTACCAGCCTCAATGGCTGTGTGCTGCTTCTAAGCATTTGAAGAGCCTGCGGGAGGAGAGTTCACTCCCCCTCCTTCCTGGAACCAGAAGTGAGGGGGAGCGAACTCTCCTCTCATGGGATCTTCATACACTTAGACGCCACACATAGCCATTGAGGCTGGTAAGGACCAGCCTAGGCTTGATGGGGGGGCGGGTTTGGAGTGCAGTGCTGGCTTCCAGCGCCGCGAAGGGAGAGAGGTGGGCGGGCCAAGCGGAGTGTGGCGCTGGCTTCCAGAGCTGCGGAGGGAGGGAGGAGGGCGGTGGCAGAGGCGCCCTGTGGGAGCCAGTGCCCTAGGCCGTTGCCTAGTTCGCCGACTCCTACCTGCCTGCCCTGGTGACAAATAATATACTTCAATATCTTCTGTCTTAGTCTGAGAAACCCACTGTAATGAATCATTGTGCTGAAATAGTAACTCATAGTATCAAATGTAAGGCCCTCAAGATGTTTTGATGAGCTGCTCAGCCTGTTGCACTGGGACTATGTGCCATTGCTTCCCCCTGCTTTGTCATGGTGGCATCCCACAGGCTGTTTATTGGCCCAGGAGCTTGGAGCAGTAGAGCAATTTTATGCTGCTGTTCCAGAGCAGGCAAGAGTGGAGCAGAGAAACTCCATCCTGCCCATGCAGGACAATATTCTATTTGCTAAAGAATGGAAACTGCAGTGCATTCATGGGGTTCATTAGGCTATCCATATGATTTTTTTCTTTAATCTGTAGAATTATTGCATTTTTGAAAACTCTGAGCTGGTCCTTGAACTCAACATTATTAAATCATCACTTCAATGAGCCTTTTTTTAGGACCAAATATTATGAAAAGGAATCTGATAGGGACAGGATTTTTTTCTTCAAGCACTGTACATAAATAATGGAAGTCAAGATCTGTTGCCCCTCTGTAAAATCCCACATATCCAAATAAGTAGTTGTTAACTGATATTGCTGTACAAGGGACAGCACAAGTTCAGACATGGGAAAGCATTGTCCTCTGTGCTGGTATTAAGTCCGCAAGAGATAGTTTGTGACAGTTACAAGGAAGTGATACCCAGCAAGGGATAAAGATCTGAAATTCCCCATCACTTGAGTAAGATATTCAGATTTGTGTGCCAAAAATTCATAACTCTGGGTCTGGATTCACAATATTTGAACTTCTGCCAAATGTTCCCCTCAATTTGTAAGGCAGCGGAGGGGATGGTTTTGAGCTACTGTTCCATTCCTAACAGAAGCACCTCTCTGAAGGTTCTGTCCAACATTCAGTGAAAAGTGAAACCATGGACCTGAATCAAGAAGCACATTTAGTGCTCGTCCAAGCCCCAGGTTTTAATCTCATCAAACCCTATAAATAACTTCTTTTTGTTCTCAAATAGTTGACATGTGAAATCAATCCAGGCCACACAATATTTCTTTTGGATCTTCAACCTAGTGAGTCATTTCAGTAAATTACATGATTTGGCTATGGCTCTCCCAAGATGGCTGGAAATTTAAGCTGGAACAATATGTTATTTAGCAAGTATATTTTATTGATATAATATGCACAATTACTTCTCCAGTTTCTCAGCTGAGAAGCAGTGAATACTCCAAGTTCAATAGTAATAACATTATATCTGCATCATTCAATCATTACTGACTCAGATACCCTTAAAAATGTACTTTGTAGACTATGGCTCTAGAAAATTCTGTATTGAAACATCTAAGTAGCCATGTACCAGGGGTTCCAATATATCTAAACTACTTTCAGAAAATAAATTGCTTTGTGCAAGTAATAAAGTGGCTGAGGTTGTGCTAGCAAACAAAATGGCAGCATGACATCACAACATGTCTAAGCAAATTAACGTTATTAATAAGTGCTAATGATGGGAAACATCAGATGCTTGCAATAGTTTCAATGATCACCAGTACACTTGCCACAAGGAACATATAACACGAAAATGTGGCATTGCCTAGGCAGAGCAAGAGGACTGTCAGAGAAGCTGCTGTTTGCTAAAACATAGCTGGATAAGAAAGTTATTAACCACATGTGATATTTGGGGTGGATTGCCAATTGCACTTTCATCTCCTCCCAATACAATGCATTCATTCTAACCCAGATTAGGGATTACATGCCATCATGAGTACAGCAATAATGGGATCCTGCTGCTTTCTTTATTGCACATTGGCTGGCTTGCCTTTGCTTTTCCTACTGTTAATGTTCCAGAATGGACAGATGCACTGTTAATGTGACTTGTCTGGAAGATATGAATGTGATGCAAGATGGCATTTCAAAGGCTAGTACTGTTTTGAGAGTAATTTACGGGACATAAGGGGGATTCTGATGTGTCATTCTGCAGGAGGAAAAAAGAAAGTATGACTAGGGTCATGAACAAAAAGGAATCTGCTTATCCCATTTCTGTCTGGTTCTAAATTTCATTGGAGCTCATGGTTGTCAGTTCATGTTTACATCTGCGTCTAGCCAATGATTGTTTTGACTCCAGTAATCTTCCTTTTTGAGAGAACTCACATTAATAGAGTTGCTGTTTATTAACTGGTTTAATAATTAATCTTTAGTTCATGTTTCCATAGTTGCCTCCCTGCTTCTCTTGATAAATTTGCCAATTGTTTACATAATGAAAGGCTTGCTCTTTCAGGAAGCTTGAAATCTCATGTCTTTCAAAGACTGTTTCCATTCTGAAGTTTAAATCTGTCATTACATTCTCAGCAGCAATGGAAATCCCCTAATTTTCCCAGGCAAGAATTCTTCTGCAGGTCCTAATTCTCCAGTACGTTGTGTTTTGTGGCTATTTTAGAGCACTTGCTGTTTCACATGATTTCTCCACTGTATATTAAATGGAATTTGTTTTTGACAAACTCATGTTCAGATAATGGGCTGAAAATGTTTCTTATCTTCTCCAACCCCATCTTGTAAACTACAGTTAATCAGAAAAAAATCCTGGAAGGTCTGGAGTATTATTGCTATTTGCATACAGCACTGATACTTGTCTTGTTTTGTTTTGTTGTAAATTTTAGATAGTAAGCAGGATATTATTAGTGCATTGATTTTATCTCATGCCAGAGCTCCACCACTCCTTATTCTGCAGTTTCAGACAAGCATTGAACATTCCAGGAGACTGGAAGGATCCTGGACTAGCCTCTAAAGAAAAGATCCAAGCAGATGAGCAAACAACCACTGGCAGATGACAAGCAGACAAGCAAACAGCTCTCAGAAATGTGGATTTTGTTCTCCCTATGAACCGGACTGGTTATTAATGACTTTATGTGTCATTAGTACTTTTTATAGGAAAGGAAACATTATGAAGAAAATGGGTGGCTGCCAAAAAACAGGGCCTTTTCAGTTTGAGCCCCACCTGTGAAATATACATCTATTCAGCTGCTGCTTCTTCCTCAGTTTTAGGCTGCAATCCTAAAAACACTTATTTGCGTGTAAGAACAGGACTTACTTCTGAGTGAACTTTCATAGGATTGTACTATTAGACACAAAGTGATGATGTTTTTATTTTCTTTGATATTTGTGTAGAGAAATGTTTGTTATGTTTTTTTAAAAAATTCTTCAGCATGTCAAGCAGATGCTCTACCACTGAGCCACATCCTTTTCAGCTCTGCTCCCTATTTTTTAATATGTCTCAGAACAGATTACAAATTCTTCTATCTCAGTCCATGGACTGATTTAGATGGCCTGCCCTTGGAGATTACTGGATCCTGCTGATTTCTAGGTGGCTCTGGGGGATTTCGAGGATTTCCCCGTTGACACTGAGGAGGCCCTTAGAGCTTCATGGAATGATGGGCTGACAGGGGCTATAAAAACAGACTTGCTCCTTAGCATCCTCTTCCATGCTGTTTGAGGCCCCCAGCTCCCGTGAGAGCCCTCTCAGCCCCACCCACCTCACAGGGTGTCTGTTGTGTGTGGGGGGGAAGACATGGGAGATTGTAAGCTGCTCTGAGCCTCTGATTCAGGGAGAAGGGCGGGGTATAAATCTGCAGCTGCCCTTTCAAGGACAAGTCCTGTGCAGGCCCATAGCTATGAGGGGGCCTGTAGGGGAAAAGCCCCCTGACTGCTAGGCAGGGCCCCCTGACTTGGGGCCCCTAACCAGCCTCCAGTGCCTCGGCTGCATCCTTCTCCATTCTTCCGTCATCATACACCGTTGCTTCTGCTTGCTTAGGGGCCGGAAGAATTCTCTGACCCCTCAGCTAGCAGAAACAACGGGGCACTTTCGGAGCCCAGGACTGAAACTTAAGCTCCCTGTTGCTTCTGCTTGCTTAGAGGCTGGAAGAAATCTCTGACCCCTGAGCAAGCAGAAACAACAGGGCACTTTCAGCGTCCAGGACTGAAAGTTAAGCTCCACCTTGCTTCTGCTTGCTTAAGGGGCTGGAAAAAAATCTCTGACCCCTCAGCAAGCAGAAACAACATAGCACTTTCAGTGCCCAGGACTGAAAGTTAAGCTCCGAGTTGCTTCTGCTTGCTTAGGGGCTGGAAGAAATCTCCGACCCCTCAGCAAGCAGAAACAAGGGGCCCAGGACTGAAAGTTAAGCTCCGTGTTGCTTCTGCTTGCTTAGGGGCTGGAGGAAATATCTGATCCCTCAGCAAGCAGAAGCAATGGAGCACTTTCAGTGCCCAGGACTGAAAGTTATGCTCCCTGTTGCTTCTGCTTGCTTAGTGGCTGGAAGAAATCTCTGACCCTTCAGCAAGCAGAAACAACGGGGCACTTTCAATGCCCAGGACTGAAACTTAAGCTCCACGTTGGGCTGATGTTGGGCAAGAGGGCATCTGCAAGATAGGCTTCCCAACCCTCCTGCCTTGGCGGGGGACCCCCGAATTTTCAGCCTCCTCCCCCGCTCTTAAAAAATCTGGGGGCGGGGGGGGGGGGGAGAGAGAACATACCTGTAGGCATCATGTTGTTTTACAGCTTGGGATCCGTTTTTAAAATGTGTCCCTTTAAGGCTGCACAGGAAACAGGAAACAGGAACAGCCCCTCCCTTTCTTTTCCTGTGCAGCCTTACTTTCATTTTCACAGCGAGCAAATTCTGCTGGAAGAAGACCAAGTACAGTAAGTATTTGTGTGTGTGTGTGTGAGAGAGAGGGAGGGGGCAGGGAGGGGGATTCCCTGGTATGGAGGCCCTCCCCCCCTTTAGAAAGCATGGTGGGGGGGAGGGAAATGTCTACTAGGCACAATATTATTCCCTATGGAGAACGATTCCCATAGAGAATAATAGGGTATTGGGGGCTCTGGGGGGGCTATTTTTAGAGGTAGAGGCACCAGATTTTTAGTGTAGCAGCTAGTGCCTCTCCCCAAAATACCCCCCAAGTTTCAAAAATATTGGACCAGAGGGTCCAATTCTATGAGCCCCAAAAGATGGTGCCCCTATCCTTAATTATTTCCTATGGAAGAAAGGCATTTAAAAAGGCGTGCTGTCCCTTTAAATGTGATGGCCAGAACTCCCTTGGAGTTCAATTATGCTTGTCACATCCTTGTTCCTGGCTCCACCCCCAAAGTCTCGTGGCTCCACCCCCAAAGTCCCCAGATTTTTCTTTAATTGGACTTGACAACCCTACTGCAAGAAGAGGCCATTCTGGCCCTCAAGTGGGGCTGCGGGGGTAGGGGGCAGATGGCTCCATTGCAGACAGGGCACGGTAGGGTAGGCTGGCGCACACAAGTGGAGGTCTTGGCTGCAGTCCGGGGCTGGGGATCAGTGGAGAGGTGATGTTTGCCTGCAGGGGTTTTCTGGCCTGGTCTCGCTGGCCACCTGAGCAAAGGTGGGAACTGTGCTTGGGCAGCCTCGGCTCACCCTACGACAGGAAGAAATCCAAATTGG